>NC_066363.1:37159444-37465833 GCF_013377495.2 Cygnus atratus
TATAAATTTTATCTCTGTTCAAATGAAGTGGGCATGAAATGTAATTTTTGTCTTTAGAAGTTGCAGAAAAGGCATTATTAAAGTAACAATCACTCTTGCTTGTCCTGGATACCAGATTCAGTGATATTGAACTTCGGGAGGAAGAAGGCATACCAACTGAAGAGTTTCTGGAGTCATGTTATGCAATTGTGCCAGTTCTGGGTAAGCAGCTCCTTTTCATGCTGGGGTGCCTCTGAGTCCTTTTGACTGACACCAGCTACAAGAAGTTGGAGCGGTTAGTTTGGAGAATTTATTACTTCTCTGAAGTGATAGAATTAGTTTCTATTAGCAGAATCAACATGAATGGTACTAGATGTTTCTCATTCTTGCTCTTTGTAGAGGATCCACTCTCATTTAGATGTGACCCACGTATAATGTGTCTGGGAATCTATGGGTATATTTGGAACAATATTTTTTCCCCTCAACAGAACTGCATGGAGTGCCTTATGCATCCAGTACAACTGACAGCACGTTATCAGCTATACTATCTATTGTCACTCTTCTTTTTTTTTTTTAATTATTATTTCTTCTAAATACTTCTATCTATAGCTAGTGCAGACCCCCACCTCCTTTCCCTCTGAATGTAACAGTGGATGTGAGGTCCTTGTAAGTATACACCTCTTTCAGGACTTACAATTTGAAAGTCAGTGTACATTAACATTTGTACCAACTGGGGCAGAATTGTTCTACACCACAGAAAGACTTAGGTTTATGTCGTTCCTCTAGTATTTTCCTACCAGTTAGAAGGATTGTTTAGACAGTAAAATAGAATTGTTGCTAAGACATGACGATTGGAAAAAGACATAATCTTAAAGTTTGGCCTTTTTTTTTTTCCTAGACAAGCTGGGACCAACTGTCTTTGCTCCTGTTAAAATGGATTTTGTAGGTAACATCAAGGTAACAGCTGTTTTTTAACACTGACTTTTTGAATGAAATACATTTCTTTGCTACCAGGCCTCAAGGATTTTTGTCATGGGAGTCACTACTAGAAAGCTTTTTAATATTTGATAACGTTGCTGTCAGATCAGAATGCTGAAATGTCCCTAATTCTGTCCTTACAGTACGTGCTGTGTTTAATAAATCCAACTGTTGTGCACACCCAAACCTAGAAAATACTTGATTGACTGCCAAGTAAAAAGTCTGTTACACCTAATGAATGTGACTTGGATTCTGAGCTGAAAGGATTATAAGCCATGATGTGGTGGTATCAATATTATCTTTAGACTGTAGGACAAATGGGGAAAAAATACTTTTCCTCAGCAAAGTAGGAGCAAATTAGTGCATTAAGAACCAGCTTTTCAGTAGCTGCAAGTCAGAGCAGATCCTGTAGATTAGGTTCTCCTGAAAGTTTTTCTTGCTCCAAGTCTGGAAAGGTTTGAAGTGCCATTTGTGAGGTAAGATGTATTTGTAGTAAGACTATTCATAGCTTTTTTTTCAAGGGGGAAAAAAAAAAAAGGCAGAACATCTCCTGTGTGTATGATAAGGAACACTGTATACATTCAGGTTTGTTTGCAGCAAAGTCACCCAGGAATTGGCTTATCCTGCTGGAAGTGGCCACTGAAAGACTGTAGAAATAGTAAGAGAGGAGAATGCTATTCCAAAAAGAAAATGAGATCCTTGACTAAGCCACTCACTTTTATTTGCATTGCATGATGTAGGTGTGGTGGGCTCACAGCAGCTAAGTCCTGGTGCAGGTAGAACCAGGCAGTGCTGTGGTGTGAGGTTGATCCAGCAGCAATGTGATCTCTCTTGAGCTGTGCCTGCTCTAGGCTAGCCAGGTGTGTCTGGGGCTGTGCACACTTTCCCGGTGCACAGCCATGGGGAATGCATGATGTGAGCCTGTCAGCTGCTCGATGCATCACACGTTCTGAGCCTGAGGGAGGAACTGACTGGGGGAGAGCTGTAACAGCTTTTTGAAGGGAAGAATCGTGATAAATCGGTGCTGTTTATGGGACGGGATGCTGTTTGATCTTAAAATCTTAAAACTTTTCCTCTTGTTTTTTCCTCCAGAAAATAAACCAGAAATTTATAACCAACAAAGAAGAGTTTGATACCCTGCAGAAGATAGTGCTCCATGAAGTCAATGCAGGTGTAGCACAAGTTAGAAATTCTGCTACAGAGGCTCTCCTGTGGCTGAAAAGGTAACAGCTTCATATCAGTTTCAACTATAAACAATCAAAGTGCAACAAAGGACCTTTCAGCAATGTAAACTCATATATCAGGAGCAAACTAGTTACTTTCACAGGCTCCATCAGTCCAAATTTACTAGGTTCAAGGTCACTGTATTGTCTGTAGTCATGTCACTGCAACTTTACCAAAAGGCCTAAAACAGTGGTTGCAGACAACCCTTTTTCCTATAAAAGAAAAGAACAAGTTACAGGGAATGACTGTTCCTGCTGGGCCAGTACATCAGGCAGATAATTTCAGGGTTCAGTACAATTGTTTTAGCAAAGTGTTTTTTTCTTTGGGCTGGCAAAGAGGCTGGAGAACGTGGCTGCATATCTTTGCTCAGATGGAAAATGGCTTCTTAATTCTGAGTGTCATAAGCAGTGGAGATTAAGCTAGGTTGGCTCCAGGATATCCCTCTGAGATATGGAAATAAGAGGTTGACTGTATATTGAAGTTAAAGCAGTACTGCAAAATGTGGGGATTTACTTTGTTATAAACATGGTTTCTCTTTATTTTGTGGGCTCATCCTGGCAGAGGCTTGAAGTTCTTGAAAGGATTTTTGACAGAAGTGAAGAATGGAGAAAAGAATATCCAAACAGCTCTGAGTAAGTGCTAGTTGCTTTATTCTTCATGTGATTTTACATACTTGGCTACTTTTGTTTTTGTTTAGAACATGTGTTTTCTTTTCTCCAGTGATTAATGATGCACGTAATCTCCAAGACACAACTTTTTTTTTTGAAAGTTGTAGGGGTTTTTTGAAAATAATAGTCTTTGGGCAGATTAAATAACTGGTTGATCTTGACTTGATGCCAGATAAAGATTCACTTAATTGTCATACTTCTATCAGGGGAGACAGTCATATCTTCAGGGGAAAAAAGTATGTTGTCTCATTCCGTTTTCTCCACTGGTGTGCAGTGAGAGCATTCCCAAATTTACAGCTGATATTTTACTTCTTCAGTTCCTTGTGAGATTGGCCAGCACTCTTTAAAATCACCTCCTTGTCAGTATGGTTGTGACTTGTCTATGTCAGTTAGAAGGATGATCACAGCAGAAAAATAATTTTTTCCAAATACACAATTTTTGTCACTTACTGAGTCACATTAGTGACCACAGCAAGTACAGTGCAAAATACAGAACTGTCATAGACTTGGTTCTTCCTGAGTAAGACCCTTTCTGTGTGCATGCAATCTTATGTTATAATAATCCAAACTTTGCAACTTCTGATGTTTTTAATGTCCCTTATATTGTCTATTAAGGCAGAGAATAGACTTGTCAATCCTATTCGCTACTAAATACCTTCTTTCCTCCTTATTTCTTTTTTTTATTACTGAATACCTTTCTCATACATTCTCTATCTTAATGTAAAGAAAAAGACGCCTTCCCCAGTCATTAGACTGGTAGATGGGGGAAGTACTTCACATTACAGTAAAAATTGTACCTGGCTTTTACTGACTTTATGCACTCTTCAAGAATAACCGTCTGCAGTTTTCTGAGCAAATATCCAAACACAGCAAAACAGATTTTCTTGCTTCAGCTCAGGGAAACTATAACACAACGTCTGATATTTAAAAATTCAACTGAAAGCCAAGGATATGAAACAATGACAGTGCTAAGACTGGAGAAAATGAGACTCAAAGGTGTTAGTTTTTTATATAGCAAGCTTTCTGTATGAAAGTGGAGCTGTCTAGGAACATAACAAGGACCTTCATCAAAGGCTACACTTGGGCGCTCGTAAGAGAAGAATGGAGTTTGTGGTGTTTGTTTTTTTTTTAAATACAGGCCCTGTGCTTTCTGTTCTGAGGGGTTAAAAGTTGACTCTCAGATGTAAAGTGAAGGTTCTTGTTCAATGTCTGAGCTAACCATCCAGACTGAGGCTGGCTAGCCATCTGCTTGCAGAACATTTTCACCCCATATAACATTTTTTCAGACTTGTACTGAACTGAGGACTAGAAAGTAGAAGAAAAGTTAGTCGTGAAGCACAGCTAATCAAATAAAAAATAAATTTTCCTTTGTATCTACTAGAACACTTACGTGACATGAATGACTTGTAGGAGAATGACAGCAGAGCTGAGACCCCACTGCAGAAATCTCTAATCTGGCAACTCTTTTCTCCTTCCTCTCAGTTATAACTTTGGTGCTCAGGAAGGGCAATTATGTGCATCAAATAGTAATAATATGGTGATGCAAATGCAAACTCCATACATGTTTCTATTTTTTTCCCTTTTCTTTAAGACAATGCTTATGGAAAGACGTTACGGCAGCACCATGGTTGGGTTGTCCGTGGGGTCTTTGCGGTAAGTGCTCATCTTAGTTACTGGTAGAGCTGGGGGTCTTGTTACTCTGATCTTCTGTTGGTTTTAGTTAACAAATGGTATTAAAATTAGAAGCATTAAAATTAGTAGGTTCTTTTGTCAGATCTTATCCTCAGGGTGAGGATTGTAGCTATCACTATGTTTAGTGTGGAGCTTGTTTTCTGGAGCCAAAACAGAAGGATTACTTTTTGCATGTGTATTGTTTTCATTATGTGTTTTGCAGTGTTGTGGGGGCTCTTAAAAGAACTGAGATTTTGAGGTTGCTAATTCGAGGATTGATCTCTCTTTGGGGCATTAGCATTCAAGAAGAGCAGCTGATGCAGGTTGTGTCAGCGAGTTGAAGTAGAATTTACAGACTAGAGGAGATGCTTTATTTTTTGTCCAACCTAGCAGCTCCCCCGTGTGTCTGTCGCTGGAAACTGTTACTGAAACTATAAAAGGGAAAACGAAAGCCTCAGCCAATTGATTAAACGGAGACTGACAGGGAGAAGCAGGAATGTTGAATGGGAGAGTTTTCTGAAGAGCATTTTGAGCATGGGACTTCAGTGCAGAAGTGTGGGACACTGGCCTGGGAGCTCCTCTAACAATCTAGAATTCATTTGGGTTTTGTATTTAATTTCTAATATTTACTCTTTATTTGTACAAAATATGATATACTGACACTTCCTAAAAATCAGGCACCTCTGAAGATGTCTTAATCTCTGTGTAGACCTTCAGCTTAAAATCTTTGCTTCCTCTCCCAGTTAGCTCTAAGGGCAGCTCCAACATACGAAGACTTTGTAGCAGCTCTGTCAGTAGAGGACTGTGATCCTCAGGAGGAAACATTTTACAAAGGAATGCAGAGGGACCTCAACATTTACTTACCAGCCATGGAAAAGCAGCTAAATATCTTGGACACTCTCTATGAAGTACATGGTTTGGAGTCGGATGAGGTGGTATGACTACAGCAAGCCAACATCTTAAAACTTCAGGGACTGTGTCTGTTAACAAAGATTTTTTTAACATCATTTCTGTTCATTGTAGCTTTTCAGGTGGGAAGGGTGTGAGTGTTTTGCGGGAAAGGTATGTATGATTTTTGTTTTTTTGATGTGCACATTTTGTGTTTAAATGCAGAGGTACTGTTTCTCTTTGGGTCGTAACTATATCTGTGATGAATGTTTTTGACTCTTTCCTCTCCTGCCTCACCCCCTGTTCCCCTCACCTCTTCAAAGTAGCAGAGCAGAATTTGCCCTTTGCTCCCTCACTTTACATGGGAGCCCCGCATGCAGCAGATCAGTCATGATGTCAACACGGAGCCTGAGCAGGCGCTGCTGGCTTGGATTCTCCCGTGCCCTGTGCTGCTCACTGTAGTGAGCATTACTCTTACCCTGGTAGTAAAGAGAAGGGCAGTTAAATGCCAGTTCATTGTGTATGCTGTGAGTTTCCTTTAATTTGGGTTGAAGCTTTTTTTTTTTTTTTTCCAGCCTCCACAGAAAGAGGCGATCTTTATCACAAGCACACATGGCTGGTGATCAAGAGCTTCCACCAGGAACCAGCCTTTGAAACTGGGCATTGCATTCCCTCCCAGCTACCAATATGTGCTGAGTTTTATTCCTTTCAGCTCCTGCCAGTGGGCCAAATGTACAGGAAATTTCCCCTAGTGCCCTCCACAGCAAGAGGATGCTACTGCCCATAGTGCTCGAGCTGTGGTTCAGGGCAGCCTGCTGCACCATTTATCATAGTGCAGGAAGGAGACGTGTACGCATGACGAGTGGAAGGAAGGCTATAAGCACGAGGTGACATTTCTTCTGCACTGGTACCACCATTGCTCCCTCTGCCCGCCGTGTCCCAGTGCTGTGGCTGGTGAGCCAGAGCCTTAGCTGGCACAGAGTGGCAGAGGCCAGCTAGTTTCAGTAGTGCTTTACACAAGCAATTGAAAATCATGTCTATCACCCTGGTTTATTAAAGTTTTGTGTTTTTTCTATATTTTGGGCTTAGGTTTTTTAAAATTAAATTCATACAAATATAATATTTGCTTTTAAATTGAGTGCAGCTAGCAGTTTAAAAAGCAGATTTCATTAAAGTCCCTCTTAGGCTGCCGTTATAGGCAGGACTTCATGAAAGTGGACATGAAGTAGTGACGCCTAGGGGAAGCTAGAATGTGTCACTGAGCCATTACACATCGGGCGAATTACAAACCTTAAAACCTGAAATTATGCAGAAGTGACTTGAAATTAAGAAAGTAAGATTTGGTGGTTTTCTCCTTCTGCTAATATCAATTTAAAAAAAATGTGCTCCTTAGCACTGCTGTTATTAGAAATAATAAAGAAGTCCTTTTAGTGATATGGTTACGGACAAAATTCCTATTTGTGTTGAAGACTAGAACACTGTCTGTGAATTATTTACTGCCAGTACAAGGCGTAAGTGGGTCTCTCAGTAATGACGTAGGGATTTGGATAGCTTTGTCCGAAGAGATGAGTTTAGCCCATGTAGAGGAGGAGATAAGATTGTGCTAATGAGGTACTTAAACTTAGTAATATCTTCATAAATACAGGAGAACTTTCATTGTTGCCATACTCACAGGAGAAATACTAGCTTTTGCTAGGCTAAAAAATTAATTCTATCTAAAATGAATGTACTGCAGGCCTGCTGCCCTGCGTTGTTCTGAGACGGGAGCCTCTCTGCATGTTTTGTACTTTGTACTTGATCCTTTCTAAGGAGCCCAGCATTGCAAGCTTTAAGAAAAGCATATGATGCTTGAAGACCAAACGTCACACTAGGTGCATAAAGCAAGATAGTAGGACTGTAATTAGGTATTTAAACAGTGTCACTTTCTTTTTCCTGTCATCTTCTCTGAGTTGTGCCTATCTGTAGTTGCTACATGCGCCAGGGAAGAATCAAAAGGATGTAGGGTTTTTAATTTTTGGAGTTTTCTTAATTTAAGTAGTGTATATTTATGTTAGCATATAAAGTAAGAACTTTTGACCAAAGCTCCATTCAGTTATTTCTCTACTTGCAGTGCTAAAAATGAAGCAGAGAGCCTTTGGAATTTGGCTGTTTGCTTCTTGTAAGCATGAATGCAAAAAAAAAAAAAAGAAAAAGAAAAAGAAAAAAACACCCACACCTACAGCAAACAACCAGCTCTCTGCCCCATGTGGTTTCCTCAGGGTTTTCAGCTATTATGAGGGAAACTTTGCTATAATAGGTCTTAGCTGAGTGCTCTGAGAAAGCAATAGAGACCCCCCCGTTGCCACAAAATCAGTTGGCATATGGGGACAGCAGGAAGAGATCACTCTTCTCTCAGAGATGTATTGCAAGATCATGTTTTTGCTGTAAGCTTTTCCAGTAGTAGGAAAATAAATCTAGCACTTAAGGGCTTGGAGGTTTTTTGGTTTTATTTTTTATTTTTTTTTAACTAGCAGGAGAACCACTGGTTTGTTAGTAGTGCATCAAACCCAGTGTTTGATGCAAAAAGTAAAGAAGCTTTATTTCTTAAGCAAAGAACTTAACAGCTTCATTGGGCCGCTAGCTTCAGCAATTACTAACTTCTACAGTTCTTCTTTCCTCTAACAAGCAGATAGTAGTCCACATCGCATGCTCTCTAACCAATGATGTGGCGTCATGCCTGAGAGCAGGCTTTCTCGTATTACTCTGCTGTGTAAAGCTGGTCTTTCTGAACTGTGGAATTGGTGCTTGAGAATGTTCTCAGTGGCTTCAGGAGACCCCTGAGTCCTTGTTGCTTAATAAGGGACTTGTAGAGATGGAACTGAGCAAGGTCACCTTGCCTTCAAATCCTGTACTTCACCACGCACTGTTCTTGCAGGATGTTGAGCACTTTGAAGACTTACAGATGCTATCTCTCCAGTCCTGCCACCACTGAGAAAGGAACCCATGCAGCATGTTGCAGAGCTGAACTCCAAGTTATACCTCTAGGGATGCGATAGACCAGTTTTCCAAGCATAAACAAGTAACACTGCTAGGCAATTAACTTCTTACAATGTCAGTTTGGCAAGCACAGAAGGTTGTTCTTGCTTTTGATGATTGTAAAGGACATACAACTAACTTCTGGCCTTCAAATTCGGAATTGGGAAAGAGGTGGGTGGGTTTTATTTGATTTGTTTGGTTCATTGATTGTGGGGGAGTGTGTTTGTTATTTTTCTTTAATGGCTGAGGTTATAAACAACCGATCTGCATACTGATCTCGGTCCATGTGACTCTCAGATAAACAGCACCCTTGCTCTGTATACTTGACGTGAACTGCTTTATTTTCTTAAACTGGTCTGAAGTTTTTGCATCCCTTTCCTTTAGAAATGCTTTCGGCTGTTTCCTTCTATGTCCAACAGTTGCATATTCTCAGGGATTTTACTTAGCCATGGCAAAATGAGAGTAATCACAGCCTTACCCTAGGGGAGTGAGAGTGTTTTTGTGAAATTAGTATGGCAGGGTATAGAACTCTGTACAGCATATGACATGGACAAAGTCTATCCAGTGCATGTCCTTGCTGAGACATGGTAAATCCCAAAGCAATCTGATCAAAGTGCTATCTAGTGCTGAATAATGGCTGTCAGCAGATTTTAATAGAAATCACACACACATCTTTGTAACGTAGTGCTATTGGCATTAGAGCAGAGCTCCCAGATAATTTCAGCAGAGTTCTGCGTAGCAATGTGAGGCTTCTATTTATTTTATTTATTTTGTATTTCTTTTTAAAACAAACGGTGTTCTGGAGCTCCCTCTGCTATTTTAAGACACCATACTCAGTTGCATAGTGAAGTTCTGTGACATTACAATGGTAGAGTATGACCTGGACGCTCAAGTGCTTTAGTGTTCAGGAGTCATTGAAACATCCTGTCTTGATGCTGTCGTAATATGGGTCAACAAATTCTTCAAATTCAACAAATGCACTTACAGTTAAGGGCCATATACCTTCATTTACGAACTTTTTGTAAAGCATCATCATGATTTAGGTTACTGTTGTTTGCTTTAAAAATGTTTCATAGTTTGAATATTGTCACTTGCTTGGCTGGCCATATAAAAAGTGTGCCCAAAATGTGCTCCAGTTGTTTGCAGTGTGCTTTGACAAAGGGACATAGACCACTATAGAAACCAGTGTTATTGACATGCATATGCTGGACCCTCTAACCCTTTCTTTTTATTATCAATTCAGCTTTCGTGAAAAGCTTTAGAGGACCCTGAAATGCCTTTAAGACATCAGAAAAAGATCATTAGCACATTCCTATCTAGCTGTCTTTTCCTCTTTCCACCTGTTCCTCACCCTTTCCTTTCCTTCTATTCATCAGTTTCTTTGCTGCCAGGTGTGTTGCTGTCCAGCTGAAGCACCTCTATAAAAGTGTGAAGCAGGAGGTTTTGTAAGCCATAAAAATACAAGCTTTGAAAAGCAGATCTGAATTCAGTGGCGGGCAACCAAACACAGTCAGGTGGAGAATGTGCTGATTTGTCTTCAAAGCTTTGCTCTTGTTTGACACATTCTGCCAGAAAAACCATACCACTTTTAATTTCACTGATGAAATTTAAATCAGGACACTTCAGAATTGGTAGTTCTAACTCTTACGAATGAACACGCTTTATATTTTAAATGGGCTTACTTCTCTTGCATGCGTAGTATTGAAAACAAAAAGAAGGGAGGAGGGATGTCTGAAAACTGAATTCATGCCTTTTTGCTACCTTGTGTAGCCCCTTGGTGAACAAACCCTGCGAACTCTGATGTTCTGCATTCTCCAAGTAATAGAAAATCACCCATGAGCAGAGGTAGTATCAGAGCACACTCACTGGCTCAGAGTAAGGCCATACAGCTACTCACAGTTCGCACAAGGATTTCAGCACTTGCTTTGAAGTTAGAGCATAGGCAGATGTTTCACTTAAACACACACTCTGTTGCACTGGCATCTGTTTCCTCAAAATGTGGCCCTTGACTGGAATTTTTAAATATCCCTTTCTTGGTATAGTATTCCACCCACCTCCAGTACTACCCCGATGTGCTAATGAGCTTTTTTTTTTTTAATTAAAAAAAAAAAGTGTTAAACAGAAATCAGGAAAGAAGGAAGTTTCATGTTTGTTTACTTTATTTTTGCAGCATTCAGGGGTCCAAAATTTATTCTTTGATTCCTTTATTTAATGTTACCTTGACAGTTTGTGATATTTGTCTACTCGAAACTAAACAAGTAAATTGCATTCCAGGATATGGTGACTAAACTGAAAACCAAAGCAGCTTGCTTCTGTGGTTTCCATTCCTATTTTCTTTCACTTTTCAATCCAGTTTTGGGCATTCGTTTTATTAATGTCAAGCTGAGCTTACAGTTAGCCTTACTTAGATGAATACATTGTAAGAAGAGAAGGTATATTGCATCACCCTTTAAATTTAATTGTAAGGGCTTTTTCATGCCCCCAAACTCACCTCCTCCAGTGTAAGCATTGCACAAATCATGCTGTCGTAAGCAGCTCAGTGTTGAAGTACTTCGGAGTTTCCAGTCTGCATCATTTCTCAGATCACACAGCATCTGTCTGTTTTTTCTTTCAGAGTATTGTTAAGACCTTTGACAGACTTTTATATTATTTCATGATAATAAACTTATTTTAAATAAGCATGTTTTAAAATCTCATTTTCTCCTTGCATGGATTTTGTTTTTTTTTTTATTACAACAGAGGGCCTAAAGTGCTCTTCAGGACTGCATCTGTTCAAGGTACTGTGTGAACAGTCAAAAACAGTATGTTTCTGGTTCATAGAAACTACCTGTATGTATCTTTGTATGAAGAATGTTAACACATGGAGCCTGTTTTGATTACAAGAATAAAAGCTGCATCTGCAATAAAGTTGTGGTTCCTTGGCCAATGCAAATAGCTGAAGGCTGTAGTTACAAAAGCCAGCCTGGCACTGTCAGAAGAATTCATATTTAATAATTACATGTACTATATGTCCTTCTGCCTACATTCCAGTCTCTTCAGGAGTATCTGAAGTCTTTGAAATCTCCATGGTCATCTTGAGAAGCTGTTGAAGACCAATGCCAGACCTTCAGTGAGGGCTCTGGCAGGAGCCCCACACTCCGCATCTCTCCATGTGTCTCATTTGTTGTTGCTGAGCTGGTGTAGCTGACATCGGGGTGAGGGCGAAGGAGTTTAGACGGCAGTGCAGGCTCAACCCCTGACTCCAAATTAGCAAAAAAGGCTTTTCCAAGTTTTGTCATGTTCTTGCAGTCCCCTAACCTTCACCTTCTACCAGCCTCTGTTACTTTGCTGCTGTTCTGGTTGCAAGGTTTAGTAATATTTCTTTAGGATCTTTTTGCTCTTTACCCACTGCTGGAGCAGGGAGTCACCGTTAATGTCAGAGTTCTGCCTGCAGCAGGAGGAGCTGCAGGTAGTGTCCCTCTCGTCCTTCCAGAGCTGGCGGTCTGGAAACTGCTGCTTCCCTGCCAGGGCCCCCAACAGACCCCAGTACCACCCAGCAGCCTGTGAGCATGAACTTCACTGCTCTCATGTGGCCTCTGCAAGTTCCTGCAGCTATGCCACAAAGAGGCTGGGTCACTTTTCTCAAAACCAAGCAGGTCTGAGACTTAAAAACCCCGTTTGCATCAATTTGTCCTTATACCAAGGCTCTTGCTCCAGCTATGGCTTTCCTCCTAAATAATCTCCAATTAATTTAGCATCTGTTTCCAGTGCTGGTGTTGTCAGCTCATCTGTAGTCTCCAGAGACCAGACGTGCCTCGCATAGTTTCCTATAGGTCACGGTTTTCCACTCGCTTTTTTGCCTGGCAGCTAGTACCCGGCCTCCTTCCCGCGGGTGCAAGGAAGGTCCGTGCCGTGCTGCCTGTGCCGGTTGGCACCACTCACGTCCCAGCGGCCTGACACTTGAGCCGTGCGCTCAGGTGTTCAACGCTGGCTGGCACACCACGTCCTGCACATCGTCCTGCACATCGGGTGGCAGGCACGTTTCCCAAAAGCCACAACAAAATGCTTTGTGTAGACGACGGGGTGTCGTGGCTGTCTGCAAATCCTGCCCTGTGCCCATCACAGTGCCAGCGAGGGGCAGGCACTTGGCCTTAAGGAGTTGTCCCCTTCCCAGGGGAACCCTGAACTTCCCGATCACCTGCTGACTCCTGCAGGGACATTTCACTGTTGATTTTCTTCAACCCAATTCAATAAATGTCCTGCCCAGTGTTACAAGGATTCTTATTCTCTCACCTTTAATTTACGCCACGGTGTCAGGGCTAGTTTTGCCCAGACAAAGCAATTAAATATTAATTTACAATTTCTTCAGCCTCTATTATCATCAGGCAATCAAGTCATTTTCTTATATTCCCTGAGCAACTGGTGAGTTTGGAGTTGTTCGCAGGACGGGGATCGTTCCTCTGTCCACGTTCGTATTCCTTTGTGCACAGGGCATCTCAAAAGGAGCGCTGCTTTCAGCTATGAGAAGAGTCAAGCTTTTTGATACAGACACTTAGAAACACGCCCAAGCAGGATGTTCCTGCACGAACATAGCTTTTCAAAAATAACCATTTGTGTGGAGGAAACGTGGCTGCGGTGTCCTTCCAGCACCACACGCCAGCACAGGTCTGCGTTAAAGGGCTTTTGCTGGGGGCTTCAAAGTTTGGTGAAACCAAGAGCATGTCTGGAGACCTGCCATGGTTTATATCCCTAAATAAATGTCATACAGAGCTGATCATCACCATAAATCAGAGGTGTCAGGCGTCTGTCCTTCAGCCTCAGCGCCCACGTCCAGTTGAGCCGTAGGCAGTGGGAATTCCTTCCACTCCGAAATGCCGAAGCCACGCATTGGCCCCTTTATATGACAGAAATTGTGAAGCCTCCAGCCCTCACGTATCTATGTGCTAAGCAAAACAGACCGCCCCGCTGTGAAACCTGGCCACGGATGTGCCAGGCAAGGACTAAAACCTGAGCCACTTTGTGTCACCCACGCTGGCACTGCAGAAGCCCTGCTGCTGATAAATTGCTGACAGCCTCTTGACACCTGGGACGGGCTGACCTTTTCCGTGGGGATCTGTGTGCTTTACTCCACCAAGCCTTCAGCCCGGCTCTAAAACGGGATGGGTTTGTGAATGGGGGGAGGCTTTGCCTCTTTTCTCTGTGCCCAGGGCCCCTCGGCCTCTCTGGGCTGCTGCCCCACGGCTGGGTGCTCAGGGGCTCTGATTCGACATGGTACGGCTGCAAAATGCGGGGTATTTTAACATTTACCCAAAGTTTCTTCTCTGTGGCACTCACCACATGGCACCTTCTTCCTTTAGTGCCTCAGGAGTCTGATGAGGCCGCAACAGGCTGCTGGGCCACAGAGTTAGGCAAAGCAATTGGCCTGTCATGAGGCAGGGCCAGCCACCACTGCTGGGCTTGCTGCTGACTGCTCCTTATGCTGGGTTTCTCCAGCAGGGCGACCAGACACCTTTAGTTCGTCCAGGCAGCTTAAAGCAGAGCCTGCTCGTCCCCAGGCAGCAACAGGTACAGCTCCCTGGCTTTATTTAGCCGCTGTAATCCCGCAGCATTTCACACCAGATGTTGTCCTGCTCAGAAAGCCCCGGCACTGACCTTGGGTTCACCCCAGAGGTCCCAGGCCGCTGCTCTGTGGTTACTGCTGGGGTTTGAAACTGCTCTCTGGGCAAACAGTAGTGAAATATCAACTCGCCACTGTGGCCACAGGGTGGTTTATATCCTTTATCCAAATACACTGGGGTATTGCAGCTTAAATCCGTCTTTTTATTGTATTTCACAATCAACTTCCCTGTGCTTTTTGGCCCATAATATACACAGCTCCCATCCCCTGAACTATTCTATTTCTTACCCCCAAATTGGTCACCCTTCCCTTTAAACTCAAAAACAGCTCAAAATCCAAGCAGTCCTCAGCATTAGCTTTCCAGGCACATCCCAGCCCTCAGAGCAGTAGCACCAGGTAGGTGTGAGAGCTGCCAGCTAAGCCGAGGGAAGTTTGCAAATGAAATACTATTGCCATAAAGCGCCAGGGCTGGCGGGTTTCCCTACATGGTTGTTCCCTCCTTGCTCCACCACATATTTGACACTTTCTGTGCCTCCAACAAAGGGGGAACACGGAGGGCTCCTCGTTCAGTACTGGGTGGGAAGGCTGTGGCAACAGACATCTCTTTAAACCCCATTTTCTTGAGAAGAAGAAGGTTGTGTTTGCCCATGGCACACTGCCTGACATGCACACATCCGAATGGGATCCTCCATCAGACACACAGGAAGCTGTCAGGGAGAATTAAGGGCACTGGAAGGATGGGGCTGTAACTCCGTGCTTTTCCAGCTCCAAGATTTGGGTTTCAGGAGAGAGGGAAGCAGGCACTAATGCGATTTCCAGCAGGACTATGCTCCTCTAATGCAATTTGGCCCAACTCCCCTTCTGGCTGCAGCCTTTGCTCTGCCGGGCTGGTGCAGGTCTGTCCCCACCACGTGCCCCCCATGCCCCATGCAGCACACCCAAAGGAGGGCTTTGCTCCTTTTCCCCCCTTTAGGTGAGGTCTGGCAGCTCTCAGAAGCTGCACAAGCCCAATTGGAAGCTAATACTGCTCTTTTTCCTCCCCAGCATCTTAAACTGGGCAATTATATTTAAAAAAATATAGTTGCAAAACACAAGAGGAAATAAGTGAAAGTAAGGAAGTGCCAGAATTAAGGTGGCATGATTTATTGACATGAGCTGTTAATACATGCAGTAGGTAACTACATATATTTAATCACATACTAAATGCAAGCTGGCTTTAAGTATACATTTAATACAGCGCACAATGCAAGCTCGTACTCTTTCTGTATTCACCTACAGCTCCATACTAATGATTCGAAAACCTTCCCACAGGCATTCGCTGCTACAAAAGGCCAAGGAACTGAAATACCTCAATTAACTTTTGAACTATGTTTGGCGTAACGCATTAAGAAACTCAGACAAGGAGGGAAGATAACTCAGAGCAGACCAGGCACCGTCCAGCTGAAGAATCCCAAGTAACAACAAAGCAGGTACATCTGAAAAAGGAGGAAAGTTTTTTTTTACAGTCTTTTATGTCACAGATACTTAACACCTTCCCAGACGTGTTTTTTAATCATTGTTTTAATCATTGTTTAATCATTGTTTTTTATCATCTGAGGGGAACAAGGCATTATTTGTAGTAAGAACCTTGTTCCATGTCCTTTTATTTTTTTGCCTAATATCTTCTATTCCTTTCTTTTTGTTAAGATGCTGAATTGTTTGTGCTGTATTCATAAAGTCCATTTAAAATCCACACTTTATAAATGTTTTCTGATGCACACCTTCCTGGACACATGCAACACACGACAATCCTACATAAGTTATCGCAACTCCTTTTTATGTTTCCTGCCTTTGATGTGCTTGGCTTTACAACCTCTTTTGCAGGTAGGAGCTTTTAAAAATACCAGGACTTAAAGCTGGACTTAAAATTTCTCCAGGACTCCAGCCTTTTGGGTGCTGGAAGTAGAGATAAACTCCTTGGAGAAGGTGACAGATCCCACCGGGATGGTGTGGTGCTGCTGAAACCCATGGCTTGCAGCAGGGCAGGGGACTAAAAGGCAGCTCTTCTAGTGCATGGACTTCCAGAGCTTATGCCATGTTCCTTGCCCCATTGGTTCCTTGGCCTTTTATTAAGACCTCTGATTAAATTTTAAAAAGCCACAAGAAGTGTTGTGAACTAGTGAACTGGGCTACAAATGTTGGTGGCTCAGCTTCACAGCAGCACAAGCAGCCCAGGTAAGCAATAGCCGCAGAGTACACTAATTTTGTTTATTTTTCATTTAATTGATGATTTCCAGTATCACGTTGGACATGCAGAGTTACAATCTCCTATACGGGTGGTTGTACGTATTTCTCGGTTACTTTAATGTGTTATCATCACAAAGTAATATCCACCTTTATTTAACCTTTACAGAAGTAACTGTGTAAGTGCAGCTGTCATTGTTACAAACAACTCACGCATTTCAAACATTCAAGTGGAGCATTTAAGGCAAAGCAGAAAAGAGTGGCCTGTATGAAAATAACACCTTGATTTGAGGCTCTTAGTCCTGAATTCCACACATCTCTGCACCATTTTCTTCTGTTATGAACTCTTTTGCACATAACGTATTTAATATGTAAAATTTACTCTTTAATGCTTGCTAATAAATAAGTATATAATTACCCTGACTCCTATCAGAGCTAACAGAGTTGACTGAACCTGTGAAAAACAAATATATATGTACATTATACAGCATGAATGAGCACCCACAAACACGCTAGGCCAGGATTTGTTTCACGGAGATACAAAAGTGAGGAGGCACACTGGGGTACTCCAGACACGATGGCAGGAACCGAGAGCGGTCGAGAGGGGTCGGCACACAGGGAGAGAGGATGGGGCACAGCTGGCACAGAAGGACGAAGGTCAGCTGGACAAGGGGAGGAGAATGACAAGACCTTACAGCACAGAAACCAGAGTGAAGGCCACACATACGTGGCTGTGTTGAGGTTTCAGGAGGGCAACCAGCACTGCCCCAGTCCCTTTGGGCTCACGCAGAACGCAGCCGGCTCGGCGAAGGTGAAAAAAGGAAATAGGCTCGTCCTGTGTCACCCTTTGTTTGGCCACTCCAGCCTTTGTGGTCTGCAGGTTCAGACCCTGTGATACAGCTCGCCTTTCTGTGGATGCATGCAGATAGATCCAGCCCAATTTCTTTGCCTGGAGGTTTTTTGCCCCATCTGCTGATCTTTAAAGCACTTAACTGAAAGACCCCTGCTCTTCAATCCACAAAGGTGTGCAGCTAACCTTAATGCCACTGAAGTCATCATCACTCACGTAGATACAACACTTAGGAAGTTCACATTGTAATAAAAGAGAAAGTCTCTATAAACACCATGTCCAAGATACACTTTGTGTTTATGCAGAGAAGGTTGAAAAACAAAAACCCTGAAGAACTTAGGCTGAACAGTGCTTAGTCGAGGTAATGTTGTCTTGTTACATGATATTCCTGGTTAGTGACATTCAGTTTCCAGTAGCATTTGTGATAGAGCAAGTTCTCACACACAGCCACCCAAAAGTCTTACTGGCAAACACTGTTTGACATTTCTCTATTAAGACAGGATGCAGTGGTCCTATTTTTTCCCAATCTGACTTAAAAAAAAAAAAAAAAAAAAAAAAGACAAACATCTCAAAATGGCCATCAGCAGCATGACATCTGTTTGTTTGTTTTTCACACAGAGGTGGGTTTTTTTCCTCTTTTTTTTTTTTTTCTCCTTATTCCAGTCCTTCCTGGATAGATGACAGTGTAGCACCTAGCACCCCGTGACATGTGGGATGCTGCCCACCTCTGCTCCCCTCATGTGAAGTATCGGCACTGTGTAGAGTCAATGTAGCAGTAAGAAGTGCATCGCAGTTTTCCATAAGACCTAAAATAAAAGAGAACATCTCAGTTCCAATACACACCATAGCTCACATTACATGGTTTCTGGATGCAGCTCTCTGTCGGAATCAAGAACATCAGAAAATGCCAAGTGAAGTGACATATGGCAACCAAAATAAGAGGATAATTTCTAGCAGTGCTCTGCTGTGCTCCCCCTTGTCAGCAAAATAAGAACCCAGGAGAAACGATGAGTGAAGTTTTAATTCCCCATAATGTCAATTAAAAATAAAAATACAAAAGACATCACTGTACAGGGGTAGGTGCAGTAGGCCTTGGCACTCACCCATGAGAACTGTGTAACCAAATATCTAAGGATCTGAGTTAAGTGTTTTTCTAGTTACTTCCATTAGTTCCAGCAGGCATGACTGTGCCTGCCTTTCCTTTAATTTATTTTTCATGCACTTGAAATAATGATAGTGACAGATGCCCACCTTCAAACTAAAAAGAGGCCTTTACAAAGGGCCCTTGCAAAATAAGGGAAAACAGTTGTGTTTATTTTTCTTTTCTACTGACTTATACTGAGCTGCAATGATTCTACCAACTGAAGACCTGACCAGAGGTGTTGATTAAAAAAATAATAATAATAAAACAAAATAATTTTGCTGAGTTTTTATTGCTACCATATGTCCAGGTGAATAACCCACCCATCAGATAATCCACAAGCTGTAGAACAGGTCCTTAAAAATGCGTCCTTGGATAACCCACATTCTCAGAAAAACAACAAAAAAAAAATCTGAAGTGAATGTGTGTGAAATATGAGGAGGAATTTGACAGCTGGAAAGAGTAGAAAATGGGAAAATCAGTTGCAGCAGGGCTCTTGGAGAAGAGGGTGCTGTGGGGCGAAACTCCCACTGCAGTGCCAAGCTCACTTACTCGTCCCACTTTCCTGATGAGTCACGGCTTTTTCTTTGATTTAGCAGATAATCTGCAGGCTGCACGCACAAAGATAAAGGATCTCAGTTGCTCTTCACAATTTGATTATACACGGAAAATAGAATCTATAAAAATTTCTCAAGCTTCTGCGGGACTCTGTTTTTGGCAGCAAACTTAAGACTCTTAAGATGGAATAGCTTTCATGGGAGAGTAGCTTCACGCTGTCTGCAGATGGGAGCTCTTTAAAATGTTTCAGGCTGTCAGGTTTGCTAGTCTCAGTTCTAGTAATCTCTTACACCAGGAGTGCTCCAACAATTGCAGTGGAAGGATTAGCACAGCACTTGACTTACAAAGATGTCCTGTGGGTTCTTATTCCTGTCAATTAGCACATTATTCTTCCATGAATGATGAGGGCTCTGCACATAATTTCATTTGCAAATTAAATGTTTCCTGTTATACAGTAACAATACCTGACAGTTAAATAGGAGGCGAAATGCTGACCAGAGGAAGCTGTTTAAACAAAGGCAGAGAAGGCAAGTCAACAATAAGCAGATGTTTGAAATGAAGGACATTGCTAAGCAGATGTATGTCTTTGCAACTGCTGCAAAGTCAACGAATGTTCTGGTCTTTGGAAAGGCTGATAAATGATAAATGAATGGTAGATTCTGAAGCTAGCCCTAGGGCACTCACTAAAAGTCCAGGATTTTGTTTGGAGGCCGTGGTTTGCTGTTTTGTTTTCTTTTTTCTTCCCTTCAGTGCAATCATCTGTTCATCATGATCTATCCTACTCTAGGCATGTTATGGGTATTAATGCAATGAGAATGTCACCAAGTGAGGAAATCTTTGCTAGCAATGGGTAAACATATGCCCACATGATCATGCACTTTGTACAGTAGGAAGCATGTGAGACTGAGAAATGAGATTCAGACCTTAAAATCAATAATGTACAGAAATAATCAGATAAGGTCTTTCTCCACCACTTTCTCTCCACCACTGTCCCACTGGAACAAGGTTTATGTGGGTAGTCCTTTTCTCTTTTAATGTTGAAGGTGGAGCAAAAATAACAAACCAAAGTGCAGACCATTTGTACATACCCAGGGAGATATGTTTTACATGTCAAATATCCAAAATCCTTCCCATCGCAGTCTTCAACCCCCTCATGTCTGTAGCCATCTCCACAGTAAGCACGGCGACATCCTAGTGAAAAATTGTGAAAGAAGTACCTTAATAAAACTTAATATATAAAGTATCCTGGAGAGAGAGGCAAGTGGAACTAGATTTTTAAGGGTAAAGCATAAACCAAGGCATTTTGTGGAGCACTTGACCAAAATGTAGGCTGTGGTAATTTGTGGGCTGTATTTTAACAATTGGACTTTGCTTTTGATGTCTTCAACTTCCTGAGTATAAATTGGGAACAAATTCATTTAGCTAAAATCCCTTTGATATCTCCTCAGAGACACTATTAAACAATAGATTAAAGGGACATTCAAAAACAGGGAGTTTACACAATTTAAAGTGGGTCATTTACAAATGGAAATGATTAATTGATTGCAATGAGGACCTGTTTGTTAGAGATTAATGCTTCTAAGAACAACAAGCCTATTTACAATTAAATCCACTTACCATTGGTTGACCTCTTTTGATACAGTCACAAGATCATAAGGATGACAATTGGTCATATTCAAGTAATTTGTGGCACTAAGGGACGTGGTTTAGTGGTGGGACTCAGCAGGTTGGGTTAATGGTTGGGTTTGATGATCTCAAAGGTATTTTCAAACCTTAATAATTCTATGATTCTATAATTCAATTAAACCTCTTCAGGTCACATCAGTGTCTGAAGTTCATGTACTGCAAGGCCTCTGTGGACCTGAAGCTCTGCCTGGTGTATAGCACAGAGCATTATGATGGACTTCCAGATGCACAACATGCAATCTCACAGGCACTAGAACTAATGAGCACTATTTTTCCTGCATGTTTGTTCCCCATGGTTGATTGCAAATTCTAATTGGATAATTTTCTCATGCTTAGAGCCTGGAGAGCTCTCTCTCACTGGATTGCTCTGCAGTCAGGCAAGCTTAGAGGGACATTTATTTATACATCTATGCCGTGGGGAAGGAGCTAAGTGGTGAAAACAAGGTAACTGAAAGGTGGATGTGAAGGCTGTGATAGCTGCTTGCATGCCAGGTTTATGCTGTGTGATCTTCTGTGCTCTTTGCTTTTACTACCCACAATGAGCAAAGCAAGAGGAAGATTGAGTAGACAGGAATCAAATGTTTTGTAAAGCTAACAGTGAAGGCAGTGGACTGAAACCTTCCCTATGTGGGTGAATAAAAAAAAAAAAAAGTGGTTTTACTGGAACCAGGATATGGCCTGTTATTAATCTAGCATCCATAGAAAACTGAACAGCTGTCCTAAAAAACATGTAGAAAGGCAAATAGCACACTGGTTTGGGCTGGAAGGGGCCTTAAGATCACCTAGTTCCAACCCCCCTGCCATGAGCAGGGACACCTCCCACTAGACGGGGTCTCAATTAGAAGCACTTGGGGGTCACTTCTGTCTTGTGCTTGTGTGTGGCATCCGCATGCATGAAAGATCTCGATTTTGGTGCTATGGCCATTGTGCCTGTCATCCTGCGGAAATGAGTACTGCACTTTCCATGGTAGAAAGAGGCTGCTCTCGACGTGCCGTGACTTACTTATGCAGTCATCTGTCACAACCGCATTGCCATCGTCACACTCTTCCCCATCCTGGATGATCCCATCTCCACAGGTACCGCTGTCCCCAAAGCGATAATCCACGGGGTAGAAAGGGCTGAGCTGGTCAAGAAAACACACCACAGTTACTGTGCAGGACTACCAGCAGGCTGGCTCACAAACTGAGGTGACAGGCTGTGGGAGGTGGGGCGTGCAAACAGGTTTCCATATCTCACTCTTTGATGGGTCACACGGTTTATACGGAATCTGATTCAAAATCCAGTTGAAACAATAAGGATCCTACTGCTGATTTATGTGAGACTTAGTTTAGCTCCCTGAAGCAGTAAGGAAATACATGGTTTGATTCGCAGAGGTTGTGTTTTCCCACAACTCTGTTCCCTGATGAGTTTTGTGTTATTTTGTGTTAAATCAAAACTGTTCTTTACTTATGAAATTCCCCAAATTCAGTTCACCAGTTGGTTCACAGGGAGGTTAGCAAAACCTGAACCACTGATGAGTTAACGTCTCAGTAACTAAGACTCCTGTGAACAAACCCCACAGAATTAGGTACAATTGTAACAGTGCTCAAGAATTAACTTTTCCTTCACTTGATTGATTCTGTATGATACCTTAAGTTCAGAATTATCTGCTGTATTTAAAAGTGAAACATATGCACACAAGTTTTCCAAAACCACAGTCATATTTTCACCTGGATTGGGAGCCATCCAAAGGTATCCTTGAAATACAAAGATCTCTGATCTCTTCTAAAAGCTAAGGCATTTTCGGTGTTTAACCGGTCCAATTCTTCTTGATTATTCACCACAAAAATCTGGGGTACAGAAAAAGAGGTGGTTGGTAACTCTCTCAAGAAGTATTTTGAATTGTCATGGAATCCAGTTCTGCAAACTGAGTTATGTATCTGCAAATATATAAAGAATTGCCAGAAATTTTGTTTGTTTTCTGAAACAGAATGGCATGCCAGCCTTGGGTGAGAATTTACACACATAAAAATATTACTTTGCAATTGGTGAGAAACTCTAGTCTTCAAAAGTTAATGGTCTCTCCTGAATACCCAGCTAAGGCTCCAGTGACCCCTATTTCAAAATGCACACCCACAGATAAGGACCATGCTAACACTTGTGCACAATCACTGCTGAGAACAATTTCAGATGCTCCAGTGGTTAGATGCTGGAACAACTGCAAAATCCATATGGGCATAAGTGGTCTTTGCGGGTTTGTCTATAATTTTTAGGCATGTTTATGTTTACAAAATAAATAATTCATTGCTCAATGCAGCCTTCACTTATCTTTTGCTACTTTGTACTTCGTTTAGACTTAACTGGCATTGAAATTCATGTTTCTTCACATGCATAGACTTTAGTCTAAATTCAAGTCTTCAATTAAACAGAAAAAATATCAGTACAAAATGGAGAGAATTAGAACAAGCTTCTCCCAATTTTTTTGTAATGTCTCATTCACCAAAATTGTACAGGGCATTACAAAATAATCTCTTCCTCCGGCAGCTTAATCAAATTAATTTTAGTAAGATTCAAACTATTTTTAAATTAAGAAAAAGCAAATGGAACGCTTCTAAGGAAAATGGATTTAGGTCAGAGCCTGATTCCCACCAGCATAATCGGAATTGGCTCTTTTTAAAACAAATTATCCTGAAATTTTTACATAGCAGCATATTCCCATAGCCCCTGACAAAGGCCAATTTCATTAAAGAAACACTGAATAAAAATGCCTTCAGCCAGAATGAAAGAAAGCAAAGAAACAGAAAGCAAAGAGCTGGTTCTGTGGCTTTTCGGGAGCTGAAGTCCCAGCGCCAGAGCTGTAATTTCTCTCAAAATCAATAGCAGATCTGTGCCCTCCGAAAATCCCTCTTACAGATACTGGCCTTTGAAATTGTAAAGGATTTAAAAACCGGGATGAATCACAGCCAGGGACAGAAAAGCAGCGCATTGTTTCCTCCCCTCCTCTGGCGGCGCTGGCACGGTCCCCGCTGACGGGCGAGCGGGTGGCTGTGCTCGGGACACGCCGCAGGGGATGGAGCAGGGCTGGAGCCCTGGAGCACCTTCTCTGGATCTTTCCCAACCAAGTGCAGCTATAGCAACCCTGACAACAGCCTTCAAGTGGCACAAGGCGGATTTCTAAGCTGCCTCGTGGGGATCTGAACAGAATAAATAATAGCAATATTAAGCTCCCTGCCAGTCAAGGGAGTAAAACACATGGGGCAGGCAAGCGGGGAGCACTCCTCAGCAGGACGAGGCTTGCCTCCTTGCCATCCCTCCTTTCTGAGAACAGAAATGGCACTTGATCGTCATCAAATGAGGGTTCATATAGATAGTGTAGGTTACCTATATTTGATATAACTACACTCTCATTGCCATCTTTTAAGATCTAATATTAAACAGTGCCTGGGGGGGAAGGAGGGTGGTAAGACCTACACAGAATATTGTGAGCCTTACACTTTATCCTACGAGTTCTCCATGAAATAACGTGATAATTTTTTTGCAATAGCGCACAGCATGATGCAATATGCACCTTTATTTCATGCACTTTCTTCTGTCACCATTCAGTTTTAAAAGTAACAGGCCTTTTTTGTAATGCACCAGGGATGTGCAAGCAGCTGAGAAGACTTGCAGCACACTCATGCAGAAGATTGAGCTCAATGACCCAGTTTAATGAGCAGTGTGGTGAGCACATCCCTTTCTCACACATTAACAGCTTTCTGAAAATGTGACAGATGGGAAAGTTAACAAAGCTAATCACCGCGTGTTGTCATTCAGAGACCACCAGACACCAGACAATATCCAGTCCCTTGAGTGGCAGGGCTAAGCTAGTACAAAGCGGCAGTAAAAGGTAGCGTTTTCATTGCCAATTAAGTAAGTGATACAATGCACAGAACAGCAAGGCAGGGCCCAGCTGAAGGAGAAGTACAGAAATGGTATTTACAAAAGACCTAAGAAATCAAAGATGAAAAATTGCTAGGTCTTGCTCTTTAAAGTACTTTGTCCAATTTGCTCATAAAAATGCTTTCAAGAAGGCTAGCAATTGAAATTAGCTATGAAAAGTGCACGTTTACAGCCAGCAGCTCAGAAGTCTGACTCCATTTTTGGCTCAATGTAGAGGGTTTGTGTTTTGGGAGAACGTGCTGTCGTATGTGCGAAACGTTTGACTCCAATATTCAACTCTGAAATCACTGTCTTCGCAGAAGAAGATATAAAAAATAAACAAGAAGTAGATGCTTCCTTCACCAACCAACTTGAAACATATTTCAACTGACTGAAATAAAAATAACAGATTATGTGTGTGTAGTAAGGTGGAAGAGAGCTTCCTCATGATCAGAGAAAGGTTTATAAAAATGTGCCATATTACTGGTGGTTTGTAACAGCTGCATTTCAGCACCTCAATCATACAACCTTCAGAATAGTTATGAGACCAAATTCTTTTCCACAGGAAAAGAATTTTTCCTCTGGATCTCAGAAGTTTCGGATACCGGAGGTAACACATTGCCCACATATTTCGCTAAATACAAATTATTGGTGAATACAACACTTCTTGTAATAAAAGTACATAAGAATCATTCACATCCTCTCCCAGAAAATCTGCTTACCGCAGGGACTTTTGGATAGCTGTGTCCAAACACAGATTCCTCATATGGTGGATTATTCACATTCTGTGGGGATCTGCAGAGACATCTCCCTGGAGGTCCTGGAAGTCCTCTTTCCCCTTTTGGTCCTATTGCAAATTGCCCTAGAAAGTAAAATACCTGATTGCCCTGTTATTAAGTTAACATACAAAACACAAACACAGCCTCAGTGGAAAAACTATGGGTTGGGTAAATATATACATTTACATAAGTTTAGAGATACACACACCTCCCACCAACTCCACTGGGACCTAAGGGATGTGATTACCAGAACCACCAGTTCCAGCACTTCAGGAAAAAGACCTGAGTTTGTACCATAGTCATTTTCTTTCAGATCACTTTTTAACCGTGGCCAGAATGGCCATTTTCTTAGGATTTTCAGATAAGAGTCAGCCTGGTTGAAATTCCAGAAATTCAGGTCATGATGCATACAGAGATCACTCCAGAACACGTATGCAGTGGGTTTAGGAAGACCTACACAGAGTCAGTCTCTGTAGACATCCAGAACACATGGCAGTTGTGCATTTGCACAACCACTTGAGCATTGCTGTTTCAGAGGTTTCTGTACAGGAAAACCCGACTATAAAGACAGGAGTGCTACAAATATATACTTTAAAACCTAATGCTTTTTGACTTTCAAACTTTGGCAAGGATGCAGTACTCTGCAGAATTACTTTGAGCCAACATGTTCATACTGCAAGCAGTGACATCATTACAGGAAGGTCATTTAGGATAAGAATTTATATTCTGCAGGAAAAAGATGAGCAAGCCTGATACATAAAATTTCTGTGGGTGGAATAAATCCTTTAAAAAGTAATCTCAGGATCCTGGCTGCCTTCCCGCTGGCATGGTGAAAATTCTGCCCTCTGAAAACTTCCAGCTAATTTACTCTGGATAGATGTTTCATAACAGGAGACATGAGATATGGGTAGATTTCAAAGCAGCCCCCAGCTTCACAGATGTACCATTTCCATATTACCACTAGGAAGAGACTTCCTGCCCACTGGTGTGAGCAAGGAAAGAAAAAGGAAAAGGAAAAAGAAAGAGGACATTGAAGGGCTGCAGTACAAACAGCTGTTGTCCATTTGAGACAGTGGCAGTTTCCAACTGCTTTTCTCTTCAGCATGTATCCAGGTTGGGAAAACCATACCTGAAACATTCTCACTGAACATCACAGGTCATGTATCCATCCTTCATGGCTACGCTTGGTCTCACAAGAGAAAGCAAGCTGCCCAGAGATCATGTGAACACATAGTTTTGAAGCTGTACAACTATCAGTTACCAGCTTTTCTCATGATTTCCACAACACACTCAAATGCAGACAGCATAGATCTACAGCACTTATTAAAAAGAGAGATTTTTTTATCACCCTTTTCCCCTTCTAACTCCTATCCTGATCCTTCTTTTAAGTTTCATCTGTTTTCCTTTTACAGAGCTGCACAGAGTAAGCATGTCCTGGCTGATTAGAAATCACAATCTTTCACTGTAAGCCAGGATATCTGGAGAAGCAGCAGACCTTTGATGATGGAGATTAACTAGTCTTTCCAAGGCTGCCAGATAGCTTTTCATCATCCCCATCTGCCAAAGTCCCAGAGGAACCACATGGGCCATGTTTTTGCTTTTATTTGAGACATCAAAAGTTATTATGTAGGCTTTAAAGTAAGATATAAAGTCCTTGTAATGGATAAAGAAGGTTTGACATGACTTCAGGAGAAATCTTCTCCTTATTCTTGGTGGAAAATCAAACAAAGCTCTGCACCATTCTTTGTAATGGAGCTATATAGACATAGGTGCTGAGTCAGGAGGGGCTGGGGAGGATGCACACTGCTTCAGATGACCTGATCCCTGCTTACCTGATCCTGAAGGTCCAGGGGGGCCTGGCTGGCCAGAAGGACCAGGCCTTCCAGGTGGGCCCATGATACCCACAGGTCCAATGTCTCCCTTTTGTCCCTAGGAAAGAGGAGACATTTATTTGCTAAGCTGTTAATAACACACAAGATCCCCCAGCCAGCACTGGATTCCCTTTCAAGAAAGCCAAGACATTTGCCAATAGGAGCATGCAGCATGAACTCCATAGCCACTTCCCCAGGAAAGAGGGGGCTGTCCCTTTCTGCGTGCAGACAGAAAAGTGGGTCCAGGCAGGACTTCAGCTTGTGAGAGTGAACAGAACCAGCAGATTGCTCTGTGTGGAGTTCGGAATCACCCTGTTCCGACTTCAGTCATTCAGGGGCTATCCTTCAAGGATGCCTTTTTATCCCTAGTAGTTCCCTAGGAGTCAGTACAGCTCAGAGAGAAAGGGCTGGCGGCACAGAAATAAGTGATCCTGGAAATCCTTAGAAAGCAGCTCTGACTTCTGGATCTTCGCCTGAGTTTACAGGGCTGACAGAAAGAAATTGATTCATTTTGCCTCCAGAAAGAGGAAATTCAATACGGAGTCATCAAGGGTTTCCACCGTGACATTTCTCCGTGCTGATTTTCAGAAGAACACTGATTACTTTGGGACCCGCACTATTTTTATAAGTAATTTAGAGCCTCAACTCTTGTATCACGTTAACTTTCACTGTGGATGTACCAGTGCTAACAAAGCATTGCAAGACAAGCAAGGGCTTGGTTTTACAGAGTGCAAGCTAGTAGCCAACTGTGCTGCTGTATGCTGACAAATGATGTTCTTCTGGTGCCTTATCGCTCAGTCAAAATGCTGTACAATTACCTATGGAAGACGAGTTTACATACAGTTACCATACAATAGCTAATATTCTGTAAAATTAGCCCTAATTTGCCTCAGGGGAGCTTGTTTGTGTAGCCATACCTTTAGGGGGTTGGAAGTTTTGCCCTAGA
The DNA here is from genome assembly GCF_013377495.2 of Cygnus atratus. NCBI lineage: Eukaryota > Metazoa > Chordata > Aves > Anseriformes > Anatidae > Cygnus > Cygnus atratus. Next base: position 37,187,416 of record NC_066363.1, read on the forward strand.
ACTGTTCAACACCTTCCTATTTTTGGTACTGAATTTAATATGATGACACTTATTAAAAATAACTATATTTATTGTCCTACTCATATACTCCGAGGCTTGTATTTCTCAGATTTATATTTCAGAAGCATACTGCATAGCTTAAAGTTGAAATATCTGATCCAATTTTTAGGTAACAACAGACATTGTTTAGCAGAACAAAAATGATGTGTGCCTCATTACCATTCTTTTAATGCCAATGAGATGAATTCCTTCAAGATGGTGTAAATCCATGTTAATGTGCATTCATGGGCAGATGATGGGCAATTGCATGTCTAATTTCAGATTAATGAAGCATACATAGTAATATATGATAAAATAATTTGTCGTTATATAATGTGCCATACCCCATGAATACGTTTGAATGTCACTTGCACCATTTCAATAACTGAAGTTTTTTGTTTGTCTGTTTTTATGGCCCGTAAAGAAATAATTGAATATTTACTTTGTTTAATCCTATTAGATAAGCTCTGTGCCATCAAAATATTCCAGGATTTATGTGAGTGTCAGCAATGCTGATCACTAATTACTTCTTATGTTACACAACATGAATGCACAAAACCAGCAGACCAAGATTTTGTAACCCTTGAAGAAGTCTGCAGCAAATCTCGTTCCCCACACAATAAGGATCTGGCAGAGGAAATCCAGCGCCCGTCTGACATGTACTGCCTGAAAACTAGCTGACTTGTGTCTTCTGTTTGGAGGAATGCTTGCTTAATGCTCTCTTGCTTAGCACAGGTAGATTAATTAACTGCAGAGGTGATATTAAATATCTTTGCCTTGTTTCCTTTCATGTGTGCCTACGGCATTCAGAAAAGCTTTTCGCAGGGATGATATTTATAGTCATCTCCTTCTTTTCCAAGTAACGTCCCTTAAGTCATTCCTCCTCCACGACTGAAACCCAAAACTTGCTCCTTGGGGGTCCATTCCCAAGTCACAAAGCTTTGGAAGTTGTGTCGGGGTTTGGGGATGGTGAGGGTGTGACTTGTGACTCCCACCTCCTGGCAGCTTTTAGGAAAAGCTTGCCCCAGAGGCAGAGCAGAGTTGAAGAAGTCAAGGGGATAATCAAGACGTATCTCAAAATGGAAGTGGAAATGACACCTTCCTAATTTAGCTGCTTTCATCGGGGATGTCAGCTGGATCAAGAAAAGACAGGAAATGGTTCCATGCTGATGGAAACTACCCTCTCAGCTGAACAAACAGCAAGGTAATTAAGGCACTTAAAGGCAGCAGCCAGACCCACACAGCTTTAAAATGCCATTTTCAAGGTTTTCTTTTCAAATGATTAAAAAGGAGAAAAGAAATAGATAGTTCACTAATTACAGAAAGAGAAACCCATTTTTTTGTGCAGAAGATCAATGCTGAAATTGCTTTCAGGGCAACAGAAAGGCATTTGTGCACCAACCCTTGAGCCAGGAAATCCTAATTTAGGGCCAGACTATAGTTCTTTCAGTCCCACTGATTGATGCCCTAAACTATGACATCTTATGTGACCACTTTTTGATTCAGACACTCTGTAATGTACCAAAATGTCTAAGATAAAGTATAAAGTCCTTTCAGAAAAAAAAGGGACACTGCACTGTGTCCCTGTTGATCTGCAGGCACTGCATCTCCTCTTTACCTTACACTACAGAAAGATATTCTTTGCACATCCCCTTTGGCAGGACAGATGAGCACAGTTTATAAAAAACAAACAAACAAACAAACAAAAAAAAAACACAGCAAGAGAGCACAGCCCACATCAGCTATTAAAACCTATCAAATCAAGGACAAAAAAGACATTTCTTCTGGGTTATCTAGCAGACTTACATTGCACATATCTTCCTTATTTGGTGACTTGTTATTCCCTCCCAACACCCAATTTTGAATTTTTACCCACACTGGGTATTCTTTCACTTCAGATATTAGCTGACAGCATTAGAGCAACAGCGAAGCAGGCTTGTGTCTCTTTTTGTCATGCTGGGCATAACCAGGCTGCAAATAAAATGCTTTCAGCTGATCCTGTTAACCTCTGCATCTACAGACTTCTATACCTGAGCAGATGTATGTTAAAACAAACACTGATGTAGCAAGAGCTTGTTCCCTTCCCTGCCAGAGGACAGAAATAAGCATTGCAGGTAGCAAACCAAAGGGACTGTTCTTATCGGGCTGACTTTGTGTCTACTGTCCCCTTGCCCGCACAATATCATTGCTTAAAATAAATGCACAAGGAAAGATGCAATTAAAGAGATTCATTTGGTCACTTGAATAGGTAACTACATTAACACTGCTGCCTCCTTGGACAATGCTGTATTGCAGGAATCAGGATCACATTTACACAAAATGTCCGGTCCTTACAATTCATCTGAAAGTCCGAACAAAAATCAGTTCTGTCAACGTAATTATTTTGAGCCCAGAATAAGGAGCGTTTGCCACCACCCCATTCCTGAGCAGCTTCCACAGAAGATTACCACCCTTGAGGTTACTATGTGTCTTCCGGACCTCTCTTAGAGAAGAAGAATCTGTCCCTGGCATGCTGTACTATGGTGAGAAGTGTCATATAAATATCTTAGTCTAACGAATCAATCTTGTGTAAGTATTAACAGAGGAAAAGGGAGAAACCAAGAGGGTGTTTTATTACTCTGATTCTGTACCACCACACTTGGTCCTGGTCAAAGCCTGACTGAACCAAACGGGACCTCGTGGACAGAAAGCATCCTCCAGGTGGGCCCCCCCGCAGGCTCAGGACCTGGCCACACACTGGGTGCACCCTACTGCTTGTGCTAGAAGCCGGAGTTGTATTACAGGACTGAGGTGTGGGCGCATAGACCAGTGATTTTCGTTGTCACAGACCATACACCAGCCACATGCTGGCTACTGCCAGTACACACAGTGTTTCTCCCAGCCTCACACCAACTCTCCAGTCATCAGGTGGGATTCGGAACATGCCTTTGTGTTGTTTAGGATTCAAAGGCAGGGTTCAAGGTCTGCTGAGGTTATACTCAACGAGTTATCTATCCAGGGAATACGTTACTTCAGCCATGCTGCACAGCAAGGGATTTGAGTGCTGCAGATAAGGCCCAGGCATGCAAGTGAGGTGCTGCAGTGCTTCTGCCCCCTGAGAGTGGGACCAAGCACAAGGCACCACCACAGAACAGACCCCGTAGCCATACGCCATGACCACATAGATGCCAGGAATCACAGCAAGAGGAAACACCATGGTCCTACTTGTTTGCCTCGTTTTCCAGGTCTTCCTATAGGTCCTCTGTGTCCCGGTGCTCCAGATTGTCCCTTGGGGCCCATCTCTCCCTTGGTGGGTGTGGAGGGAAAGAAGCAGGACATAGGCAGAGCAATGGTTATACATGCCTTATACAATTCCTCTAGATAATGCTGGCACTGTATTTTTCTTGAAAATTCACAATTTAAAAAAATATATTTTAAAACAAGGGTAAAGCCAGAAATATCTCTTATAATTTACCCATTTTTCCCTGAAAAATCCTTCACTAAAGAGGAAGCCAAATGGACAGCCTAGCAAAACTCTCTGACCATTTTGACAATATCGTGCTTTGCTGTTAAGATGCACACATAATAAAAGTCTCCACCAAGAGAAAAAATGGTGGATTCATTCAATCATTATTTATCCTAACCTTAGAGATAAGACGCAATGATGTCATAAAGTTATCCTCCTTTAGGATTTCTGTCAATAAAATAACATCTGAATTGTGCTTGTTTTTCAAGTACAGAATGATGATACCAACACTGGTCAGGATTTCCACTGCTATTTGTAGCACTGCTATTTTGATTTAGAGTGTCAGGAAGGAAATGTTTATTAGCTCCAAGTGAAAAGTAAAGCCCAAACAAACAATTAGGCCAGCCACAAATCTATAATCAAGAGTTATGAAAATGTTAATAGAAGAAAGATTATGACTACACCTAGATTAGTCATAAGGATTATGACTATGTTCTAGGAAAAAAAAAAAAAGAGAGAGAGAGAGAAAGAGAGAAAAAAAAAAAAAGACAAACAAGCAGCTAAATTTCAGGGTTTTCTCCTAAGGTAAAAAAGAACAACAACAATAACAGGAAAAAAAAAATGATTTGATCACATCCAAAAATGTTGGTCATTGAATCAAGCATAACTTTCAATTCCTTATGCTTTCCAGGACATCCCTGATTCGTTGACCCTATGCCAGCACTTATTGCAATTCCCCAATACATCATGCCCACTTACTTTCTGTCCCAGCATCCCAGGAGAGCCTACTTCTCCCTGCAAAGTAAAAGGAGAAAAAGTGTCAAAATAATTGGAGTGATCTTTGACAAAGCAGCGCTAATTTAAGCCTTTAAGGAAGAAAGAACAGTGACATGTAGTGATACCAGAAAAAAAATACTGTGATTCAGCACTGCAGGTGACACAGTAAGTGGAGAATTACAAGCAAGGCTGTTCTGTAAAGGCCTTTGTACTGTAGCACTATTCCTCTGTCCGATCCTCTGCAGCCTGCTTACTCTCAAGCAAAAACACACCAGTTGTGCTTCTGTCCACAGGCCACCCTGCTACCTGGACAATGTTTAAAGCCTGTCTTTGGGAATGTTACTTTTCCATCTACTTCAAAAATGGTTTACTTTCCCTTTCTGAGTTAAAAGGCCTCCCACACCACAAATCTCACTTGTTTTCTTTTGCTTTGTTTTGTTCTGTTTTTCTTAAAGCAATATAATGTCACCAGCTAAAAGCATTTTGGCAAGCTGTCATGATTCTGGTCTGCAGAAGTCAAGAGTGTCTCATCACCCAGGTACATGCCAGGACTGGTAGGGCACATGGACACAGAGGTCCACATCACATTGGGCCACTGCCTCCTTCCCCCCCCCAGGATCATGCCTCCATGCTCCCTTCCTCCATACCACCCCCGTTTTTTCAACTATCAGAAATACATCAGTCTTTATGTGCTTATTCAGCATAAACTCACAGTCATCTGGAAAAGTACCTGGTCTCCTTTAACTCCTTTGTCACCTCTGTCACCTCTGGATCCCTGAGAAAGCAAAAGCTTAATTACTACAATTTCATGAGAAAGCAAAAAACATTTCTCCTACAAAAGACATTATTTGTAGTGGCGCAGAATATAGTAATATTAAGTAGTAAGTTATATGGTAGATACCCTAAAATGTTTCCTTATTACTTTCATTAATATTATAATAGAATTCAGTGTAAAGCTTGTAGAAAAAGGCACTTATGCTTCACAGATAATTACTTTAAATATGGGCTTTCTTGGTTGTATACTTCCAGACTTGACTTTTTACTCAATTGACTTCATCCAAATTCAGGCTCCACTGTATGGTCTTACTGTAAAAACTGTCTCTGTGCCAAAGAATATATAGCCTAAATGAACCAACCAACAATTAAGGATTGTTATACCCATGCTACAGATGGGGAAATGGTAGTGGAGTTCACTGTAGTAATGTGTTCACAAGAAAATGGGGTATAAAACTCACTTCTTCAGCATCCCAACCCAAGCCACAAGACAGTACTCCTTCTCAATGCATGTTTTAATTTTGTAATGGGACCTTCAGACTTCAGTCCGTCAAAATTTGACCACATTTTTACAGTTACTATTTTTACATAACTATTTCCAATTGCTAAATCACATATTATTCTATTGTTACACTGACCTTTTCTCCTCTAGTTCCTGGAAAACCCTAAAGGGAATGACAGATATTTTAATGCTTCTCACTTTCAAGATGACCAAAGAAGCAAGTTCATATCTTGCAGACTTTTAAGTAAAGAAAAAGAATGAAGCACAAGTAATTAATTTAATTGACTTGTAAATGCAAATTAATGTTTATAGCTTCTAAAAGTGCACTGAAACAGAATTATGAAATAAGAATTAAAGGCAAGACAAATCAGCCCAAAAGCCAATGTGAAAAAGCCAGGTAAAGCCAGCAAGTTTGATATTGTTTTTAAAATCAAAGCAAGGTAAATTAAAAGTAACTGAAAGTGAATAAAATCTTAGACTCCACAATTAATAATCTAAATTAATTTTAGCAATAATCAGTCTCTTCTTTCTCCCTGTGGAATAGCCTTAGATTGTATTTAAGTCATCTTCTAAGGGAAAATTACTATAAAGCTGAGTTTCTGTTTAAGAAAAATATAGAAAATAACTGTGTCCAGCTCTTTTTTGCAGCGCTTTATTTGAGTAACCTAATTACCTAATTTGTATCAAGATCTTTAAAAGGTTGTGGCATAAATTTTTTAAGTGCAGAAGCTGTGCTATAGAAAATGATATGCAGATAATAGACCATCCAGACCAAATTGGTCTGACTATCCAACTATTAATATATATGCATAGTTTAAGGTGAAGACATAAATGATCTCCAGTTTTATGTGGTGGGTGGAAAGCATAGCGAATGTGAGTTAATGCTGAGGGTATATTTAAGAACTCCGGTTTTCTAGTGGGATACAATTAGATATGATCTTTGCTCTTAAAATATTTTTTCGCATTACAGTAATTTACACCAAAGCATTTTATGAAAAGCCAAAAACACAGCCAAGCCCAACCAAGCGCCATAGCCTTTCTTGAAGGAGAACATATTTCTTCAGCTATATTAGAAAACATATATCTTGATAAATGCTTTCTGGCAAACTCATGAGGGAAGCAGCTGTCAGCAGAGCATTAGAAACCAATGTCTGAAAAATGCAGTGTTTGGTTAACAAACCTTGGAGCCCATTGGTCCTCTTGTACCTGGCAATCCCATCACACCCAAATCTCCCTTTTCACCCTAAAGGGGTCAATAAAGAGAGTTATTGATTGTGGCTCTCTGATGAGGTCATATCTGAATGTCTGATAGTTCAGTATTTGGGACTTTGTGTCAAATACACGAGACAAGCCTGACCTTGCTGTAGCATTGTAGTCAGAGGTCTATACTGCAATTGTGTTCTATCTGAATCATCATACGTGATGTTATTCTTCTATTTGCATTTCCTTGGGTGTGTAATTTGTGCTTCAGTTTTGGCAGATGTCATTAAAGGACATGCAAGCGATTAGCAGCTGAAGTACATCCTTTTTCTACCTGAAGTTGCATTGTCTCTTCCAAACATTGCTTCCACTGAGATACAGAAAAGAAGGGTATTTTGCTGCAAGACTTTATGACTTGGAGAGACATACTGATTACTTTTATCATTGTTCTGAGATATTATGGGCTTTACAGTGGTTTGGAGACAATAAATCATGTAAAGACTTTACAACATCCTCTCTGTCTGCTGTCAGCTAATTATATCTAAGGGGAAATACAGAGTAGTCCCTGAAGATATGCAGCAGCCCTACCAGCAGAACACATTTGGCTCTCATTCTCCTTTGGCTTTCACTGTCCAAGTATTGGAGAGGATTTTCACATTGGCTGCTGCCTCAACAGAAGTTCAGAAAAGACTTGAAGATACAAAGTAGGAGAAATAACGATTGGACCAAGACTGTGTCTGAGAAAGAGAAGACATGAAAGGAGACCCAACTAAAGAAACAGAAGGCACATAGAAGGGATGAGAATTAAAACAAACAAACAAACAAAAGCAGCTTACTGGAGATCTACGGCAAAAAGAAGATGCTATGAATGACTGTAATGAAGATGACTAACAGGAGTCTGGGAAGATCAGAGATCAGAAGAGAAAGGAAAGAGAGAGACAGCCTATGGTAGTGAGCACAGACATCTACTGTCCTCATTACAGCTGGAGCCTTCAGGCAGGAAACAGAAATTTATGGTGACTGGAAGGAATGAAAGTAGTAACACGTCAGAAGAACAGAGGAGAGATTTATCAGAGGACACAATAAAAGTAGGAGAATGGACATTAAACAGGAAGTAGGACATGCAGTAGAAGTATATTGAAAAAATATGATTACTGAATGTGAGGTATACTTCTAGGAGTGCAGTGAAAAGAACAATAGATGAGGAGGAGGTAAAATCAAAATTAGAAAGTTTTCATAAATAAAGATAGGACTTATATAAAGAAAAGGTGAAGTGAATGAGTTTTCTGACTGCTCTGCTCTCAGTACTTAGAACGTGAGGGAACAAGGTAGCTGGATCTTCCTTCTGCTCTCACTGCTCCTGCTGCATGAAATCACGGCATACGGTGCTTCTGGGGAGACACCCTTTCCCATCTCCCAGTTCAAAGTGAACATGGGCTCCTTTTTAGTTCATGGACAAAAAAAGCACACAATTCTTAGCCTACATTCCCACATAATGTAACGTTCCTCATCTGACACAGCTGTAAAGAGCTTAAGGGCTTGCTTCCCACATATGGCTTGAATTCAGAAGTAATCTACTCTTATTTTTGCAGTAGCAAAACCTAAGGCATAATGTCCTTTGAGATAGGGCAGCAACCCTTATGGAGTGAAAGAAGAGTCAAAGATTCACTAGAAAACACAGTTTCAAATGATACATATGTCATCCTTCTGTCTGATACATACTGGATTGAATAAAAACAGAATTTCTATCTCAAATGCCCCAGTAGAAAATTTGTATTCTATGGCTCCTGTGAAGAGCTGTGTACATTTTGTGTAAGGTAGTAGTCAGAAAAGGACTGTCATGCAGCTTTTTTATAACAAATGCAGATGAAGCAACCGCTCTGCAGTAGGAAAACGTGTCCTGCCATTTCTTCTGCTGTTGGCTATGAAAATTCACAGTAATGAGTGTTTGTCTGTGTGGCAGTGAGCTTCATAGAACAGATCAGCAATCCACATGGTTTGTAATCCCTTTCCTCTGAATGCAGCCTGGTATTCCCCGTTATGCTGTCAGGTACACACTCAGGCAAAGAGATCATCAAGAACAGCCATGGGGATGATGACCAGTTTTGAAACACTGATTCGTGTGGCTGTGAGGCACCAGTGGTTATCAATGAGTCTTCATTAGACTTGACTTTCAATTTACCTGTGGCATATTTTAATCAAGATCAGATTGACTACGTGGGGCTAGGCTGAAGGTGTGGTGTTCTAACCCTAGACTGGGCAGGTCGTGGCAGAGCAGTGAAAGAAACAGGGCAAGCACTGAGTGTCCCTGCACTGCTGCAGCTCCCCAGCCTCCAGCAGACAGTGGTTTAGAGACTTCCTGAGCAACTCGTGTGTTCAGATCATTATGTTTAGTAATCATCCTATGTGAATTTTAGTCTTACCTTTGGTCCCACAGGTCCAGGCCATCCTACTGGTCCTGGCATCCCAGGGACACCCGGGGGACCTGGTCTACCCTTGAACGGAAAATATCGATTACAATGATTCATGTAACATGTCTCCACTGCAAACAGGAGATGTGGAGAAACAGTATTTTCAAGAAAAGAACCACAAATTCTTCTTTACCTTGTTTTTAATACAAAAAAATACTATGTTATATTCATAATACTGTTTATGTTGATGCTACTGGAGGAAATGTGGACTCACAGAAATACCAAGTTATACTGATGCAAATAAGTAGATCAGCTATAGAGGAAATCTACATGTAGTCAGAATAATAATCCAAAACCCCAGTATCAATAACTTAATTCTTCCTCTCATTTAATAATACAAAGTAAATCAAAAAGACCTGCATGTAATTCTATCTGTACAAATGCAATTTACAGTAAGAACAGAAACAAACCTTTAACTAAGACATTCCTGGTTTTATTTACCATTAATCTTATTATGAGCACTCATATTACTAGCTGTAATTGCTCTTTGTCTGCTATCGTGTGACTAGCAATAACTACATGCGTACAGTTACTTATCTATTTTAACTTCTGCCTGTAAATCACTCCTTGACTAGCTGCTAAAATGCTGCAGATCAGTGCTATTCCACTGCTTTATACCACTTGACAATATGGTCTTAGAAATCTGATCATGACTTTGGAGCTAACAGTGACCTCCTATGAGCCAGGCAGCTTTTAGCAGGAATTATAACGTTTTATGGGCAACTTCTCTGGGACCTACTAGTTCTTGTCAGAAAAGTAAATACAAATTAAGGTTTGCACTCTTGTGTAGGTTGATGGGTGACTCTGTCTAATACATTAGTTTTGGAACACTTAAATATATCTAAGTAGTATTTTTGTTTACTATAGGGCATTTGAAATCTGTATTAAAGAAAAAGAACTCTTTGTTTATATGTTTCACATCCATTTGAATTACTGACAAGTAGCTAGTGTCAAAATCCTTTGCTTATTATTAGAATGGTATTTCTTTTCCTGGTTAGTGACTACCCCCCACATATCTCTGATTTCATTCTGCATTTCTGTCTTCTTTTAAAATTAATTACATTAAATGGAAGCACTTAACGACTGAGATAACATATTCTGTTTCATCACACGTAGGGGCACATATTTTTGACAATATATCATGGCTCATGTGTCACCAAGCATAAGATTGTAGTCAGCATATTACTTTGGTGCCAAAGCTTTGGAAGTGTAATCGTTAATGGCCATTCCTCCTTCTGGGCTGTTCAGTTGAGCCTGGCTTCAGCTCTGGAACAGTAAAAAGGTTGATTTGGCTTTGTTGCTGTTGAAATAGACCTTTTATGGTAGGTCCCATACTTTGCTTCCCCTGCCCACAGAGGTATAATTTAGGTAATTTCCCACTCTTTTAATTGTCTGGCTGGAGGTGGATGCTCTTACTGAGGGAATTTACCAAATTCAAACCAGCTGTGACAGCTCTCCAGCCCTGCACCCAGAGCCCCCTACCACTCCTCCATGGGAGCAACACAAACAGGCTCAACACTTCAACATTAGCTTATTTGTATTTATCGATTGCCTGTGCTCCTCTCTGACAGCTGCTACGTGTCAGGTATTAGGCTGGTGTCTGAGGCAGCACCTTTTGTTCATACCTTTCTTCCTGGCCTGCCGATCTCCCCCTGCCAGAGAAAGGAATATGTTAGTCTCAGAGATACCAAACAGACCACAGTGGCTCATTAGTCAATGCATTTATAAACAACATTGGGAACATCTTTATGTTCAGGACTTTTTTTCCAGAGGGTAAAACGGGAAGAATTTTTAACAGAGCTCCTAGACCTTTCCTTTATTCTCAGCCCTAAGTCTACAGTCACCTTGTTGTAAAGTAAAGCTCAGCTTCAGGTATAAGGTTCTTTAAGCATCATCATGGAGCAAATGCTTTGCAGGTCTGAAACCATAACTTCACATATAGACAGCTTTTACTATCTGATCTGACCCATACAACTAATGGTGGGTAGGAGACCTTTGCTCCTCCCATCCTCCCAGAGAACAGGGTGTTCAAAGACTGTGGGATTAGCAAGAGCACTGACTGGGGCACCCAAGCTACTCTCTTATCCATAATGTAGACACAGGCAGCTATCATGAGAAGCCATAAAAATCTCAGGATTGAAAATGAACACTGGAAGATGATGCTTTGAATTATATCTTCAAACTTATCGATAGCTCTACATTTAAATTAAAGCAAATCCCCACATGTCCATAAGGCCCATCATTGACTAAACGGACAAGAAAAAAGTGAGCATGCCACCATCACCATCTCTTTCCTTGACTCCTCAAAACCACACCAAACACAGGCACATAACAACACATAACAACAGGCACTTACTTTCTCCCCTTTTGGTCCCATTATACCAGGAATTCCTTGTGGACCCTAGGGACAAAAATGAATGCTGTTACTGAGCTGTATTAGTAAGAAGGCACTGGTATTGGCCTTCCCCCAGCCCATGGCCCTGCCAGTGCCTCCTGGGAGCAGTGTGACCCCACAAGGTCAGGGTGTCGGATGTGGTGTTTGAATATTGCCTCTAAATGCCAGGTCTGAGTCACTGCTGAAGGCAGGCTGGAGAGTTGCACTGACATGAGAAGCACAGGAGCATCTCCTAGGTGAAGAAAACTAGCAAGAAAAATGGCCTGAGGCACATGAAAGAAGGGAAGTTATTGGAGTCTTGAAGAATTATCGACTGCAAGGACACAGAGACACTGCGTCAGCTGGCAAAGGAGGTCAGACAAAGGGGGGCAAGGGAAATGGCATAAGACATGTGGGATGGGCTCTGTAGGGTGCTGTAGACAAGGATTGTCACCACTTCTGAATCTTTCACCAGCTTGAAGACGCTCATTTGAATTTTTGGCATCCTGGGCACAACTTTGCAATGATCTCCTCATGGGGTTTCCCATCCTCATCCCTGTTTCCTGCCTGCTCAGTTGGAACACAGCTTCCATGCAACCTCATGGGAAGGAGACAGTGGCTTTCAAATTTAGGGGCTGTTCATGCCTCTGCTGAATATTTTGCAGCCATTTTAAGAACTTCTTAAGAACTTCTTAGTACCATGGGCATTTTCACCAAAAAAAAAAAAAAAAAGACTTGTAATAGTAAAATCCACCTTCAAAAATTATTCTTTTTTTTTTCTTTTCTGAAACAGTTCTCATAAAAAAGGCATTTTCACCTTTTTTTTTTTTTTTTTGCATTTCACCTTTTCATAAAAATAACAAGAGGTCCCCAGCGTTTCTTGCTTTGTGTATTTTCCTGTGTTTATGGAATGGCATTTTCTACAGAGTAATAGGAAATTGAAATGCTCTTGTTTGAAATACAATTGTCTTTACTGTTGTTGTGATTGAAGTACTTTAAAAACAAATAAACATCACATAACTTATGGTAATTTTGTCTCCTCATACTTAAACAAATCTCAAATTTTTAGTTAAATTGCAAACGTAGCTTTAAGCCTGACATTCTCTACAGTTAATATTACCCTCCTGCTGCTTAGTGGCCAGTTCAGATGTAAGCTATTCAGCGGAGATATTTGTTTCCTGTGGTTTGAACACATCCCCAAAATATATGAATACACATCTCCCAGTTAGAGTGGAGCTGCCTTTCAGAGATAACCAACAGCAAATTTTCAAAAATCTTTTCCTACTTTCCTAAAATTGCAACTGAATGAAGTAATGTGGCTTTGGGAGGCTGGACATAAATAATAGTCAAGGGTGACATAATCTCAAAGACATGGTTAGAAAAGACCAATTCAGATTTGAAGTAGAGTTTGATCAAGGCTCCCAAATATGTTTAAGCCCCAAAACATGAAGATATTCCATCCCTCTCTTTCAAGTGAGGCTTATTCCCCTTTCAGGAAACTTCTTAATCGAGGGAGATGCTCAGGAAATAAAAATAAAACTAAAAATCAGAAAAACTGTGTTGTTTCTAGAATGCTTCAGAGAACCCCTTTTGTTTCTGAATGACTAAGGAAAATCCCATGAGCTGTCATACAAGGAGCATTAGGTTGACCATATAAATCACTCCAGGTTAGGATCCTGGTTATCTTGTATGGTCCAAAACATGACACAAATTGTACATGAACAGGAGCAACCCACACCTTTAAATGTAAATCATTCCAACTATTGTAGTCAGTAATTTTAGACTTTCAGTACTGTAAATCAGAATGCACTGTATTAGAGTCGGAGCCAAATTTTATCTTCTTTCTTTCCCTTTACCTTGGGTTACACATGGGAGGAATTATATGCTGAGTCACATCATTACAAATCTAATTCTCCTTCTTTTGACAAAGTGTTAAAACTCAGCTCTGGCTCAACAGTATGAGCTTTTACAACTCATATGAAAGTCACGCATTTACAACAGAAAGCAATTCAGAAATACTTCTTAGATATTTCTTAGAAACAGTAACACTTCTTTTCCCGTGACCATTTTCATAAAAGTATTGTCTGGAGGATTGCGGGCTCTAACATTGTCCCTCTATAAAACACCGTCCCACAATTTATAATTAAAAATTCCAAAGTCATGTTATACCCATCCTACTGTTAGTGGTTGTGATAAAATCTGTCAGCCTACTCTATTTAAAATGCTCTTGGAGGGATCATAGATCATTCAGTTGCAAGGTTAATTATTATTTATAGCAGTGAACCTTGCAGAACAATAGAACTGGTATTACTGTTTTTCCCATTTAAGTCAGAGATAGCATTAAGAGGATTGTTTCAAAAAGATAGTCTGGCAAAGACTAAAATTACAACAGCTTCTTCCACGTATACTGAAGATCTAGATGGTGCCCAGCACACCACAGGACTGCTCCATAGTGCAGAGATTTTTCTCAACACAGGATATGATAAACAATTGTTTTACCATCACCTCTCCATGTGCCTCCTAATGCACATGCTAAAAGACTTTCCCTTAAGTTTTATTTTCCTTTGGAGGGAACAAACTGGAACAGAAAGACAGATGGGTGATATTCTCCACAACGGTGAGACATGCACAAAACCCTCTCCTAGAAGTGGAACATTTCCTTGGAAGATTTCTGACCTCCTGCCCTATGCTTCAAACATATAAACTGTAGATGAAATAGGAGCCCAAAGGGGCTGTCCCAAGGCTACCCAGCAAGCACAGACCTTGCAGGTTAAGCTGGAAGATCCCACAACTCCTGAACCCCATCCCATTGCCCTCCCCAAAGCCCCTTCTTGTCTCTGGTCTGCACTGTAGGTATCGGCCTTCTCAGGGATGTACTCCACTAACACTCAAGTTCATTGCACCTCTTGTGCATCAACTCCATGGGCTCTTTCCCCTCATGTAAAAGAGTGTAAAGCAAGGAAATAAACCAACAAAGCGCCTCTGAAGGAGGTGATGGCATCTATGGGATTTTTCATGGGTGCCACCCACTGTAAAGCTACGTGACAATGAAGGGTGAACTTGAAGTTTGGAGTATGCAAGGCAGGAATGAGAACACAGGGTAAAAAGCCTACATGATTTATGCACAGTCATACCAAAATGAAATTAAGCCAGAGCTTGATATGCTTATTAAGGCATAAAAGGCATTTACAGAAAATGTGTAACAGCTTTGTAAGGACCTTGGAGCAAGTGAAAGACTGCTGTGGTTTGTTCACAAATGCATCACTCACCTGGGGGCCAGGAGGCCCTGTGGGGCAATGCAATTCAGGCATTGTTATCTGGAGCTCCTGGCACAAGTCCTTCATGTCCAGAGTAAGCAGCTTCTACATAAGGTAAAATATATGAATGAACACTCTTGGAGAACATGGAGAAAAGCACAAATAAACCGCCACTACAGTCCAAACAGCACTTAATTACTGCCTGAGGGAGAAGCCTATGGTTTGTCACAAGGTTATCTTCATGGATGCTTCAACATTATCACTTCGGCATAGTGTCCTGCCCCACATTTCCTCCTCCTTTCCCAGGCATGCCGCAGCCAGGCTATCTCATCCCCTCCAAGCCAGTGTGGGACCCAGGGCTATTCTAAGACTTGACCCTGCTCTCCCCATCACGCTTTACAAGTAGCAGCTCCTCTCCAAAAATAGCATCTTTGCTCTAATAATACCGACTGCACCCTGCATGGGTATAGGCAGTGTGAACTTCACTCCAGTAGATACCAGTCAGGAGGCATTCATTCACTACTGATCAGAGTGGATTCCCTTAAAGTTTTCCTAATCTTCTCACTTCAAAATTAAGCTCGCATGAGTAAACCGGCTTGTCTATGTCCTGTGACAAAAGAAATCTCCCCTGGAAATACAGATGAACGCTGCAGCAGAAACACTGGCTTAGCAAACCTGCTCTTCATCTTCCAAGTGGAGAGGAGGAGGAGGAGATGGGAAAGAGGGAGGCAACTAGATTTTGGTTTGGGGGAATAATTCCCTGAACTCAGTCCTGATCTCTCTGAAGACAGTGGGGGATTTTATGCTGTATTTTTTTTGGGGTTAGTCCTTGTCAGATAACTTTCTAATTACTGTTTACATAATGTTTCTACTAATTGCAGTATTTGCATATGGTAAATGAGTAGTAGAATTAAGAAATGGACATTACGAAGTAGGTGGAAAAATTCTTTATATTGGGACGGAAAATGTATTGGAGGTAACAGACCTTGGCAACAAGTGCAAGTGGGCAAACTGTCATATACCCACTGCATGCTGCATATGTTAACATATGTTTATGGATACATATCATCCAGAGCAGGTATGTGCATAGGTGTGAGAGTGAAAAGTCCATACCAGCAACTCAAACTCATCTTTCTTTCTGCAAAATGAAATGGTGGGAACAGATTCCTTGGGAGTATTTTAGGACCTTCATTTCACTAAGGCAAACGTGATACAAAATAGGACACATGTATAGCATACACTTTGAAGTCATTGTGTAGGATGAGAAATTGTCTTTCTGACCTTCCTTGGTTTACTGCATTTACATTTCCTTTAGTTCAGGATTGCCTTGCTCTAGGAAAGCAGCACAGCCCTACCAACATAGACAGATGGGTTTGCTGAGTGACACCATCAAGCAGTGCTGAGAGAGGATACTTCAGTCTTTGTCACACATCAAAAGTCATGTAAATAGAAGAGAAAGGCTCCTGGGCCACACTTACAGTGCTCCAGCTGTGCCTGAAGTACGGCGGTGGAAACAGGGGCGGTGGAGGAGGGCCAAGGAGACAGCATGGTCTGTGGTGAAGCTGTTTCTTCTGTTCCAAACAAGGGAGATCTGTTCAATACAAACATCATCCATTGTCTTGAACACCACAAATATTTCTTACAGAATAAGGTGCTTCCATTCCAAAGGACTTTTGTACACCCTGCATCCATTGTAGCACTGGATCCAAGCAGGAACTTAAGAATTTGTGTGGTCCCTCAGGTTTATAAGGTCTTCATGTGCTGAAGGCTATGCAGAGTTTTAAGCTCTAAATATGGCTATGACACAGGCTGATTTTGGAAAATATAAGATACCCAATGTTAGGAAATAGATTGAAATATATATTTATCTCTCTCTCTGTCTGCCCTGTTCCAAAAGTGTATTAGAAATGGCATCTTCTGGTTACCATCACAGCCCGCATGTGACCAGGGAGCACTGCGTGCTGCTGCCCACCAGCCTTTCCCATGGACCAAAATACTTCAGGGTCTTTTCTAATAACAGTGCGGGCTGTTGTTCCACTGCACGTCTGATGATATTTCCCATGGGCCTGAAATCACGTTGCCTTATTTCTGATTTGTGCATCGTCACTACGAATAAAGACTCTGCAACCCAAACTTAGCTGACAGCTTTGCCGCCAAGTGTTGAGCAAGGCAGGCCATCAGTGCTTTTCAGCAATGTGTTTACCCTTTTCTGAGGGGAAAACTTCCATCGACAAAATAAGCAGCTGTGACCAAAGAACCACAGAGAAATGATGTGAAGATGATGCATTTATACTGTCTCGTCTTTTCTGAATCTACTTACTCCCCAGGAAATCACTCTGGAATCAGGACGAGGGCCTTCTGCAAAGGTTTTGCCAAGTGCAGGACATATTTATTTGTCTCTGTTGGTTTCTTCCTCTGGCTACTGGCAGCCAGGGACGGGTGTCTGTGAAGTGAAGGGTGGCAGGGAGCCAGATACAGTAGGAAGAAGAGCCTATGGTAAAGTATCTGGTATTAATAGAAAATCTCCAAATTAAGTTTCTAGGAAGACAAACCTGGCAAAATTGCTAGATTTGTGTGCAAATCAGTTGCAGGCTGTTTTTTAATCACATCTCAAGGCAAGGCATATTTCTCTAAGGGACAAAGAAACTTCTAATTCTTCAAATGTCTCAGAAAATGTATTACATCCCATTCCACCACCCCACATTCATGGGAACAGCATTTTGCCCAGTCCTCCTGCACTGAAAACAGCTGCCCAGATGAGTGTGGTTGTTAAAGGCTGCCAAGGGAGCAGCTCAGCAGGTGTTTCACCATCTTGTTTTGTGTCAATATCAGACTTATTGGCTAGGTCAGGGAGCCACTTCTGGTGCGTAGCTACCTGAAAATAGAAACCAGCTGCAGTCGGTTCCACTGATGCTAGGTTACATCACACCTTGTCTGAAAAGACAATCTAGGCACAGGGTCCAGGGAAATGCATTTCACAAATGTCATTTCAGTTACCTTTCTGAACTTGAATTGTTTTGTAAAGTGGCATTTCTTTCCTTTCTCCAGCCAAAAAAAAAGAAAGAAAGAAAGAAAGAAAGAACGAACAAAAGAAAAAAGGCCAAAGATTTCTACTGGCAGCAGAATTCAGAAGTAGTTTATATGTTATGCCGATTTTTTTCTCTACCAAAATGTTATTTGAGATGATACAGTTGAGAGGTAAGTCTGTTGAAGTCTGAAAGTGTCCATAGTAAAGACTCTGTCTCTCTATCTGAACTTTTCCTACGAAGTTTGAATTCAAAAGAAAACTTCAATTTAGAGAAAGTCAAAAGATTTATAATTAAAAAATAGAGATAATGTATATATATATTTATTTATTTATTTAAAGCTATAAACATATACTAACGATGACAGTGCCCTTTAAAAAGCAGCAATGGTTTGAGTTCTCCTATCTCCAGTTCACACACATGATAACATACAGAAACATGTAGAGTTAAACTCTGTATTGTCTTGCCCTGAATTCAGTCACTAACAGCTGTACTGGGTCTGGCTGGGATGTTAACTTTCCCTGCAGCAGCCCATACAGTGCTGTGCTCTGCACTTGTAGCTAGAACAGCAGAGGTATCACACCACTGTTGTGTCTGCTGCTGAGCAGTGCTGGCACAGCATCAGGACTCTCTCTAACCCTCCTAGGGGGTGGGCAAAAAATTGAGAAAGGAACATCACCAGGGCAGCTGACCTAAACCAACCAAAGGGATATTCCATACCATATGATGTCACTCAGCAATAAAAGGTGGAAAAAGGAGGAAGAGGGGAGGGGTGGGCTCTCGTTGTGAAAACGTCTGTCCTCCTCCCGAACACCAGCTACGTGCGTTGAGGCCCTTCTTCAAGGACGTGGTCAAGCATTGCTCATTTGTGGGAAGTAGAGAGTAATTTCTTTCCTCTGCACTTCCACATAGCCTTTAATTGTTTTGTTTTGTTTTCCCTTTCCCCCTCCCTTTTCCCCTTTCCTTTTTTTTCCCCTTTAGTTAAATTGTTAATTGTTTAGTTAAATTGTTTAGTTAAATTGTTTAATTAATAATCATCTTTCCTTAATAATTATTTCTTTTTTTTCCTTTAATTAAATCACCCTTATCTCAACCCGTGAGTTGTTCTTTCCTTTACTTCTTCCCCTCCTCATCTAAGGAGGGGGAGTGAGAGAGCGGTTGTGGTATTCTGCTGCCTAGCACAGTAAAACCACCACAACAGCCACTGCAGAAAAAGTTTTGCATTACTGCAGTTGTTCTGCTACTTAAAATAAAATAAAATAAAATAAATAAAATAAAATAAAATAAAATATTTTTATTTAAATATTTGGCAAAAATAACATTAAATACAGATCATAGAATCATAAAATCACAGTATACTCATCATGCCCTCATGAGTAAAGTGAAGTCCTGGATTATAAAATATTGGCATTTTCCTTTTATGAAAGCAAAGTCTGAAATTATTTGGAAGAGTATTATAGCATATATTATTATTAATAATTATAATAATATATTATATATATTATACATTATATATATTATTACTATATATATAATATATTATATATATTATATATTATATATATTATATATTATATTAGTATTATATTGTGAAACCACCATAGCTAACAAAGTTGGGAGCAAAATAGCCATTGGTTGCAGTCTTTATAGTCTTATTCTAATTTTACTATACCCACAAGTTAGGCTGACGATCAGTTTTAGGTTTGCTGGTATAAACAGTGATAGCATGTACTGACCTCATATGCAAAAACTATTCAAAAAGCATGCAATTACTATTACTACTATATAGACTAGATACCACTTATATAATGATGTAGGTAGTTCGTATTTCAGGGGCTCCATCATCAGTCATGGCCATGCTCTGGAAGGTGGATTTGTAAGGCAAATATTTAAGAAATGGCTGATCCTAGACCCAAGGACCCTCCACACTCAGGTATGACGGGCGGATAAAACAGAAGAGGGAGCACAAAATGAGAGTCACAGACCACAGGTATGAATATTATAATATGATCTTCCAATAAACACTGCATTTCATTGGTATGGATTTTGTAACTGTGATAGGTCCAGGATGCAAAGCCAGTTCAGTGTTGGCCTGTTTTGCAACGCAAAAATATTACCTTGGTAGGCTTACAGGCTGTCAGCAAATGCAATATATATCGTTAGGCTCCGGGTTAGCTTTGATTGCTAAACACAGCTTCATAATACTCTAGTCCCCATCAGTGGAAAAAATCTCAGCCCAAGAATAGGACTGTCATGGTTTTCTGTGAAATGTGAAGACCCTACCTACACAGCGAGCTCAATTACACTTCTTGTGTGGAAACTCCTCTATCAACATCTTCCATACCAGAGAAAGTATTCGGTAAGGGTAGGAAGGCAAAATGAAAAGCTCCATATAGGGCTTGTCTAAGTAGCAGTTGTTTCTGGAGAGCATAAAAATTAAGATAGTCAGCTTTAAAATAGAAAATGTTTACTATTTTCAAACTCAAATTATTTTTATGGTCCAGAAAGCGACTATATCAATCTATGAGTAAGTGTTGCTTCAAGATATCATATATTTTAGATAAGCTTAAACTGTTTCATTTTGTTTTTGCAGACTGCTTGCTCCTGGTGTTATCTGGAAGCCAAAAACTGTGATCTGAGATGGTCCAGTCTCCAAGCGGTCCTAGGGCTGATCCTAGAGCTGACTTTCAACACTGTGAACCCTCCTGGCTGCAGCGGAGGTACCAGAGGGAAGTGCTGCCCTGGGTCCAGGTTAGATTTGCAGGATTTCGTTGCAAAAACTGTATGCAAGCCATGAAAATGACTTCTGCCCTAAAATCACAAAGGTGTAGGCTAGCTGGATCGATGATGCTGGCAGGAGAAAAGGGCATGACATGAAAAAGATGTGCAACTTGTGTTTTCCTTCCTATCTGCAACCACACTCACCCAGCAAGCCCTGACTGGACGATGAGCTGCTTTCCAAAGCCGTGTCACCCCGACAGCAGTGCTGGTGGCCTGCCCAGTTTCTGACTGGCAGGGCCTGCTAGATGGAGACCTCCAATCGCTGACACCCCATCACAGGTGCTTCTCCCACTTGGACGGCCGTCAGAATTAATAATAAACAAGCTGGGCAGATGGGTTAGTTAATGAACGTGGGCTCGTCCGGCTGAAACTGAGACTTTCATCTGCTTTGCTGTCATGCATTCAGGCTCCTCTTGCCCTCCTGGCAAGGACAGCAGCTCGCCACAGGCAGTGGCCATCAGGCGTTATCCTGTGTGTCTATCACAAGGTGGCTAAGGCACATCTTCCCTCACAGATTAGGAAAGTTTAGGAGCTTGTGAAAGGTGCCAAAGTCCCAGGGGAGAGGGCAACACCGGGAGGAATGGGTGAGGGTGGGCAGGTGGAGCTGGGGTACAGCTCACGCCTGGAGCTGGATCAGGCCGTGAGGTTCACGAACAGGCTGCATCTCTGTGTCCTTATCAACTTAGGCCTTACGACCTGAATATACCATCTGCTATGTACCAGGTGATGTCCATATAGCCAGGAAATACAGCAACTCCTACAGCTTATGCACCAGTGCCCATGCTGGGGAGAGCAGTGACCCAGGCAGATCCTGTGGGAGCCACAGGATGAAGACATTTCCCCATCATTTTTGTGGAAAATGAAAAGCTCCAGCCAAAACAAGCTTATTTTCAGCCAAGAATAACTTATAGAAATATGAAAATACTCTGTGCCAGAAACCCTATTTCTAATCCCCAAAGTGGCTACCGGTTGTGGCATAAGTTTTGCGCGCTTTACCAGCTGGCGCAGAGTCAGAAGCTGTCATAAGAAGTAAATAAATAAAGGTGTTTAAAACAAGCTGGTGTTCAAGAAACCTTGCCAACAGCACAGATATTGTGCTCACGGCCCCCAGCATCTCCCAGTACGTCCCCTTGGCTCGTGTCCCCCTGCACCCGGCCCTGGCGGAGCCCCTTGCAGCCCTGCTGGAGCAGGCCCCTGCCAGCAGACGCTGCAGAGGTAGCAAGGCTCAGGAAAGCAAAGGAGCATACAAGATTTCCCCAGAAAAGGCATTTTATTCCCCGTAGGCATATATTTCAGCCATTTCATGTGTGCATATGTGCTTGTGTGGGCGTGGGGGCAATGCGTGTGTCTAAAGAGTATATGCTGCTCCCCCAGAGGATTACAGAAGGAAACTTCTGGGATTAGCGCAGAAGGAGAGAGGAATATTTGCTTGGGTTGGCTCTGTGCTCCAGTGTCACAAGAACATAAAAGTCCCAATAAAATCTGCACGGTGGAACACTTCAGTGGGTTATAAAATGGGTTTCTAAAACAAACCTGTGGTTTATAAATCCCAGTAACCACTGCAAGGCTATTATGTGCAGTTTTGCTTCTGTTGGCTTCCATGGGTTCTTCCACGGCTTCTAGAGCTTCCAGGGCTCTAGACACCGCTCATTGATGTTGACAGCAATGTGTGCTCCCCTTCCAGTCGTGAGGAA
The DNA here is from genome assembly GCF_013377495.2 of Cygnus atratus. Taxonomy (NCBI): domain Eukaryota; kingdom Metazoa; phylum Chordata; class Aves; order Anseriformes; family Anatidae; genus Cygnus; species Cygnus atratus. Next base: position 37,209,756 of record NC_066363.1, read on the forward strand.
CTGAGGCACAGAGAAGTTAAGCAGCAGCCCCATAGCCATGGATGACCCATTTACAAAACCTGAATGAGAATTTCCGTCCTGTAAATCACAGTACCTCATCCCAGTCATTTTATAAACCAGATTATAACACTCCATTTCTTGTCACACCAGAATGATGCTATGAATATGTTGAGTACTAAAGCTTACTGCCACCCCTAGAAGAGCCTGAAACCCTAAAGCTTAATGCAAGGTGGCTGCTCTGTCAGCCCCAAAAGACTCCTGCATGCAGTTCACTGCCACACATTCCTCTCCCACTTTATCTGCGAGATGAGTAGTACCAGAGCAGAGACACCAAAGCCATCCCTCTCCAACTGCAAGATCACAATCTGTCAGGGCTGGCATGGCTCAGAAATGTACTTGACTTTGATGTTGGCCCACCACGTGCTCAGTCAGCCCCAGACAACCCATCTGAGAACGTGGGTGTTGCTGTATGCTCCAAAAGGCACCGGAGAAATGCCTTCAAATTCCTGCCAGAGACTTTGATGCCAGGGACTAAATTAATTCCATGTGACTCCCTTGTGGCAACAGACTCACAGCCCAGCTGACTTTACTCTCTGGCCTTTCACAAAGAAATAGCTCTGTATTGACTTGGTATTGTACAAGGCCATAACTTTGCAGGTTTTAGAAGCCATTGACACTTCTTCCTGGGCAGAAGAAAACTGAAACTGCAGCCCTGCCTTCTTCAGGCACAGCATCTGCCTTCACTTGTGTGCCTGCCCAGGTGCATGCATTTATGCATACACGCTGGCAAAAATGGCTATCAGCTGCTTTTCTGTTTTCCCCCAATCCATCAGTCCTCTTCTGCATTCCTCCTATGTTCATCTTCTCATCCCAAATCCCCGTTCACCATTACATTTTCCTGCATACAAAGAGCATCCCCCTGATGTCCTTTCCAGTAAAGAGATGATTCCTTGGAGATGAGAGGGGAAGAAACACAACACTTAGGCTGGTTTCTGTGAATTACTGTGGGATTTTTCTCTCTCTCCTATTTCTGATCTCCCCCAAAGAGTTCCCCCTGGAACTGAAGGGCTTTTCCCATTTTCCTTTGACCTACGAAGCTGCAGCACAGAATACGTCAGTAAAGCCTCCCATGCTAAATATTTCATTTAATCCTGATTCCATAATACATTCAACACCCCTCCCATTTTAACCATTGCCTTATAAATTTCCTTTCTTTGTGCAAGTGTCCCACCCCTAAGGTTCCCAGGCTGTCTCATTTGGCAGCCACACGCTATCCTAACACCAAGAGTTAAAGCCTGCGGGGGTGCATGGCTTGTCCTGACCACAAACTTCCTCCTGGACAAACACAGCTGGTATTTTTCTGTAAATGTAACTAGGGCTGACAGTTTCCCTTCAGCAGCTGTAGCTGTTGCTATTGCGCTGCTGGTGCTGCCCTGCCAACAACAGCTCAGCCACGGGCAGCCTCTATGTCTGATACGAAATGGGCTTTGAAAAACAGGGATGCTAAAATGCAAAGTCACAGACTGTTCCCACTGCAGGGGTTTGCTAATATTGAAATAAACTGCCTGCAATGGGAGCAGAGGCCTGCAAGCACTATGTTTCTGTGAGTACACGGGGAATAAGCTCATTTCACAGTACTTTACATTGCCTGTCTGTGGAGTTCCTCTCACTAAAACCACCTGAATTTGAAACAGCTTGCTTGGCTGTGCTAGAATTTAAGCCTCCACCACCCAGTCTGATCACAGTAAAAATCAGCAGTGTGTCCAACGCTGTGCCAGCTCCTGCACCCACCTCCATCCCTGGTGGCAGGAGAACTTGTTTACCACAAACAAGGCTTAGGTGGCATCTCCAGAAGAGCTTCCGCAGCCCGAAGATAGACACCTGCCTTACTTATAACACAAACCCTGTCCCAGGAAAAAAAAGAAAAAAAAATCAGAACTAGCCACCAGCTTGTCCCATCCTGCTGCACTTCAGGAGTCCAGGTTCTGTATTTCAGGATGCCCACCAGCCCACCACTTGAAGCCAATGGAGCTGATCGTCATATTAAATTGGGGGGGAGCAGAGGAACACAGAGGGGAACACTTGGTCCTTTCACCTGGTCATCTGCATTTCCTCAAGCAAATGAAAGTTCATGATACTCACCCTAAGCGGCATAACACTGACTTTCATTTGCATTATAGTCAATTAATTTCTTTTGGCAATCTGCATGTCTTTTCATTCAGTAATCCAGATTCAAAGAGGCCGTGCCCAGTGAAATGGGGAGCTCCTTTTCTTTGGGAAAGCAAGTGTAACAGGCAAAAGGCAGAGAAAGCATGAGGAATACTGCCAGTAACTCAGCTGTTGCAGCCCCATTTCATTCCTTTAAATTAATCAGCCATACTCATTTCACAGGACTGTGTATGAATATTGATCACAGGAGAAAAACCTATCAAGTGATACATTTTTGTGATGCATAAAAGGAAGTTTGGGTCAGAAGAAGCATCAGAAGATGCTCTTCTCCAGCTCCTGGTGGTTTCTGAAGTACTTTCCCCCCTCCCCGTAAAGCCCCAGAATACTTCAACTGGGATGAGTAGGAGAGGGAAAGGAAGAGTCTTTCTGCCACCTGAATCTGGAAGATGGCTTCCTTCAGCCTGGTTCTTACAAGGCCCACTTAGCCCTGCTACAAGGGAGCATAAAATTCACACCTAGCTTTCATTATGTGATTGCGACAGTGGAGGCACTCGGATGTCCTGTTCAAGTGCACAGTGCAGGAACCTCAGCAGAGCAGAGCTCTGAAAAAATGATAACGAAGGACGTTATAAACACAGTGTCTTAGGGAAGGCATACGAGAGGTTACCCTGGAAGGAACCCCCCCCCTGCCTCAAGGAGAGTTGAGTTACCCACCCCTGGGGGGGGCTCTGCTTCCACGTGGAGCTGCAGCCATGTGCTTGAGCGTGTTGTAACGCTAATCCCAAAGCATTTCCTCCAGAAATGATGCTTCAGCACTAGAAGAAACACTGACATGACATTCAGAATACTTCCAGGAAAAATGATGCGCTGTTGCTTGAGGCTGATGGGACTATGATGCGGAGGTGGCAGCAAAACAGAAAATAATCCAGATTATTATTCTTCCCCCAATTATCCTACAAACTTTTCCCCCCCATGAGTTGTTTATCTCTATTTTATAGTTACGGCCTTGTGACCTGTGAACATTTTTATCTGTGACCTATTGCTATAGAAAGATCTCTGAGAATAGAAATGAAAGTACTTTTAGTGCAGAGGTTTTCAGGCACCTCTGAAAAATAGCTATATGTGTTCTTCCAATTGTAGGAAAGACAAGTGGTCACTGAGTGTTAAATGTGACTACTTTCAGAGTTTGCAAGTACAATGCCAAAATTCATTCTTTAAATGTGAAATTACATCCTGGTGCCAGATACAAAGAATTAACTCAGCTGACAGTCACAGAAAATTTGAGAAATCATTAAAATAACAGAATTTAAGTGGAATTAATTCACCTTCTGCACACACTGTGAGATTTCTACTGGAAAACAGAGAACTTTTTGCTTTTTTCTTAGGAGGTGTTTCATCAACTGCTGATGCAATCAAAGCACTAAAGGAGTTTTCTTTTTCATTGCATGATTTTTCATACCAAATAGAGAATTCCTTGCCCCGATTAGCAAGCAATAATTGGCACTCAGGTATGTAACAGTTCACCAAAATACGGCTCATTGTCCAGCCCTGTGGCATGACAATTGAATTATACACTAGATGTTATTCTGACACGTATTAGCAAGTAGAAATTTGCAACACGTTCGTGATAGAGCCTTAAGCCCACAGACAAAACAGATGGGGACACGGGAGGACGGGGAGGGGGCCAGCTGTAGCCTCTGCTCCTGGCAGACCTGGAGGCTGTGCCGTGGGAGCTGGTCTGCTGCAAAGAGCAGAGCCTGGCCACAGCCAGCATCAAGGGCTGAAGGCATAGACTGCTGTTGTACAACAAGACATTTAGGCGGAAAAATCTTCCATGGAGGAAGAAGGGATTATTTCCTGAACCATTATTTTTTAAAGATGATAGCAATTTAAATGTCTTCTCTAGACACACAAGTGTGCTCCGCAGGAGAAAATCACCGCTTAGGCCTGGCCATGTAAGCCATGGAAAAGTGAACTTAGGGTTGGTCTGGCAGGAATCTACTAGTTTCAAGGCAGTGTAAACATCTTCAAAACAATTTCTGAGGTTTAATAACTTACGTACTATTGCAAAGCAATTAGGAACATATCAGAGAAAATAAATTTTGATGTTTCTGTACCTCAGCAAAAACTAATATCAACCTCATGGAAAAAGGACACCCAACTGAACAGAAATGATAACAAATGGAAATGCTTTTTAGCATCCCAAATAACTTAGCAGAAAAACATGTATTAGTTCCCAGAGGTTCAAAAGAATGGATTAAATTGTTTTCCAAAGGATGTATTTCTTCTACCATTAGGATTCTTTAGATGTTATCTTAAAAGCTATCTGAAATGACTGCAGAACTCTAATGGCTGCTTTATTAAATGTTATAGGGTTTTTCCACAAAGGGTATCTGCACTACTCTTTGGACCTCAGAATCTTATTATTTGATTAAGAATATTCTTAAATGAATGGACTGTTCAAACCACTGCAGGTGACATACAGTGTGTTAGCTCTGCACATTTCAAAAGATTAAAAAAAAAAAAAACAGGTGAAATCATTCATACTGACTGTTATTGAGTCCAGGAATCCATCGTCTTGCACAGGCTACCCTTCTGATTGCTGTTCTCTCTTAAATGCCTCAAATGTGAACCATCTGGCTCTGTGGTCACACAAGAGACATGAGAGAGAGAGAAAAGACTTTAATTCCATGTCTAAGGCTGATCTGATGTAGTCTTAAAATGTGCACCCTTTAGGACACTGTCTTGATGTCAGAAACACAGGGAGGACCTGAAGGTAGAGCTGACCTCAACCTACAAATCTCATCTGAACCGTCCAAAATTTGACACTGAAGGAATCCAGGATTTTAGTTAGAAGCATCTTTTGGTTAGAAGTAATTTGCCATAAAATAGTGAAAATTCCTCCAAGAGAAGATGGAGTCAGAGTTCTTGTCAACTTTCCCCTTCCTTTGCACAGAACATGGGTAAAGGAGAGTCTTGCTGACCAAACTAAAACCTATTAAGTGGGATTTCCAGTGCCCTGGCTCAGCTGACAACTAATTTGTTTTGCCTTTGCCTAGCAGGGATTTTCCATGCAGTGGACTCGTTTCCTATGTAAGTCATCTGAGTATTTGTTAGTGTCATAGCCAGAGCCAGATGATGTTTATTCTGCTAACATCCAGTCGGGCTCCAGCAGCACTCATTGAGGTCAGGGCTTTATTTATAGAAGCAGATATACATTGAGATTCATTTTCTTTCCCTTGCTGTAATCTACCTAAGCTCATCCAAAATAGAAAGAAACATGCAGACATGCAAGTAATATACTAATTGGGCCAGATCCTCCAGTGGCATGAATTAGCACAACACCAAGCCAATGGAAAAAACAAAAACAAACGAACAAAAAAAAACCAACAGCATTTTAGTACAGCTGAGGCTCTTGTCTATTATTTCTCACAGGGATGGGAAGGGAGGGGTTTAAAAAAGAGAAATAATAAAACAAAAAGCAAAAGCCACGAAGCAACGAAAATGTCCCAGCCTGTGGCAGAGCAGCTCTGCAATGCAAAATTTGTTCACCCAGATCTGCAAAGTGAAGTATTTCTTCCTCCTGTGCTCCCAGTCACTGGAAAAGTGCAAGAACCAGCGTGCAGAGGAGAGGTCCAGACAAGGCAAAGTAACAAGACTTAAAGCGATTTACCTGAGGAAACTGGGAAGGCATTGTCAACGTACGAAGTCTGAGAGAAAGCAAAGCAGAAGACAAGCTGAAGGTAAAATCCCCAGGCAACAAGGCTGAGGGCAAACATGCTGCCTGTGCCCTGGGCAACTGCAGCCTGGAAGCGCAGCTCTGCTTTGGGGCTTGCTCGCTCTCTACTCTGCCTCTCTGTCTGTCTTGCCTGCTCGCTTCCTCTTTCCTCGCTCGCTGCGGGATGCGTGTGTGTCTGTGTGTCTGTGTGTGTGTGTACGGCTCTCGACTGCTCTCGCTCTCTCGCCGTGCCTTTAGGAAGAAAGAATGCCAACCATTTCCCATTAAATCTTCTCCTTACACTAGGCACGGTTATATTTAACTCCTGTGCTGGATCAGTTGCCCCCATTGTGGATGTTAGCTGCTAAAACGGTGGCGGGGGGGATTCTGTTTTGGTAACAGAAGCAAAAAGGCACTTTGGTTGATAATAATAATGAGCAGGAAAGGAAGAGATTAGAAACTGGACTATAAACAGCATCCTTCAGTGCAGGCAACCAGACACCAATGTCGAGATGAATAAAATCCCTGATTGATCATCTTCTACAGGTCACTAATTGCCTTAATGAGAGAGATGAGCAGTGACCTAACATCTGTTTATAACTGGGGGTGCTTTGCATTCACTTACACCGTGCATCTTCGGCTGAGGGATGCCACTGAGGCTCCACAGCCACTGACCAGAGATCATTATTTAGCATTTAAGAGAAAATGAAAGCATCACTAGTAGTTGATCAGACGCTGTGTGACTGCAAAGAGTTTAGTGACAGGGTGCAACAGGTGGAAGAAATAATAAGTGTGCCATTATGAGGTGACTGAAACGCAATCGGCTCTGGGGATGGTGGCAGCCGACGCACCACACAGAGCCGTGGGAGGAAAACAAACCTCTCGTTTCTGAAAAGCAGTGTGTGCCTTTGTTACCTGTACAAAAGCTTGGCGTTTCTGTGCTTTGTTCCAACTGGCAATAAGTTTCTGTCATGAGAAGGGTCCTTCATACGTTCCCTTTCTGCTTGGGATCTGACAGCTGTTTCCATTAAAAGCAGAGGTACTCATTGGTGTGAAAACCATCACTACTCCCGCCCTCCCAGATGGAGATGTTCATTGCCCACTGCTTATTTGTCTCCCGAGATAAACAGGGGAATCTTTTGGATTAATTACAGAATTGATTTTTTGTTTTCACTTGAGAAAAATTACCCACTGACAGGGACAGTGATGTGTCCCCTTGGGTGATAACTCTTACTGCACACTACTAAAGGGCAAAGCGATGCATCTGCACAATTCTATTTAAACTGTCTTGGCTTTTAGTAGTCCCTACAAAGTTTATCATGACAAGCCCTAAGTATACAAGAAAAATATCCAGTTGCCTGATTATAAGGATAAGCAGCGGACAATCCCTACCCTAGAAGCCTGCATGAACACTGGAAAAACATCCTCAGAAGTTAAAATGTCATGATTTTATCAAAAGATTCACCTCTGAAAATGTTTGACCAATACTTAGTGAAAGCAATGGCCAAATAATTTCAAATCCTCCTGAAATCCTCCTATACTCTTGTAGCAATTGAAAACTTGGTAGAAGTTTGCAGTACAAAATACATTCTGTTTGAAAAAGAAACTAATGAATCCTATAATACTGCAAAGAACCAAGATCATACAGTAGGACCCATATTTTTCCCCACCTCTACCACCCTGTTTCAACTTGAATTCTTGTTTCTCCAGACTACAACAGAAATGCAAGATCGGGTAATAACAACTTACTTGAAGAATAATGCAAGGAATTCTATCACAAACCACATCCATCCTTGTAACTGCTAAAAATGAGGTAGGAACAAGGAACATTTCTCTTCCTTCCAAGGGCAAGTGCTTTACTGGAGGTGGCCAGAAAGGATACAGAAAGCCAGGGCTGCTTCTAGGTTCCTAGGAAATATAGTCAGCTTTGTGTGGTAGTTTTACCCAGCTGAACTCTACCACAACTGCTCTCTCACTCTCCCTCCTCAAAGGAAAAGGATGAGAAAATACAATGAAAAAGGCTCAAGGGTTGGGATAAGGATATGGAGATGGCTCAACAATTATCATCACGGGCAAAACAGATTCAGCATAGGGAAATTAATATATTTTATTCCCTAACAGATTAGAGCAGTGAGAAACTAAAAGCAAACTAAAACCACCTTTCCTCCATCCACTGTTTTCCACCTCCTCCCCCTGAGCGGTGCAAGGGAATGGGAAATGGGGCCTGTGGTCAGTCCCCAACACTTCGTCTCTGCTGCTCCTTCATGGCCACTCTGTGCCCCTGCTCCACGTGGGGTCCCTCCTACGGGATGCCATCCTTCCAGATCTGATCTTGCAGGGGCTGCCCACAGGCAGCAGCTCTCCAAGAACTGCTCCCACATGGCTCCGTACCATGGGGTCCATCCCCCAGGAGCAAACTGCTCCAGCACGGGTCCCCCACGGGCGGCTGCTCCCCCCAGACCCCCTGCTCCTGCGTGGGCTCCTCTCCACGGGCTGCAGCTCCGGCCCGGGGCCTGCTCCTGCAGGGGCTCTCCATGGGCCGCAGCCTCCTCCAGGCCACATCCACCTGCTCCACCGGGGGCTCCTCCACGGGGGGGGCTGCAGCGTGGAGATCTGCTCCATGTGGGACCCATGGGCTGCAGGGGGACAGCCTGCTCCACCAGGGGCCTCTCCACAGGCCGCAGGGGAACTTCTGCTCCGTGCCTGCAGCACCTCCTGCCCTCCTGCTGCACTGACCTTCGGGGCTGCAGGGCTGCTTCTCACTCCTCTCTCCCAGCTGCTGTTGTGCAGCAGTTTTTCCCTTTCCATTATCTGCTCTCCCAGACGCCCACCCAGCGTTGCTCCTGGCTCAGCTCTGGCCAGCAGCAGGTCCCTTTTGGAGCTGGCTGTAGCTGGCTCTGATCTGACATGGGGCAGCTGCTGGGCTCTGCTCACAGAGGCCACCCCTGTAGCTCCCCTACTACCAAAACCTTTCCATGTAAACTCAATACACTTTGCAGTCAATTTTTCAGTAGAAACTTTTGGTCCACATTTATATTTATTTTTTTTCCCTGTGGAAAACCCTGATTAAACATGATTGTTTTGTCAACCTTCGCCTCTCTTTTGACTTAACATCCCCACCACTCCAAAGTCTGAGCCCGCTTGACTTGAAATGGCTCTCAGGCAATGCAAAGGAAAGCTCTGTAGGCACACACTGTGCTGAGGAAAACACAGCATATTCCACACAAAAGCTTCAAAGGAGATGTTCAGATTTATATTTAACAGAGCTCTTCGTCATGACAGAGCTGTAGTTCATCACATTGTTAGTTTTCAGTGGAACCACATTCAGGTCAACAGGAGTGCTCTCATTACAAGTCAGCAAGGCAGGCCATGCAGGCACTGGCTTTTGTTTGCTCTGCTTTTAAGACATTGGCCTTACTAGCTCAAACTGCTGGCAAGGTTGCTGATGGTTTCAGTGGGAGAGGAATGAAGTCCCTTGGAAATAAAATGGACAATAGCTGTGGGCTTTTTGCTTTTGACTTAGCCAAGGGACCGTGTACACGACTGACACTCGGTGCTAAGTGGCGCTCCATGCCAGATGACAAGGATGCACACCTGGCTGCAGGGCTTGTCCCTGACCTCTGTGGCATTGGCTCACGTGATAGAGATGATCCCGAGGAGGGTAAGTGTCACGTAGCAGAGTGCGTCTTACATGGTGTGAGAAACTCGACAGACGTGCTTTCCAGTCCCCTGAGCTATCGATCAGCTGTGAACTTGCTCAGCCAAGCGGTTCGTTTCTCCAGCTATTCCCATGGGCCCACAAAGTCAATGGAAAGCTTCTGCTCCCTTCAGAGAGAGCTGCATCAGATAGTTAAGGCCAATGCTCTGAGAACATAAGTCCTTGTCCCTATCATGCAAATAGTAATTAATAACAAACCTGGATTATTTTCTTCCTTCTATATTCACCGCAGCTGCTATGGGTGGTGTAGTGAAAATCCACATTAAAATGTCTTAATTCTGCAACCACCAAGAACCTATAAAAATTTGGGAATAATTTTTTTTTTTTTTTAATTTTGCTCTGAAATTATGCAGCTGCTAAAAACAAAGGAAGTGTATACTGCGTGATTCTTACTTGTGTCTCACCTAGAATTGCTACTCTAATACCAACAGTGCTACTTATTGAACGGAAATACAATGGTTTCAGAGGTTTATTTCAGATGCCAATAGCTTAAGAAAGAAACACAGCAAAGTAGCAAAGTCACAGCAAAGCAAAGACAATCTGCAGTTTCCAAGTCTCATAAGATACCACCATGACCTAAAGTGAGAACAAAGTCTGAAGGACTTGACTTTAAAAATCTTTCTACAATGTGAACCCCAGAAACCAAAATGTCACCTGACATCTAACACTCAAAAATAAAGAATACCACAGTTTTATTACTGGCAATCAATGACAGTTAAAAATCCTAGTGTGAGTAGATACCGTAACAGCTAATAAAATATCAAAAGCCAACTAGCAGTTACACACTGGGGAAAAAAAAAAAAAAAAGCCTGAACAGTTTAAGAGTTTACCTGCTGTTACTTGATCTTTTCAGCAGAGAGATGACCTCTTTGAAGTGGATGGAAGAATCTGCTGATCATTCCTACCATACAGATAGAATTTATGGACCTATCTTTCCTATGCAAGAATTAATGAATACTTGTTAAAAAGAATGCTTTTTTCTCAGTCCTATCCATTTTCTGTTGGCAGATCCTTCATCAACAATCCAAAGGAAAATGAATGTAGTTCAAATAAAATATCATCAATCTCAGGGTCCTCTATGAACACAGTTCTAATTAAAAGGCTAAAGATAATTGAGATTTTCTAGTTCAAAAGGCTGAATGCTCTTCTGCTGAGTGGGCCAAAGGTAAAACAGCAACCCAGTGTTAATGCAGTAATTCAATAACAGACGCTGTCTGCAAAGTAGTACAGAAGAATTCTGCTCATTCAATTAGTGTGGGAGATGGAGAAGATCTCTTATAATTATGTCTTCCTTGCAAAATTTGTTAGTTATTTAGCAATGATTGGTTTTCACAATAAAAATATCTGGTCAAGTTCACACACTTGCATCATTCAAGCCTAACATTTAGATTTAGTACTTGGACAACATAGCTAACATCACTTTGGAAGACGTTATTATCTACAAGAACAGAGGCAACTGCTGAAGTGAAAAAAAAAAACAGTAAATGCTGAAAAACAAAGAATGGCTTCATCATTTCCTTGCTGATGAGTTTAGATTTATTTAATTCTGAAGCCCATATAGGACCAGACCCACAGACTGAGCGATGAAGTAAATTCAGCCATGTGGGAAAGTTCTGACTTCACAGCTCCACTCGTGCTGGTCACCCAGCGGGTGCCAGGTCACTGTGCAGCTGGCCGGCTAAATGCAAACCGGTGCTAGTAAGTCTTCAGATGGATGAGCACATCCTAAGGGCAGCACATTGATGCCTAGCGACTTCCAATAGCAACCCTTTTGGCAAATTCATCACTTAGTAGATGTTTTATACATCGCACAGCAAGCGGTGGCCTTCTGTCCTCCACTTCTCCATATATCTCCACTTGCAGAGAAAGATACAAAACTGGTTAGAAAATTTCACTTATTTTACACCTTTCAGAGATTATTTGTGTGCAGAACAGCCCAACTCTTACCCCATTTTTAGAGTTTTCAGATCCAAACTCTAACTTTGTACCTTTAGACCTGTTTCAGAGGCTCAATCTTTCACTTTTTTTTTCCCATGATTGATTCCCATGCATGCTGTTTTTTTCCTCCCATTGATTGATAACAGAACAAGCTACAGCATAGAAGAGTTATGAACATGATTAAACATTATGGGATAATGCCAAGTGACTTCCATCAAAGCTATCAGAAGAACAACACTGTGGCCTTCTAATGTTGGAAGGCAGAACAAAAAACAACTTCAAAACAATAATTCAGCTGCTGACCTTTATAACATTGCTCTGCTTCCCCTTTCCTGTTGTTTCATCTCACTTTTAGACCTTGTTTTTCAAATTGCAAATCATTTAGCATTTGCTGTGGGGTTGTATAAAATTCTGTACAACAGCGGGGCTGTTCGAGGCAGAAATGTGTACATACATAAAGCAGTTTTCATTTTTGCAGAAAGCCTGTGCATATCTACAATGCAAGTGTTTGCTGTAAAAGAACATACAGTCAGGAATCCCATGGAGATGCAAAACGGCAGCTACTAGATGGTTATTGGGTGCCTATATAGCATGTCCAGTGTGATCTCTTTGTGCTTCAGCTGCTGCACAGGAGCAGACCACCATGCAGGACAAACGCAATACTCGATGCTTCTTAGATGCGATGCACTCATCACATATGCATCTAGAGGAAATGGAAATAGTTCTAAGGGTAATTCTTTCATCTTACTTTAATTTGGGTTGTCTATTTGCTGTTTTTTACTTCTATTAGTGAAGGTCTGCAGGAGTTGCTGCCTGCACTTGTATCACTGCAGTGCTGCTGGAGGCATAGAACAGAAGAGGATCTGGCAGTAATTGGCTCTCATGACTCCTACTTGAGTGATTTATCATCCAGCCTGCCAAGAAGCCCAATCAATTAAACACCACAAAGCACAATTTTCTTTTTTCCTCTGTGAATATTCTTGCTTTAGCAGTCACTCTGGTCTCCAGACTCTCCCTCTCCGAGTGCTACGTGGAGGCTGGCAATGCAGCACCTGCTATCTGTACTGCACTACTGCCTGTTGTCTCATTAAGATGTAAGGAAACAGAGCTGAACACCAGGGCATACACCTTGGAAAATGCCCCCTAACATTGGCACTGCAGCTTTCTGCAGAGGATCCCTGCTAGCTGAGTGGCCAGAGCACCCCGATTCAGGAAAAGACTTGATCATGAATGGAACCTCAGAAGTCAATGAAGCTGCTCCTGAAATCAAGCATGTGCCTGGGTGCCTTCCCAAATCAGGGCCTGAAAAAAAATATTAAAGGTACCTTGTCTTTAAAATACTGATGCCTAATTTCCTGATGTGTGATGTTCCTCTCCTCTCACAGATTCCTCTGGACACTAAACACTGAGGGATCCTGTGCCTTGCAGAATGCCAAACCAGCAGTAGAGCTGGTGAGCATACTTGGGGCTCTACTCAGTAGTAGAGAATAAAACTCACTGGTTTATTGAAAGGCTTGACCAAAGAACTAACATTGTAAAACTGAGCAGTTATAAAGAAACAGATCTCAGTAGAACCCTAGAAAGAATTAGAAGCATGTTTCCCAATATGCCTGGCTTTTTATTTTTTTTAAAAGATAAAAAGCGAATGGGTGGCCTCAAGTGCTGACCATGACACTATGGCAAGCAGAATTCCTATGCAGAATAAACGAGACTTCTCTGAAACTGCACTTGCCAGGCAGCGCACGCCCCCACTTTAAATCTGCTGCGTTTCTGTAAGGTGATGGCTGATTTCAAAGGCTGCTGGGTCAGGTAGAGAGGCTTTGCCTTTTTACAGTGGTTTAAATTTTGAAGCCCGGGCAGTACTCTTACTGTGGCAGCACGCAAGATGGTTGGGCACTGCACTTTGCCCAGTCATTCTGGTACACCAGAGTTGTCGTCTTCTAAATACAAGATGCAGCTGAGCCTAATTAGACCAGACAAATGCATTTTCCAAGCTCCCTTTGCAGAATTAGGGAACTATAATTAAGGCTGCGCTAGCATTTCCATTTTGAAGTCCTACTTTTGAAGGTTCACTCATTTGTATTAAAGACATCCTTGCCAAGTGGCAACTTGGCACACAAGGATGAAAACTGAATAAAGTCAGCTCTAACTCTAAGCTCAGTAATCAAGGTCTCACTGCTTTCAACTACCTAGAATGAGGCTGAGGGTGAGCTACCTATCTGTGGTGGTATAAAACACCTGGTAGGGCTGAAATGTTCATTTTTCCCAACAGAATTTCTACTTCTTTTCTGAGCACTTGAATGTTATCCCAGTCTTTGCAGTGAGCAGGTTTGTGGCCCGTCTAACAAGGCGTTCACACCTAGCCCCCCGCCGTGTCACCTCGCAGTGACAAGGATGCACTGCCTGCAACTCGAGGCGTGCCTTCACGTCCGCGGGTATTGATATCAGCACCTCCCAGGGCCAAGGTCTACAAAACGCCATACGTGCACATTATCTTAATGACAGCATCAAGGATACAGATGACAAGTTCTTCAAGCACTCTTTAAGAGTGCCAACTTTTTTTTTTCTTATACTTCTAATGTGTTGATTTCATTAGAGAGAGACTTTTATCCAGACACCGCGGAGCTCTAGCTTGGACGCGTGCCTGAGGGCATGTTGTCACTGCGGCTGCAAGGTACACAAATCGATGTTGCTGTACACATTTTGGGTGTAAAACGGCTTAATGTGGGTCTTCCACTATTTTCTCATTTGGTAGTATTACCAACACTAGAGACTACAAGCAAAATCTCCCATCAGCTCTGTGCAAATATGTTCTAAGTTGCTGACTTTCGTATGTCCATGGCAATTTATACAACCCTAGATTGACAGCTAATGCATTCTGTCAACTCCAAAACACAGCAACTCAAACTCTGTCTTAAAAGCATCCCTTCTTTATATCCAATTTAGAATTTTACCCAGGATATTACACAATTACTCAGACTGCTGGAGCTGACAAGTCAAAGAAGTCTGAAGTAAACTATTCTATGCTACATATTTTGTGGTGTTTCCTTATGTTTTCTCTCTGCCTTGAAAACACCGATAAAAAAACAAAAATTCTACGGAGTATTAACTGAAGCAAGCAAATTGTCATTCTATTAATTTCTCTTACTTATTTCTGCACTATTTCAGGCAGCCTAGAGATTCCTGGAAAGAACAGACACTGAAATCATTTTCATTTATATTAGCGTGTGCCATAATTAGCTCAAAGGGTCTGCTTTACTGAGGGCCTCTTTAAACCTTGTCCATCTGGTTTCAATCAAATCACCAAAAGAAACAGCAAATGTCCCCTTCAGAATAGCTGTTTCTTGCTCATTACGGTATCCAGTTATAAGTAAATAAATCACAAGTTACATTGCCTCTACGTTGTTACAAAGATCAGCTCTGATATCTGGTCTGATCTCAGAACATCACTAAGTAGCAGAGTGACAAGCACACTTCTCTACACTAAGCACAGCAACCAAAGTCTTTAAATAGCATAAAAAGCTGCAACGGGGATCTTCAGTCCAACTTACAAAGCCAGGATGTGGCCAGGGCAGAATTAAGTCACGTTTAGTAACAGGAGTTTCCCTACAGCTTACTGCCGGTGCGTGCATTTCCTGCCTGGGTACAGTGGCAGGCCTGAAGCTTCATTGCAGCTTGTTTCAGGTGTATTTGTGATTTTGCACTGGTGTTTAAAAACAAAATCTGGCCAGACCAAGCATACATCTGATTCCTCATCAAGATGGGTATATGCTGTAGGGCCGTAACAGTTGATGGCAAGCATTCATTACATGCCAAAATGTTCACGGGATGGACAGCCTACAGAACTACTCACTATCAGACTAAAAGTGAAACAATTAAAAAGTTAGTAATTAGACACAGACACAGATTTCTAGGTTGGAAGAGACCTCAAGATCATCGAGTCCAACCTCCGACCTAACACTAAGTACTCCACTAAACCATATCGCTAAGCTAATTACTGCAAACTAAATGAGTTAGCAAGATGAGCATACCATGAGACTGCAGGAACACATACTCAACACATCAGACTACCTTGTGAGGTGCTGAGATAGTAACAAACTTTAATTCTTGTTCTTCATTTCCAATTACCTGGCAATTTTGTTTTTGTTCTGGCTGCTAATTGTTTTGACTGTGGTTGCACAGTTAGATTAGCTGGTAGGCTTTAGAAACCTCTGTAATGCTTTTCTTACACCGCTTGTTGGTTGTGGGTTTGTGACAGGCCCCTTTTGTGCATGCCTGTGTCTGCTGTCTGTACAGGACAATTGCCGCTGGCCTGAACTGCTGCGTTTCCCAACCTGAGCAGGTCCCTGCAAGAAAAGCTTTCATGGGAACTGAACTAGTGATTGACAGAGGTCACCCATAACAGGTATACCAAAACTTCAAATATTTTTTATTTACCTGAAAAAAAGACTCAGAACTGTGCCTTATTTAAACACAATTTAAACAAAGTACATTATACTCAGTACCTCTTCCACAGCACCTTCCCTCAGCTGATGCCCTGGTATTTTGTTCCTCTTGAGTTCGGTGCCTTGTGACTATTCAGTACCTTTAATTCTGTGCTCTGGCCTTGAAGAAAAAATTCACATTAGCTAAAGCCATATGGGCCAGCGCTCCATAGACCTATGAGATCTGTAGTTCTTGCCCCTTTTAATAAAATGGGGACACTTCAAAGATACTTTCTTCCTGTCTCAACTCTGAAAAAATGTTTGTCTTTCATATAGTTTCAGCCGCCTAACACCCCCCTTAGATGCAACTTCGTGGTGTAAGACATAGTATAAAGCAGGCAAGCTATATAAACAAAGTAGCATGAATTTCACATTCATCGATAAAATTTCCTTTTGCTTTCTATAAATAGAAACTATGCTTGCTCTTCTTAAAAATACCCCTTAATTACTACAACCTGAGAGTTTCTATTATATCATGGCATTAGTCTAGTTTAAAGCTATCAGAAATGCAGTGCTAATTCTTTTCTGAGCTTCTCAAAAGCTCAGTGGCATCCAAAGTAACGTTATCAATTATGTTATCACCTCTCCACAGTTTCAGATTCATTACTTTCCATTTTCCAGCTGCCTTGACTTATTAAAATGAACTGTGCATACTATTGTGGTTAATCAACAAGTTTTCTACAAATCCAACTTAAACTGATTTCCTACAGCTGACAAAAAATGTTAATATAATTCAAGTACTCTTGTTAAAGGAAAAACACCATGAAAACAATTTTTTATTAATTTTTAAATATAAAACAAGAATTTCTGCATTTGCTTATCCAATAAAAACGACCTCCCGTCTGGTTAGTCCCAACATTATCTCTTATGAACATTTCACATCATCAAAATACGGTGTGTTTAATCAGTTAAACACATTAACATCAGTTAACATATTAAAATCAATTTGTGGAAGTTAGAAGGAAGAGTGAAACACAAAATCTGTGCCAAGATCCAATGTCGTTCCACACTCCCTGCAGAAGACCCTACAGAACACAGCAACTCTGCCGTCTCAGCAGTCTTATACTCAAGTTTTCACATGCCGCATGGTTATTGCCAAACACACAGCAAGTAGTGTTATCTCCAGTAGTGTGCAGTACTGGCTCACGTCAGACAGAAGCGCGCCGAGATAATACTCTGCCTCACAGTAACCCACAGCCTCCTGCCAGACCCAGACTGAAGTGAAAGAACTAACAAGCTAAGTTTTTTGCAGCAAATCTAACTGTAGCCCAGGATCTCCTGCCAGCCCAGTCCTTCTCTTCCTTCAGTCATCCAAATGCCTTTCATTAGTTAACTAATATTGAACGTTACTGGAATAACTGACCATAAAGTAACCAAAACCCAATCAAAGCCAGAATTTTGTCATACATACAGAACAACAAAGAATCTGCCAGTGTATTTAAGAACATAAAAAGTGACTTGCTTACTGTATACTGAATGTAGTTGCTGTAGGCCACTGTGACCGAAGCACAGAGAAAGAGCTACTTTTAAAGTCCGAGCTCTAAGTCAGATTGTCAGATGCAAGGCGAAAACACAGTAGATACAGCCTGGAGTAGGCCAATCTTTGCTTTTTAAAATCTCAGCTCTGTATCGCATTCAGTGGGAGCTGGACACTTTTCTTTTCACTTTTTTTTTTCTTTCAAGTTTCTATACAGTAAATACACCGTATGGAAGAGCCTTTGTTGCACAATTAACCAGGCATAGGGCAGTTGCTTTGTGATGCCAGCCAAACTAAACATTAAGCTCCAGCTAACATTCTCTTTCATTTTCTTTTCTTTTCTTATTTTTAAATGCTTATAAGGATATACAGCCTCTGAATCCTGGAAAGCTCATTAATAAGTTCAGTCCCATTTTCTGCTTACAGGGATGTTAGTGCTTTTGCAAAGAGTAAAACTTCAAACAAAATTTTAGTGTTTTTTCCTGCAAGCACCAGAATCCCCAATTAACAGGCCATCAAAACCCAAATGCAATAGACGAACTCAGTCCTTGAGCAGGCTCACATTTTTGATACACTATTTCTACCTGGAGTAGAAGCTGAAAAAGCATCATGTAAAATTATGAAGAGACTATCTCCCCTGTGGGCTTCAGTGCACAACGAGGCCAATGAGCACTTTCATAATAAGATACTTCATTTTGGTCATTACAAGATCAGGTCTCCAACAAGTAGCATGATGGTCAGTTAAAAATGAAGCTACTGTAATTGCAGACTTCGGTGTTTCTAACAGTAAAAACCATCAGCTTATTCCCTTCTTCCAGAGCTAAGATAATTTAGATATTAATTCACAAATCTTGATGGATATGACTTTGAGTAAAAGAAAAATTACACAGTTTTATCATCAGTGGTTCTGTGCACTCAGCTTAGAAAGCCTACTATGCATTAAAATGTCTTGTTCATTGTACAGTTACCTGATTTCAGCACTTAAAGATTACTTTAATATCATTTTTTTTTAAATCCCATTATTCCACTGTTTATGTAAAAGAATTGCACTGGTTTCACTTCTGGAAACCAACTTAGTTTTTCTTAATGCATTGCCTTGCACTGCCATTAACTTCATCTTCTTTTACAGGTTAGATCGAGTAAGCCAGGGAAATTCCTGGAAGCCAAAAAGAGAATAAAATACTTATCAGAACGGGCAAACAGTAAGAGGATCATGATACAAATGTGTACTAACTACCAGATGGAATCTACAAGACATAAATAAAGACTGCTCAGAAAAATGTTTTGTCTCATTTTGTCAGGAATGGGAAGGAACAACTGTCATGTCTGGGAAGAGTCATTAAAGACACCAGGCATCAGTAAGAGCCAATGAAGAAAAAACAAAGAAAGAAGACAATGCAGTGTAAAGGCACTGATTCTGCCATCTCCCAACTCTGAAGAGAATCTTTCTGCCTTTCAACCATCTGCCTTCTCTGCAGTTTTGGTGATGCTTCCTGACTACTTAAGAAAGGAAAACATAAATACCTGTTTCTTCCTTTCAGACTGTGGATCAATCATTACATTTATAAGAGAAGGTGTTTGCTTGTCAGTCACACTTGCTTTCAGAGCTTTCTGCAATTCTTCTGGTGTTTTAACAAAATATCCTTTACCACCAAACGCAGACATAATTTCCTCATAGTGTGAATTTGGCAGGAGAGAAACTGGAGGTACACTGCAGTGAAACAGAAAACTCTGAGAAACAGCAGGGAAGAATTGCCAGATTGACCAATTTAATTACTTCAGTGCACCAATTCTAAAGTATGCGATGATTATTGTTCTGGCCTGATAAATTCTTTTGGGCTGGAGGAACTGTTTCCTATACCACTTAAGCTATGCTTAGAGTCGCATTTTCATCTGGAGACACTCTTGAGTAAGCTTTTAGCCTAGTTCAGGGTACAAGGATCTCAGCTCCAGAAGCAGAAGCCCAGTGTATACCTACAACACAGGCCTTGGGTCATTTTGGAGGTTATCCCACTATGAACTCTATACCCTGTGGGGCCTGAGCAGCTACTGGAACCTGAGATGACTAACGGAGTGTTATTTCTCTGCTAGACAGTTGTGTAAACAATAGTCTGTAATTGGGTTGATTCCTCGCGTTTGGTAACTGGTTCTTATTTACACAAACTAACCCCAGGACTTATGTTCACGAAAACATTCAATCTGAATTATAAAGCATTAAAAGTGAACAGCATGACTATTTTGGTCATTTCTTCCTTAATTAACAACACGTTGAAGATGCTCACCATGTAGCAGGATCTCCATATTGTAACATCTCTTTCCAGTTATCCGCATTCAAACCAGTGTAAATCCCGTTGTTGTTTACCACAATAATCAGGATCGGCAAGTTGTATCTACAGAGGTACATTTGGAAGATCTTTGAAATATCTGTACCTTTCTGCAA
Source organism: Cygnus atratus (assembly GCF_013377495.2). Taxonomy (NCBI): domain Eukaryota; kingdom Metazoa; phylum Chordata; class Aves; order Anseriformes; family Anatidae; genus Cygnus; species Cygnus atratus. The sequence goes on from NC_066363.1 coordinate 37,229,700, forward strand.
GGTGTTGAGTGTTACTTTTCATTAAAGATAAAATGAAAAATTAAAAAAATCACTTTCACCTGAAACATGACCTACTCATCACTGGTAACAACACATTATGTCAGAACAGCAGAAAGAGAAAAATTACTATGAATATTGTCTGGCTTGTTTTCACGTGTCTTAAGAGCATCCTATAACAGCAGCGTTCTTGGCCTTCTAGTTTTATTGATCCAGGCAGCATATGAAGAGGGTCTTCTTGAGCAAAAACCAGTTACCTGCAAATTGTTTCCACTTCCATCCCAGAAAATCCAAAAGCACTATCTCCTTCTATGCAGATGACTCGCTTTTCAGGTGTTTGGTCTTTAGCTACCAGTGCAGCTGCTATGGCAAAACCCAGTCCAACTCCCATTGTTCCAAAAGTACCTGCATCAAGCCTAAAGGTGAGAACATAGAATTACTATCTCTAAGTTCACTCAAACCTCTTCAGTTAATCCACAATTTATCTTTAATTTTAATAATTACTCATATACTATTCCAATATTGTTTCATAAACAATTGGTTTGTTGGATACCAGATGTATGTATTATTATATTAATTTAAACATCAAAGAAGACTGCAAATGTTTTGAGACAAACATACTAGAACTAATTAAAATTGAAAACTCTCATACACTAGTGATATTACAATAAAGAAAGACTATTCTTATATGCTTTTAGCTTGCATAGTAACAGTATTTCAAAAACATTCAATTACTCTAGAGATAGGCAGACTACATGAAATCTCTCTATACTTAATTCCTTGAAAATGTAACTAGAAGTCTGAAAGCCATCAGTTAAATAATGCTGTTCAAACTTTAGTCTTCTGTTCAACTTTTCAAATCAAATTGCAAGCTGTAATTAAGTTAGATCATTTCAGTCAGAAGCACATAATGGAAACAAAAGTACATGAAGAACTAGATTACTCTAGGGTTAACTTCTCATATTTGCTTTCAGACATGTACAGTTCAATATGAAGCCAATTTACTGTGCCCTTATTTTAAAAAGGGGGGAAAATGCAAACTCTTCCCCCAACTTTACTGGAAGTTTTTAGGTTTTGTTTTGTTTACAAAGAAGTATTTAGGTTCACTTAGGACGTGCTACTTTCACAAAAAGGCTCTAAGCTTCCCAGTCAGATCAGAAGGTTCATCTCACCTGGGGAGAACTTTTTCCCCGCTCTTCAAGAAACGGCACTTAATCCTTACCTATAATAACTCTGTGTGGTACAGCTTTAATAAGATGACATACGCACATTCCTGAATTTGGGTGCCTGCATTTTAGGCACACAGGTTTGCATTAAAGTGTGCTCATTATATAACTCAATTTTCAAAATGAGCTTATTCTTAAGTTTTCCCTGTTCTTTAAGTGTTGTGTTTCAAAGAAAAACTTGTTTTGCATGAATTCTTTTCAACACGAGATTCCAAACTATTGTTCTTATTTTAAATCAGTATTTACCGTACCCTTTGAGCACAGAAATAAGCATCTATACTGGAGAATTTAGTGTGATGCTTCTCACTCACTTTCCACAAAAGAGAGTGAGAAACTATCATCCCTGTGCTGGAGAGCACACAGGTCACAAGGAACTTAAAATCTATGACAGGACATCAGTATATGAGTGGATAACTTCCCTTTAGCCAACAGACATTTATTTTGTTTAGAGACTTTAAAAAGAATTATAAGAATTCTGGGCCATCATACTTCTCAGTTAAATGAAAACATTTATATAAAAATCTAGTCTGTTGAGCCAGCACAAGAAAGAAAATACCACACCTTTGACGGGGATAATAATTAGGAAGCATAGTTCGTCCGATGTCCATGGTGTTTGCTCCCTCACTTACTAAAATGCTGTCCTTGGGTATCAGTTCTCTGATGTGATGAAAGACTGTGTAGTAATTCATAGGCAGGGATTTCTGTAATGCTAATGCCTTAAAAATAACAAAATATAGAGTAAGGTGCAGAACTGAGATACGTAAATAATACTGTGGTACTATGCTAGGTAGGGATGAAGTATTTGGCCTTCCATGCTATATTTCAAGGTCACGTATGGTTTATTCTGGTGACAACATTTATCAGAGGCGCATTCTGGTCAGCAGCCTGCTCCTTTGGCTGGCCCGTCATTAACAGCAACCTACTAAACCCAGTTTAACCTGAGCGACACAGGAATTTTTTCACACACACAGGTTTCACTGTTGATAACTCTAAACGAGGTGCCATCTGTATGTTAGCAGGAAGTTCAAAAGGGTGAACTGCTATGATTGATCTATTTTAAATCCCACCTTGGAAAAAAGCATCTGAACTTGCAGAATATGGGTTGTATAAAGTTAAGCTTACGCTAACTGTCTGTGGTATTTTGGCTTGAGAAGCTACTTACAATTAATATAGATTGTTTCCATCAGCCTTGCTTTGGACATAAATGTCCAAAGCAACCAAGACGTTTGAATATAGAGCAGTGATAAAATTATGCATCAGTACCTGTTAAGGCAAGAAAACTCCTAATTTCTTTAATATAACAATACCTTTGATCTTTCCTCATTGTTCTTTATTTTCTCTCTTAGTTTCTTCCACCACTCTGTATTAGAAGGATATTTCAATGGTCTTTTGCTGAATTCTTCTAAAAGCTGGAACAACATTTGAAAAGTTGCAAATGTCTTTCAATATATATAAAAACACCACAAGCATCAAAAATGTTATCAGGAAGGATCCCTGCACAAACCAGAATCTCTAACATTTAACTGGGGATGCACAGCATGGGTATGTTGCAGGAAACATGCCTTTCCTTGTTTTTGGTTTTTGTTTTAAACTGGTAACTATATAAATCAGAAGAAATTAAGGTCAATAAAGGAGAACACCTGACATTATATTACCTGCTTAGTCACGGCATTTATGTCACCTAGTAAAACTGCAGCTGGTCTCACATTATTCCCCAGCTCTTCTGCACAAATATCAATCTGTATTTCAAAAAGAAAGACCACCATTAACTTAAAGATATTATAGGGAATTTTTTTTCCAGTTCAAGTGAGGAACATAATCTGACTGTCTTTATACACTGTTTTGGCTGTACAAATAAATTCCTCTGCCTTTTACTGAAATGACATCAGGAAATGCTTTATTCAAAGTGAAATTAACCCTTATCAGTGAAAAAAGTGACTCTAAATGAGATTAAAAAGTATTCTTGCATTTTTTAGATAAAAGAAACAGAAGAAATATCGATTTCAAAAGTAAAAAAGAATTCTAGTTAAAAAAAAAAAAGTTATTCCTGTAGAAAAGATGAAGTTTGGAAACCGAGATAATGTTCCAGATCACTGAAAGTGGGCCACCCACACCACAATAAGTCAACTATTACTCTTCGATCACAGGCTCTAAGGAAGAATATTTTTGGGCATAATCAGTTCAACAACTTGTCTTTCTAGGAGCTGGCAGATTACCAAATACACTAATTAGTTAAATAGCCTTTCTTTCTTTTTTTCCCATGAACATCTCTGAGTGACTGAGCTCTTATAATGACTGACTGACTCTGGATCTGAAGGTAATTGTATTTTGAAAATATCCAACTGAGAGAGCAGTCGAACAGTACAAAAGGTTTCACAGTTTAAGGACAATTTGTTTTCAACCACTGAAATTCCAGAGCTCCAAGATCACATGCATATCACGAGTCCAATCTTTTATTAAACAACTATACAAAAGTGTCTGCCCTCCTCACAACGTCAGCACCAAGTCCTTTATAGCTGGAAAAGTTTTTTAACCATTTTTAGAAAATGCAAGGAAGTAATAAATAAATTAAAATTAAAGGAATCAGAACTATTTCTAGAGAACTACCGTAACTACATGAACATTATTGCACTGGCAGTATTTGCCACAAACTATGCTACCAAAATAATTTGCAAAAACTGCTCTACACAATGCTGGAACACAGAGGACTTCCTTCAACTTGCAATTTTTGTGCTTACCTGAATAACCTTTACATCTTGTCGAAACCTTGGCGGAAGACCAAAATGCAAAATCCAGTTCAACCTTGCACCAAGCAAGATGACTACATCAGCATGCTGTAATGCCCTATAAAGGCACATGAGAATTAGATGAGGAGGAATTACTGTTAAATTTAATAGTGTTTTCAAAATTAGAAGTAATAATAACCATCAAAGCAAACACAAGAATATATGTATAATCCTTTCTTCCTCTAAGCTGCACGTTTAGCTCCAAAAACCCATGTCCAACATAGTTAATCATTAAGCCATTCTTGAGCTCAGGAACTCAAGGAAAAAAAATTACTCTTTTCCTAATACACTGTGTTAAGAAAGAAATTGTAACACTGGAAGACTAACAAGATGTTATCACGATGCTGAGGTTAAAGCAAAACACTCACTACTCTGATACTGACAACAGTAATTGCCAAAATTAAGATTGTTGTGGCTCTCTTAGTTTAGGCTCTTGTTAATTTACCTTCCAGCTGCATACACAATACATGGTATTTTCTTTTATTCTCCATTTTTCTTACGAGTGTGCTTATCAATGATAAAGCTATGATGCTTGAAAAAGGGCAAATATTTTAGTTTTCAAGTATATGAATGTGCCATCTGCAAGCTAACTCTGTGCATACTCATACCTACCAGGGTTCTTACAGTTCACTCACATTAATTTCGCAAAAAAACTCTTATAAATAAATTTATATATATTCATTCAACAGATTTTGAAATACTTTTCTTTTTCCTTCTAAATAAAGTGCAATTCAGTGATGGCAAACACCACACAACTATTGCAGTTCAAGTTTTGCTGTCTGCTACGTGTGCATCTTTTGCTTCTATGGTGTTAAAATAGAAGGCTAATAGGTTTTCAAGTCCGCTAAATTAAAACTGTTCACTAGTTTCACTTTGTTATGAAATGCACACTAACAACATTGATACATCTACTTGCCGTAGGTTTCATAGCTACAAAATACTAGCTCTCAGACAAGTATCTTCCTGGTCCGCATTCTAAGAGCTGTCAGAAGCAATCCACCTAAATTTGTTGTTTCTTTCCAAGCAAGATCTTCTGTGCTCTAAAATGAGCTGCGAAACATAGCTGAGACAATTTTTTGATGTATACATTTTGTCTTCCCTGGAATTTGTAAAACACCACAATTCCCAGTTGTTTCTCAGATGTTAGGGTTAGAAGCCTTGCTTTATATTTACGTGGATCTTGCTGCAGCTACACAATTTGGATGGTTATCAGGAACTACTCCTTTTGCCATTGGCGTAGGCAAAAAAGGCAGTCCACAAAGGTCCACCAACTTTCTGACGTTGTTTTCAGCATGTGAATAAGCAGCACCTGAATGAAAGGAAAGAGACTGCTTAATACTATAGAAACCTACTGCGTCCGCCTGAGTTTCAATTAGCCTGATTACAATAGTGACAGAAAGAGTACTATTTCCCATCATGAAAGCTGCCTGTTATTTTTCATTCTGGAAAACTCAAATATAACACACGAAACAATAGGTATTTGGGTTCAAATTTAATTTTGGGTGGTTGAAGTTTTGTATTATGGCATAGAAATTTGTCAAGAATTTTGGAATTCCTGGTAGTATCTCTACCTCTAAGAAAATGGCTATCTGATTTTTTTCCTGCTTAAACTCGTATTTCATCAATTGGCTTTTCTTTTAACCTAGATGAAAAAGAGGAGTTACATAAAAAAAATAAAGTGTTATAAAAACAGAACAGATTTTAACATCAAATTTCAAAGTTTTTTTTTATAGAATGTGAAAAATAGATGGCTAACACTATGAGGAACAACATGGGGAAGAGAAATCATTTTGGTTATTGGTCTTCCTACATATGTACAGTTAAAGCATGCTACCTTTGCCAATGATTAACAGAGGCTGCTTGGCATGAGCGATGACAGATACTGCCTTGGATACAGCAGAGTGTTCAGCCATGCTGATGGGAGGTGGAGGGCAGCATTCTACGTACCTGGTAAACAAGCAGAATAGAACAGGGTCTTTAAAAAAAATACAAAACAAGAAATGTCAGAAGATAAGACCCACTGTTTAGCATAAAACCACAGCTGCTGCATACCGCGTTACCCACAGAATTTATCAGAACAGGATACATATATTTTTAAAACAGACTCCAAAATTTTTCTTGCACATTTCTTTAATCCTATAGGTAGCATTATTACAGAGATGAAGTAACATAGGTGTTCTACCATCACAGTAATTCATTCATTTTTTGCACATTTAATGATAAACTATAATCCAAATAACATTATAATGGAAAGTTAAATGAAGAGAGTCAATTTTTAGTATCATTATTTCAGCCTCATAGCAAATTATTTGATCTCTTGTTCTTTTTATTTTTTTCTTGTTTTAAGAAAATACTAAAGAAACTTAAAACTAAAATTTATTCAGCGCCTTGAAAAATAATGAATATAATCTGTACGCACTTGATGGAGCTCTTATTCACCTCAAGATTCACAAAATCCCCAGGTATGTCAATATAGCAGGAACCTGGACGACCATACATGCTGGTTCTTACAGCCTAGAAAACAGATGAACACAGTTTTAACCACTGCTTGAAAGGATGTTAAAGAACTTTAAATTAAAAGAACAAAACAAAACAAAGAACACGTATGTGTGAGGTGTTTCAGATTCCTGAACCATCACAGGGAAAAATCCCAAGGATTGATTTATACCAATAGATTTAAGGTTTAACAGTTGTTTACATTTCTCCCTATGCACAGTATTAGACTGTAAATTCTTTATTTATTTCAGAATAAGAACTATATTACAAGCAATTGTATTTGGAAATACTAGAATAAACGTTTTATTTAAGGTAGCATAAACAGAGAAAAAAGACAACCAACTCCTCCATCTTCTATTATGCTCTTAGCTCTTCTCTTACAGGTAGATACTCTGAATTTCAGATTTTGCACTTCTGAAAACAGTAATATTGTATGCAAAATTTAGGCTGACATGGCTAAAATGTTGCTAGAGCAGGAGTCTTTTGAAACCCTTCCTGAAGCATGGAGATAAGGATGTGTTCTTTCTCAGACAAACATGCAAAACAAACAAACAAAACAATCCGCACACTCCAAAACTAAATACAACCCTCTCTACCTCCCCCCTCCAAATCTTCACTTAATGAAAGTGCTTAGTAACACAACTTCAGAGCTAAAAGAGCTGAAGTTTGCATTATTGCATTTCTAGTTCTTGCACATCTCCCTAAAAGCATTTTTTCAACAAAATCCTTGCAGCTCTGACTGAAGTTAACAAAAACACTGCAGGCATCAGTAAATGTCAGATTAGAACAATATTTATTTCTAATCTTTTCCACAGCACTGTTCATAGAAAAAAAAAACAAAAGCCCTGGGTGTTAATTTACTCAATCAACCATTAGCTAGCATCTGCAGGATCAAAGTAGTTATAGTAACAACTTTATCCCCCCCCAAAAATCAACAAAGCAAACAAACAAACAAACAAAAAACCCACAGACCTTATGCAGTAGGAGACATTTACGAGATGTTCTGTTGCTAATTTAGTACTTTTTCATACCTTTTCAATAACAGCAGGAATTACTTCTAGGCTGCTCGGGCGGACAGACAGTTTGTTGTACAGCCTACCAGCCTCAACCTAAATAAATCAATATAATGGTTATATGCATTTATCAAAGTGATTTGGACATTTCCAACTCACTTCAACACGAATGAAATGAAAAAACGACAAATTGAAAGCAACAAGGGGAAAGCTCCCACACAGAAAATCGAAGTTCCTCAGCCGGTGTAAATTGTCAATCCATACTCATTCGCTGAGTGCTTACATATTTTTTCCAGAAAGTGGTGCTTCTGTTCTTGTAAAGTTTATTTTTTTTTCTCTTCCATCTCAGAACAGATAGGCAAGGACAATAAATACCACCTGAGACCTAAAACAGAGCATGAATTGCAGCATGATGGTGGACAAAGACAACACAAGTAATCTGGTGGATTACACAGTGCCAATTTTAAACCAGTAGATGGAGCAAATCAGCAGCATTACACAAGATGATAGGAAATGTTAGTATCTGGGATTGTTATCCCTATACTAAGGAAGAAATACCATTGGTTATTTAACTGAAACTATTTTGTAGAAAGTTATATGTCTGCGTACCTGTGGAAATTCTTGGAAAGCTCCCATGGTTTCCTGATTTCTGTCAGAAGACCCTCCAATAACAATCAAAGGCCTAGAAAAGTATTAAAAAATATACGCATACATATATTTTTGTAACTGCGATCACATCTGTAAGCTCACCTTAATGCCAAATCCTATTACTGTTGAGACATCAACGTGGATAGAAAGTGGCCAGCACATTACAGGGGTGGACTCTAAATATCAGTGTCAGGTGGTTGACTTCCTAGCAGCCTTTAGGTGTCTGGTTTTAGGACAGTCTGGCCATATTAAATGATCTCCATCTAGCATAAAAATTCTATAAAAGCTGTATTACTACCGATTTTAATTAGTTTGATAACATGCGTGCCAAGGTGGTTTGAGAGAAATGACAACAGCCGATGTTTCAAGCTTTCCAGGCTTTTGCTCTTAAAACAATTTCTCTTCAGACAGATACAACCTTTCCTTTGACAGCATTTATCTATACAAGGTGTTAAACTGAAACTTTAACAGCATGCGCAAAGCATAATCCTAAATTTAATCACCCATAAGATTTTGGGATATGTTTATCTAGATCTGAGATTCATAACCAGGCCATTTCTCCACCACAAATCAAAACGTCAGTTCTGATCCCTCAACACAGTGAGATTAGAACTTCAGGCTGTATCTCACCTCTGTGGAAAATCCTTATGGAAAATTTTACTACACTGATGGTACGCCCTGTTTTCTTTTTCCTCTCCCTTCAGCAAAATGGTTATTACTATCCATATGTAACCAGTCTGTTTAACAGTGACAAACCCTATGTTCCTTTGTCATTTTTTTATTGAAAAGTTTTAATAAAAAAATAAACACTACTTCCCAATATTGAAATACAGTAAGGAGAGTACTCTATTCTTAATATAGCTACCCCCAACAGCTATACCTTCGAAATATTTGATTTTGCTTTTAAATCTTATATAATTGTAACCAGAAATAAGTTTTTCCCCCTGTGTAATCATCATACTGTACTACTGGCACTATACTGTAGACATTTTTAAGAGCAGTGCTTATTACTGCAAGTAGTTAAATTAAATTAAGTCCAAAACAACAGTGAAGCAGGAAGAACACTGACTACAATGAAACTAATAAGAGTATCAAGCATTATGGACTTGGAAGAAAAGAACTTACAGTAAACTGAAAAATTTCAACCGCAATCTCTGGTAAAGAACAGTACTGCACCATGCTAACGCATACAGAAATCTTAAAACTACTGCAAACTCTTCTTTGGAGTTTATTTTCACAGCCTAACTGAAATAACAAAAATCTTTTGCTCAGAATGAGGCAGGAGAGGAAGCAGCAGTGTTGTAGGTAATTTTTAACATGAAGTAACACGTTACACCCTTGGAAATGTAGTTTACCAAGGCCTCACTAGCTCCCTACTTGGCTAGATTTACACATCCAACTGCCCACTGTGACACGTTTCCAGGGTAAACTAAAGGCTTTTCCACTCAGCCAATCTGTGCTCAGGCAATAAAATCTAAAAACACAACCACTTGTAAATTGTGCTATCAGACTGCTTGACTTTCTTCCAGTTGATACAGAAGAGGGCTTTTTTAAACCTGGATGGGACTGAAACAGAGTAATCAGAAGAACAAGTCTCCAGGCTCAAAGAGGATAACTCAGATTCAACTCTTAAGGACCATCCCTTAGATTTATTCAAAGTCAGTACCTGTGGGGTCAGTTCAGCTACTGGCCTCCTCCTGTGAGAAGTAAGCCAGTGCTCATCCACTGGAGCATGTTACAAAGCCAGGTATAATGCCATGGAATCACAAGACTTAATGCTGGGTGCTAACCCTGCCCTACACATTTGGTCTCCTTATGCCACTTCCTTGCACAGGATGGTGTAGAGCAGGGACATAACACCTTGTTGCCACAGAAGCGAGAAGCCCTCTCTCTAACTTCTGCTCCCACCTGCATACTCCATTGTCAAATCTTCTGCTAAACTAGATAAATTACTTCTTTATCCTTTTGCCAAGAGTACAGGTTTACACAAGATAAAGTCAGGTAAACAGAGCTTCTCTCAGACAAAAATCAACTTGTGAGAAAAGAAATGTCTCCTGCAAGCCCAACAGCAAACACCATGAATGCATTTTTTTCTTATGGCCAAATTCATGGCTGTTCAAATGCAAAGTTTTCACGTGATCTATTTTTATCTAAAGCCACACAGGGACAACAAAACTTTTGTCAATATTTTTTTAGAAGGCTTTTAACACTGGATGTCTTTTTTCAAAGTGTTAGAAGCTTTGTTTGTTAGAGCTCCCATTATCTAGCTTCCTTTGTCCATCACCCATTACTAATCTAATTCTCCAGGTGACGTGTGCTTGGTAACACCACAGCTTCTCCCCAAAATACCTCACACAGCATTCTGAGCAGCTTTTAGTGGCAGACCAGCTAAAGTTGCCATGTTTCAGTGAAGGCTTGTGGGAGTAAATGCTATCACTGTACCATCATTTAATGCAATTCTTTACCCCTCAAAATGTCTGCGTGGGGAGCAAACGCAGATTTTAACAATGCAGTTGCCAATTTGTTCATGTATGAAATATGGCAAATACAGTAATTCAAAGGTAATGTGGCTTTTCAATTTAGAAAAAGTTCAAACTCTTCAAAAAATCTGTAAAGCATTATAGGCTGAATATCATCTTTATTTGAAAATGTACCCATGCAAACAGGTATGTTGACAGATTTTTCAATAATGCATATTGGGGTAAGAAAAAAGAAGAATTTTATCCATGAGGGTACGAAAAAAAGAACTAAATTCCCTTTAGGGAAGGCAAATGAAGAATTTACTTCTGATTGCAAGAAGAAAAAAAGGTCCCATACTAAATACTGCAGAGCTCAATATCTGCAACAAATAATAGCAAACAACTATTAGAATTTTAAAGAGAAAATGTACTTATATTACCAGCAGTTCACGGTTGCATTTGCCATCCCACCAAGGGCATGTAAAAAACCTGGACCAGACACTACAAGACATACTCCTGGCCTAGAGGGAAGAAAAAAAAGAAAATATGCTGAAATACAAGATATAAAACACGGACTTGTGTTTTCAAAATGCATCGACAACATGGGATTTATATGAAGGACTAAATACAGATATTGCAATCAGAAATCATTTATCAACCCAGTTAAAAAAAGCACGCGAACTGTTGTTACATGCCACCCACTCATGCAATGTCTGTCTGCAGTATACACAGCTTCATCGTGTTTCGCTTCATGATTACACAGCTCCGTGTTTCTTTTACCACATCTGCTCCACCATTTAGCGTTCATGTGGATTTGGTATGCCCCCCATTTTCAGTTTTCTCAACTCCACTGTAGCACTAGGTGTCAATGAAGAAAGCTCATAAAGAGAGAAGTGCATCTGACTCAATGCAAACTTATTTATAACTATTATAGTCTAATTCAGGCAGAGGCACTTCTTATTCCAGTGAGATAATCATCGTTTTTAACTACTGAGCACTCCTTAGTGGCTCTACAGACTCTTTAGATAGGAGAAAAAAAGTCAGCTTCTTATAACTGTATCACAGATAGAACACTTGCAGATAGAATAAGGATTGATCATCTGCATCATCACGTCTGCATTTGTGAGTAAGCAGACAGCAGATGTTACTTTCGGAAAGGATCCCTGGGATACCCTTTAAATCACAAGCCACAGAACGCTTCCCAGCACTAAGACCAAAATGTGGTACATGAGGAAAAGCCAGCATTTCATCTCAGGAGAAGCACAGGGAAGAATGGCAGGCATGTGGTTAGTCTCTGTATTAGCAAGATATTTGTTGAGTAAAATAATGACAAGATTAAGGTATAGCAGGTCCACCATGTTGCAGCAAACAATGGTAATGTCATTTCTGCCCCTCATACCAATGGCGTTAAACGACTAGTCAGAAATCAAAAGGGAAGACAGTTATAAGATTGACAGCATTATAGGAGTTTTAGCTCACGCCCTGAATCATATCAACAGAAATATTGACAACTGTACTGGCAATTACTTTAAAACTGATGTCCCATTTTAACTGCCCTGTATCTGCATATGCTAAAAAAAAGCTCCAGAACAGAAAAATGTTCCTAGCTTCTGTTGAGTTAATATATATTACAATAAATATTGATAAATATGGAATGTACCTGCCAGTCAAATATCCAATAGCAGATGCGGCGTAACAGGCCTGTTGAAAAGATTGGGGAATTAATTATACAATTATTATTATAACCATATTTCATGATATGTAAATAATATTCCATAGGAATACTGAAATTAAGCAGGTACAGATTTTTCCCTGGTAAATACAGCTTCAATAGAAGTAGAAGCACCCCTTCACACACACCCCCCCCATTATAGAGTTGTGCTCATGAAGATTTATATGAAAAATCTCAAAACTCATATACAATCTCAAAACACATATAACATGGAAGAGGGATTTATGTAGACAGGCAACGAACAGAAATGCAGCCATCACTGGAATGACTCATTCTATTTCAGAAGTTAAGTGAAAGGCTGAAATCATAATTTTATCTTGAAATCAGAAAGTTCTAACACTTAAGGCAAAAAAAAATTTCATTTTTTCTCATTTTTATTTTTTTTAAAGTAAACTCCAAGCTTTCTAGCCTACCTCCCTTATTTTGAAATAGAGTTGGGATTTTGTTTTTTATTTATTATTATATTTTAAGCGTTATTGTGGTTAGAAGAGTAAGTAACACCAAAGATCCTTCTAAAAGTTTATTGAGCTGCTGAACATTTTCCTCAAACCTATGAATAATTCTAGGTAACACAGCATGTTAGCAATCTCAGCTTAAATGAGTGAAAACATAGATTTATAATAAGCTGTTACATGGAAAGAGAAGCTGTCTTGAATATCCTCAGGCTCCTACAGATATAGACTAACTGTCACAGCAAAGATGTGGGGCTTAGTAGAGGAATAATAAGCACACCTTATTTTCTTTGCAGCAGTAGGATAGGGAATTGTTGACAAAAAAGGACACTGACAAGAAAAATCTCTTTCTATTTTTCATAAATCTTTGACATAGAGAAGAAAAATGTCACTGATATAAGAATTAGGTAACTATTTGATGACATTTGTGTGCAAAAGTTTAGAAATAATATTTGGAGTAGGTGTTACTAAAATCCTGCTAGTGAAGCTCAAAGCATGGTGTTGAGTTTCCATGGCAATGTTGTTTGAGAACCGATGGCAAAATAAAACAGCACACAGAATTTAAGTTCACGTACAGTCATTGCCATTAAGACTTTTAATGCTTTCTGCAAGGAAGCAACATGACTAAAACTATCGCTTTTTAGAGACTAGGAGATTGTAAATAGTTCTGAAGCTATACTTGAAGATTCTTTGTAAAAGGGTTTTTTTATTCTTATTGTTACTTCTGAACCTTGTGCCCCATCCCACTAACACGTGAGCAGCAGCATGCATATCATCTGTCAAGGTCACAACACAGTGGCTCAGCTGAAAGCAGATCCTTATGTTCCTCCCGCAGTCAAGAAGGACCTGGGCATATACAATGACATTAACCTCACAACCTACAATCAGCATTAGCAAGAAATATAGCAAGCCCAGATGCTGGCACCGAAGTCGTAATTTAGAACTACTCATGTGAACGCTGGGTTTTGAACTGCAGCTAAAGCGGAGGGCTGTTGCTCCCAGACAAGTGGAAACATTAAGCAGGGTTTAACTAAATCTTAGCCTGTTTTCAACTCAAATACAAGCAAATGAATACAACATAACTAGTAAACAACATTTAAACATTTTTGTATGCAGAGATCTGGTAAAAACAGTACAACCATGTCAAGGAGCAAGCCTGAGGTCCTTATGCTAATTGTGCCTAAATGTACCTTACCCTATATGTTCTGGGACTGGCAGTAGGGCTTGTGTAGGTTCTCAACTTTCTAGGAGAACCTCCTGTAGGAAGGTGAGCTCGCCGCTTGCTACGTGGTGTCTTTTGTTAGGATGTACAGCTTAAGTGCAGGCCTTGAAAAGCCTTTCCTTGCAGGCGTGACCACAGGTTGGAAGCAGCAGTCCCAGAATAATAAACAGCTTGCTCATGGACTATTACTGGCCACTGGAAAAATGCGATTTTGAAAGCTGTGAAAATGGTGCTTTTGCTTTAGGAAGCCAAGCAGGGAAAACAAACAAACAAACAAAAACAGAACAGAACCACCCAAATGCGTGACAGGGCAAGGCACCTGCCTTGGCCTGGGACATCAGCACCCATCCAACACCGCACAGTCCATAGTCCAGGCACGGAGGCCAAGGGCTATGAACTGTTCAGACTGCAACATCTTACAAAATGAGATCTTGGCTGGGGGGTGGAGAATAAAAGATGTCCATTTTGGTTCCAGCTGCCCTTACTGAGGGGCTCTCAAGCCCGATTCCCTTGGCAGCTACGAGCATCAGCACCAACTTTACTGCACCAATATACTGGATGTTCACGAGGAACAGTTATCAAAAATGAATTGCTCTGAATACATAGCGGTAATTACTGTTAAAGATTAAGAACTAAACATTAGCAATACGTGGTGTTAATGAATAAAAATCAAATATATATATATATTTTTTTATAAAGTTTAAAACTAACCTATTGATCTCCTAAATCCACCAGAGCGATCTCTACCCAGGGACAAACGCACAAAAGACACGCCCCCGTAGAGTTGCAACATAACTCCCCAGTGTTCAAGTGGGCCAGGGGTTAAACTGCCACCAGCAAATCTGTACCGTGTTAGAGGCCGCAGGAGATTAGCTGAAGGATAAACCTTTAACTTCATGCTTTAATCTGGTCTTCCTGCGCTAACAAGTTCTTATACAAGCGTGCTTTTGCTACATCTGGCTCAGAAATGAGGCATGAACTCAACTCCTGGAGAAAACATTGTCTTCCATACATCTCCGATCGCATACATGAATATGTAAAGGGAGTAGCTGCATAGACGTCCTCTGCAACCACACTGCACAACTAATAAACTTGGACAATTAGAATTATGACATGTAAATATTAATTGTATCTTAAATACACTGTACATACAAACATTTTACCCTCTCCTCTGCCAAGCAGATACTCTGTTTTCATTGAGGACAAACAACAAAGCAAAACCTGCCACAAGATATCCTTGTTCATCCTTGCCCATTCCCCCAGAAGAGAAACCCTGACATTTTGATGCTAAAACAAGTCTTCGAGCTATTGCTATTCCCCTAAGCAAAAGTATCTGTTTACAACGTAAAATGTTTCTTGACTTCCTTGCTCTAACAGAAGAGAGCCTAGTAAAGAGTGATAAATAGAACAGCATCTCATTTTGCAGTGCAAAGCAATCTTCTCTGTTAATTACAGATACATGACAAAATTAATTTCAATCATGTTAATAACCAAAACTAAAATTAGAATACTTGCTAAATGATATACAGGAATATAAAGACCGTGTTGACATCCTGTATTAAATATACCTTTTAAATACATTAGCGCACGTTTGCCTCTCTCACATGGTAGATACAGATTTTCCATGCAGAGACATGCATTCCTCCGAGTTCTCACACTCCTATAAGCATGTCAGGATTAAACAGCAAAACCACACAGCTCATGACCACCTGATTCAGGAGAGCTATTCTTATCATTCTTTATTGAATTTGAGGTTATCACAATCAACCTCGGGACATCCAGGAGACCACTGAATTCTGGAAATGTTACTACTGGGAAAAAACAAACCTTGAACAATGGCAATCACAACTGTGGCAACACAGTCAAAATGCTAACGACCTAACGTCTAATTTCTGATACCTACGCAACTAACCTGAAATATATGAAGACTATTGAAGTGTAGACTAGTGCAGTAACTGTTTCTCTACTGTCTCCTTAAAAGAATGTTCAGAGGCTACATTCTTTCTAGTAAGATGATGGGTTTCATTCTGTTGTAAAACAGTTAAAGAAAGGATTGGTCCTACCAGGTAGATACTTACAGCTTGTTCATTTCTCATTCCTATGTATTTGATTCCAACTGCTTGGGCTGCAACTGCGATTTCTGTGATTGGAATACCAACAATGCCAAACATGTATTCAATATTCTAAAAAGAAAACGTTAGAAGCCATCAGAATGGGTTTCAAATGACGGTGAAAAAAACCAACACCATACCACCACATATATTCACTTAAAAGTTCATGGGCACGTAAGAACGTGTACAATACTGGCATTTGCAGCGCAGTCCTCTGTAATTGTTCCACAGCTCGCAGACCTCCAAAACCCACTGCTCACAACAGCTCAGCACTCAACACGTTCAGCTCTTTCTGCTGACCACTTCTTACTTGCGATGTCTCTCCTCCATCATTTTCCTGTCACTCAGTATGTCAGCTTTACTGATTCTGAGAATTCCTAGCATGGTTTCCTCTTAAGCTTTCAGTGAGTATTAACGTTAACAAAAGCTCCAAGAAACAAGTGGGATTATACTCTGCGAGGGCAAACTGACAAATGAAAAGATAATGTGAATCTTCATGGCAAACGAGCTACCGTTTAGCGTGTCGTAGTCCAAACAGAAAAGCTTTGGTAAGACTACTGCCAATTCTGCACCATTTCGAGTCTAGAAACAATAGGGACTAGTGATAACTGCAAACGTGCTACAGGTGCTGTGTACCAGTGGAAGGGGCGGTGGGCATTGATGGGCATTGCGTGACAGCACCGGTGGCCTGCGGTGAGTTTGCGGAGGCCCAGCAGGCTCCTGAGGGGGAAGAGCCGAGCGAAGGCCTCTGGGCAGCGACTCCTTCCCACCACAGCCAGCGGGGCGCCGGGCGGCGGTCCCACAGACCTCCAGCCCCACCGCTCCCTCACCTCCACCCGTTACCTGACGCCCCCGGGCCGCCATGGGACCCCCACTCAAGGCAAACCGTGCCCAGCCCGGGCAACGGGGGGATGGACGGCCGCGCACAGCCGCTCCTCCCCGGCCTCGCCTCGCCCCGCACGGCCGGGCCCTTACTTGAGCTCGGAGGGCCTCGGCCACCAGCCCGGCCCCGCTCACCGCCTCCCCCGCCGCCATGACAGCGCCTCCGTGCAGCGGCGGCCCCTGAGGCGGCTGAGCGACACGCCGCCCGGCCAATGAGAGAGCAGAGGAGGCGGGACCAACCTGTCGCTGGGCTGTGAGGAAGGGCTCCCATTGGTCAGAGCGGGCGCACAGTCGGAGGGCGGGAGGCGGCGGCCGTTGGCCGCTAGGGGGCGACCGTTAAACGGCCGGGGCGGCGCGTGAGGCGGCGGCCGGTGGGAGGCAGTGAGGGGCCGGGGGGGCCGTGAGGGGAGCGGGCCGGAGGCGGTGGGGTCGGCGGGGTCCCGGGGGGTCACGGTGGGAGGCGGTGCTGCCCGCAAAGTCGGTGGGTGGGAGGGGTCACCGGAGGAGAAATAAAATGTAACTGGAGTTTGGTTGTGTTTGCAGATCCGCGTTGGTTGGGTATCGAGTGAGTGGCAGCGGCGTCGCGTAAGTTGTGGGTAAAGCCCCATGTGGGAAAGACATAATTACTTCTGCGTAGCAGCTATGCTGCTGGTGGAGCTTAACAGCCATTTAAGAGGACCTGTACAAGTGCCGTGCTGCTTCTGTTTTGTACAGTCTGTTGGATTCTGCTAAGTATACTGGTGCTAAGAAGCAACATTCGCATTGCTTTTGTCTGTGTGTTCTGCATTTCACTGCTGGGAAACACCTTTGGGTTTGTGAGATGATCACACTGAAGCATAGGTGCCGGGCAAGAGACTGCATAAATCACAGGAAAAGGACAGGACAAGAGGTTAAGTTATAAAGCATTTCAATTTATGAAAATTTCCTTTAAAGTTGGGACTTAGGTGAGCTGAAAGCTCTGTAGACCCTAAACATGTTACCTTCTCTTCAGGGAAAAGATTTATTAGATTGCACTTGCCGTTAGGGGTAGGGGAAAAAAAAAAAGAGAGAACGTAGGTGAGACTTATTTGGAGTCTCATGGGCTAAGGAATGAGTAAACCCTGACGGTGTCCTACTTTTGGCTGAAAAGGTTACTGTCCCTAAGCCCAGCCTTGGAGCTAGTCGCAGCTCTCCTTATTAGAAGCACTGCATTAGCTACCACATTTCTGGTGTCGAAGCTGTCAAAAAGGGCATTAGGGAGCACTCACAAGCGCTCAGCCATTGTGCGTGGAACTAGCGGTAATCTCAGCTAGGGGAAAGGACTCAGGGGAATTATTTTAGTTACTGAATTATTTCAGTTGTCACGAGTTCAGATGGATGAGCTTGTATAGTCAGATATTCACTGCTAAAACTCGTGCATCTAAAAGAGGAAGGGCAATGACAAAATGATGTATTTTACTGATAGGCTTGGAAAATTCTTACTTTTTAGCTATGGTTTATTTTCTGCTGGTCTGAAACATTCGAGATAGTAATGTGAGTCCCTTCCTCTTTTAGATGCCCTGTTCATTTTGTATGTTGCTATGTTTGGCTTATAAGACAAAAAGGCCGTTTTTCTGATGCATAGCAGTTTCATCCTGTGATCTCAAACTCTTCAAGTTTTCCATTGCTAGTAGCGAAGAATTCTAATTACATCCTTGTTGACAACTTTGTTAAGGAATGGCTGACGAGAACCCATTCCTGTCCTAAATAGGCGTTTTGGCTCTGAAGGGATGACAGAAATAGAAGAGTTTTGTCAGTGAAGTGCTACAGTGTGTTTATTTTCAGTGGCTTTCTTAACAGTGCGAGGCTTCCCACCTCTTCTCCCTTCTCCTTCCCCCTGCTACTGCTTTATATTTTCATTTGCACCTTGGTATTGCTTAATTCTGATCAGATTTCATTTGCAAAGCTGACCACTGCACGGGACAAAGTTGGAGCTTACAAAATCAATAACTGAACTTGAAGACTGGGGGCCATCAATACCTAGCATCAGCACATCTCTCCTTCACGCTCTTTCATCTTCACTGACATTCAGCATTTATTTATTAATACTAGCAACACAGGGGTGACAAAGACTGAAATCTCACACTGTATATTTATTGCTCAAATTCTGGAGAACTTGGTGTTTCTGTAGTATTTCATAAGTATTGCACAGTCACTGACCATGTTCTGTGTAAGTATAGGGTGTTACCAACTTGGGAAGTCAAAAAAAGCTACATAGGGAGCCCACAATAGAGAGGGTGCCCCAGCCTTCCAGACTCCAATTCTTTATTTATTTCTGCTGCACAGCCTCAAAAGTAGGAGCGTAAAGGGATTTCTCCACTGAGAAAATACAGTAAACACATTCTGTTCCACTGCCTTTCAATGCTACTATTGAGGTCATGAGGATTGAACAAGATAGGAAAGAAGTAAATGTAAGAAAAGCTCAGTAATGCAAGGGTTTTTTGCATTTTGTTGGGATTTTTGCTTTGTTGTTATTCCTGTGAAAGCATTTGTTACCTATCTGCACTGCACGGGAGGAATGTGGCTCTGAATTGCACTCAACATTTTTATAAAAGTTGAAAAAAGCCTCATTGTGTGAAATAAATTAGTCTACTTATTACACGTGCAGAGTTGGAATATAGTGAAAATTCAGAATCCATCAGGAGAGGCACTTCCATGATAGAAAAACAGATAAATGCAGAAGTTTCAAATTCTTTGGCAATTATCTCTGTTTGTTAGTGCTGATAAAATGTTGTGTTGCTACTTGTCTACTAAATATAGTGTCCAAGTAATTTTAAGAATTGCTACTTACAAATCACCATTATAACCAAATGGGGGAGAAACTGCATGTTTGTGATCCGCCTTTAATTTTTCCCAGCGACGTTTTGATACGTGGTACGATAGCTCTATAAATGGATGAGGAAGTTAACTGTAAAGGGAGATCAAGCAAAGAGATCAGTGCAACTAGCAAAAATGCTTTTAAACAGTACAGGCCTTTAAAAAACACCAAGGTGGTTAGACGGAAGTTTTAGAAACAATATACACGTGTTTGTTTAGGAATTTAAAAAGACCACGCTCAGTTCAACCACTGCTCAGAGTCTCAGTTACAGTCCGCGTTTAATCTGAAATTCCTGGCGTGAGTTGTTATTCGAGGCCCCCTACCCAGCTGTTTTTTCCCCTCCAGATTTATGGCCTGCAACATGGCGGGTCTGTGCTGGAAGCTGTCCGTCTGCTTTCTCTGCTCTCAAGTTATCTCAGGAAGAGTTGAGGAGGCGCGTTACGTCGCCGCTGTGTATGAACACGAGTCCATACTGAGCCCCGACCCCACCGCCCTCGTTGATCGCCGCTCAGCGCTGCAGCTCATGGGCAGAAACCTGGACATCTATGAGCAGCAAGTAGTGGCTGCTGCAAGACAGGTATGCCACGGCTTAGGAGCGGTTGCATGTGTCCTATGTATATATAGAGTAAGTGCTATTTGAGGATAATCTTTCGCATTTGTGTTCCCAGGCAACTGCAGCCATATTTATATACATAAGTATGGTCTGTTTTTTTCAGACGTTCTGACCTGCCAGCGGCTCAGGAAAAAGTCAGGCCAATTAGCAACTTGCCTAACTTGAGGTATTCCAAGCTTGGAAAAACATGCCTATAGTTATTTAGCGTAGGGAAATTATTTTTCTATTTTGGTCTGAATACCTGCCTCCTTTCTGTTTTCTTCAATGGAATGTTTTTATTGAAAGATTGTTTTACGTCTCTGGCTTTGATTTTATTCCAGTGCTCTCAATGGAAATTCCTGAATGTTTCTAAACACCAAAGAAGTTTAATGCTTTGGAAATGAATGTTCCACCATTAACAGTTTTGTGGAAGTAAAGTTTTCCATTCCTTTCTCCTACCGTTCATGGAATGGTCCTTTCTAAATATATTCAGAGGAGAAAGACTTATATTTCTGGCACTTGTTATGCACAGCCTCCTTTCCCTTCCTCCCCAAGAAAACTCAAGGCTGCTTCTAGTCAGAGGAAGCAGGCCTTATTGTTCCTATGCAAAGAAGAAGTGATTTGCAGGTTACACAAAGCTGTTGTTTTGGAACAGAATTAACATTTTTATATAATTTTAGAAGGTGGTGGGGTTTTGTTGTTGTTGTTTTTTGTTGTTGTTTCTTTTGAGAAGTTCAGGTTCCTGGGCCTCACAGTCCAGAAGCATGATAGCTGTTTTTATGCAGTACTGCATCCAAACCACCATAAATTATCCTGAAGCCGTAGCACAGATAACACACTTGCACTGACTTTTGAAAAAACATGGGGATTTGAGTGACTGATGCTAGGTCTGACGTAAGAGGAATCGACCGGTTTTTCAAGAACAGGTATCTGTAAGTTTTAGGTAGTGCCAGCCTAGCCCTGTCATGGCTGCATTGCTGCTAGGGCATGCACTGCTTCCACAGCCAAGCTGTTTCTGAAAACAATCCTACCTGGATTGTTTGTTTTTAGGTAGGATTCCAGTAGGACTGGACTCAAGTGATGCTGCTCCTTTGACACAGTTACGGTACGTTTGATGCAGATCTTGCACCTTTGATAGACTTCATCCACAACTGGCATAGTTCTGAAAACAAAGTTAAGACAAATTTTAACATCATTAATCTTTAACCTGAATGATGTTGTTCTTGTGACTCATGCGAAGGGAGAATATTTCTGGTAAGAATTTAGAGAAGTCTGCTCTTACTAACACACCCTTAAAATAATGTCAAGTTATTTCTCGAGCTAAAGTTATGACTTAGGTTAAATATATATATATATTTTTATATATACACAGTTACACCTACCATGCTGTTAAAGAAAAGATACCTTCAAACTACATTCAAACCAAAACAAACTTGGATTATCCTTAACTTTCTTTAGCTCTCCTTCACCAATATATTCCTTTCTTTTCATTTCATATTTAGGTTGGTTTTGCTATCCCTACAAAACATGCATTTGTTTTATATACAGGGGGCACAGATTATTGTTTTTCCTGAAGATGGAATCCATGGCTTCAACTTCACCAGAAGATCCATTTATCCTTACTTAGATTTTGTTCCACATTCACACGCTGTGAAATGGAATCCATGCAGAGAGATGTATTTGTTCAATGACACGGAGGTAATTGTAGGAATGTTTTCTGTAGAGAACTGGAATAACTAAATGCTAGATTCATCCTCCAAGTGCGTAACTACCTCTAGTTTTGCTTAGGGAAGTAAGCAAGAAGTGTAACAACTCACCGTATCAGATTCTGTTTTCATGGACTCTGTTGATGCTGGTTTAATTCTTAGCAGAGGATTTTAGATACATACAAGAAAGATAAGCTTCTTTATGAGCCTTCTGGGCTTCTAAACTCCTGCTTCCCAGCCTATAGAATGGTAATATCTTATTACATATCTCTTAACACTGGTAGTGGTTTGGGATTTTATTTTGAAGACATTGTTTTAATAAAACAACATTACAGTATCATCACTTCTGATACATTCTTGTTACTCAGTCTTAATAGTCTGAGCTTTCCGTGGATGTAATGACTAGAGAACATTCTGTCTCATTGATTGTCTGTAAAATTGCAAAAGTAACAGGGCTGGACCTGCTAAAATGTAATAGAAGTCACAACTTAACACAGATGGAGTGTGATTACAGAGGAGGTAACCTGCAAGTTACAAAAATAGTACTTCCATTTACTCTTCTGGACCTAATGTTAAAAATTATGCTATGCTTAGTAATACAAACTATTTATTTCTCTAATATTACAGTAGTCAATACTGTAATTGTTCATGTGCCTACTAAGACAGCAGAATTTCTGCGCAAACAGGGATCTCAGTTATAAATGGTGACCTACTTTGACCTATGAATCCTTATTACCAATAACCATGCACAAGCAAGCAAGCAAAAATTTAGTTTGACATTCAGATCCTATTTGGAGTTTGCAGTTCTGGAAGTCTTTGGGTTTTATTGCACTTAGGCAGGGCAAGCTTGATTTGAAGACACAGAATGAAAAGATTTTTAAAAATAAATTTTAAATGGTGTTTTATGGTGATATACCTTTATCTACTGTCTTTAAATAAGCCAAATAGACAAAATAAGCAGTATGTTTAAATTCCCACCCATTTCGCTACTTGCATCAGTCAGCACTCTCGCTAATGCACAGCTTCTCATTTCAGCAGAACTACAGAAAATGTTTTGAAGACACGTTTTATATTAACACATAACTTTAAATTACAGTGATACCCCACCGTAACCTAAAAAGCTATCCAAAAGCATCTACATAATCTGATTTAAGGTGGCCAATATATCTGGTTGGCATGGTGCAGTGCAGAGAAATCCTGGGAGGCCTGTACCTCAGAAACCAGTAAACTCTGTTCTGCCTGAGCAATACATATGCCTTCTCAGCAGTGTTATTCAGTTTGGGGGTCAGCCCTAGGAACATGATTTAAGTTCTACTGGCTTATTTGTGCTTGCTCAGATTTAGCTTCAGATATATCTGCACCGTGCTGCGTCATACTGGGCGGTCCTACCCACACAGGAAATGAACGGCAGTTAACATGCAGGTTTCTCTAGGTTCGAAGAAACATCCCAGTCATACTGCAGTCTAACTTTCAGAATTTCTTTTCTATAACTAAGTAAAATTGGTTTATATCTCTACTTCTGTAAGTTGTAGGTAGTAATCACTTTTTTTTTTTTTTTAGGGCAAAAACTAAAAGTAGTTGAAGTAACAAAAGATTGCAGCTGCAAGTGATCATAATTAGAAGTTTGTCTTTCTAAAGGTAAACGTAGATCTGTCATGGTGGTTTAAGGCCACTGGTGTGCCAGCAAGCCCTTGAAGTAGAGAGAATTATTTTTTTTTTACTTCTCAGGAAATAAAAGCCAGATAATTTTTTTTCAAAGCCATTTTGAAATTAGTATCTGAAATACTTTTTGGTATAGCTTTCACCATAACTTTATCACTATATGTAAATTTTACAGATAAGTTCAAATGTATTGATTTCAACTGGAAATTGAACAATTTGGACAGTATGAAATACGTTATAGTTGCTGAAATAGAACTTATCCCTCCGTATCCTGTTTCTCCAGGTTCTGCAACGTCTGAGCTGCATGGCATTGAACAACAAAATATTCCTCGTGGCAAACTTAGGAACCAAGCAGCCCTGTGGGCACACTGATCCTCGCTGCCCGCCTGATGGCAGATACCAGTTCAATACCAACGTGGCATTCGATGATGCCGGTATGCTGGTAGCCACCTACCGCAAGCACAATCTGTATTTCGAATATGCTTTCGATGCCCCTCCAGAGCCTGACTACAGGCTCTTTGAGACCCCTTTCGCTGGCAAGTTCGGTATGTTCACTTGCTTTGATATACTCTTCTTTGAGCCTGCAGTGAAGCTGATCAGACAATACAACTTAAAACAAGTTGTATATCCCACTGCCTGGATGAACCAGCTCCCACTCCTGTCTGCTGTAGAGTTTCAACAAGCTTTTGCAACAGCTTTCAACGTCAACATTTTAGCAGCTAATATCCACCACCCTACCTTGGGCATGACAGGGAGCGGCATACACACTCCAGTCAAATCGTTCATCTACCACAACATGGAAAGCTATGGTGGCAAGCTCATAGTTGCAGAAATTCCTGTGATTACCACTGATTACAAAACCAGTTTAGAGAGAAATGAAAGATTTGGAGAGAACTTACACCACTCGTGCGAGACTTTTACAAGTGCTTCAATGGATGATCAAGTTTGCTTTAAGGAGGGACAGGAGACCCCTGCTAGAGTATTAGAAAAAGGAACCGAACAGTTACCTCCCCAGTTCTATGCAGAAATGATGTATGACAACTTTACCCTTGTTCCTGTCTGGGGCGAAAAAGGAGAGCTCCAGGTTTGTTCCAACACCCTCTGTTGTTACTTAAATTATCGGAGAGCTGTTTTAACGGATGAATTATACGCTTTGGGAGTTTTTGATGGGCTCCATACAGTGCACGGCACGTACTATGTCCAGGCCTGTGCTCTGGTAAAGTGTGGTGGTCTCAGCTTTAGCACTTGCGGGCAGGAGGTTACGGATGCCTCTGCCTTGATAGATTTCCAGCTATGGGGAAATATGAGTACTCCATATATCTTCCCTTTACTGCTGACATCTGGCATTACCTTGGACTTTGCTGATCACATGGGCTGGAAAAACCACCACTATTTCATGAGCAAAAATAGAACATCATCTGGCTTACTGACTGCTGCTCTGTACGGGAGGTGGTATGAAAAGGACTAGCACAGATATTTGGCTGAATCAAACTGCTTACATTTCCGGAGCATGTATCTTAACACAAACTGTTGACTATCTGTACTTCTAAGATCTTCAGGTATGTTTGTTACACGACCGGCCAATTACGTTCCCCATTTGAAATGATAACCAAAGCAATTAATCTAAGAGGCTATAAACCACGGTCTGTACCTTGGAAGCTCGTGTCATTCCAGAAGTAAACAAACTGCCTTGCAACTATGAAGGCTTGTTATAATGTGTTGAGATGTTTTATACAGGGAAAATAATCTCTCATTTAAACTGAATTTGCCCCTTTAAATTTAATCTTTTGTTTTTCTTGGGTCCTGGCTGGGGTTATGGAAATAAATGGAATGGAAAACCACTACAAAAGGAAGAAAAATAGGGAATGGAGTCGATGACACAAATACCATGCATGACATGCATGAAAATATAGCTTGTATACGGTGAAGTTCTGATTTCTGGTTAGGGTGCAAGGATTTCTTGTTTCTTAGTATCAACCCCCAACCCTCCCCCCAGCTGAAATGGCTGCTTGGTTGTCTGCAGTTCTGTTAGCAACCACTGTAACTTTTCCTATATACTTTGAAGAATAACTGAACGTTACTGCTTTAAACATCTATGGAACAACACATCTGGGGAAGAGTGTATCAACCGACTGTGAAACGCTAGGCTTCATTAAGACAATTTCCACCCTCCTGTGCAAGGAATTGTGTTTAAAGAAAACAGTTGTTGCTGTTCGTTGCTCAGGTTATGTACTACTGTAGGACTGTCTCTGTTTAAAAGAGGGGTCATTGCAAGCCTGTTTTGACTTGAGACATCTTACACATTGTTCATAAATTCATTCAATAAGCTGTGAAAAGCACATAACGAATTGTGGGACAGTAAGGTTTTTACATAAATTGTGTGCCAGATGGCAGGTTCCTGCTGCTAAATGAGTAAAACACACCCCTCTTTCCAGAGCAATAATGAGATTAGGTGCTATAAATATTGTACTGCAGTGACAAACTATTTTACCGCAGTGAAGACATTAGGAAGAGAATATTCGAAGGATATTAATTTGGGTTTAAATTCAGAGAAAGTAATTTCTTCTCAAGAATTACAACTTCCTGTGGTCTCATTGGCTGTTATAATCTGTGTAACAGCTGTTAAGTAAACAAACAATAAACACAGTCATTCCTTTGGTGAGTCCTTGTGTTCTAAGCACTGAATCTGCTGTTCTGGTTGCTGTGAGGAGTACAGCGTGAAGGGGAGAGCTGTGATTCTCAGGTGGGATTGTCTGAGGCAGCTCCGAGATGTCTTCAAACTGAAACCACTTTGGCAACAAGTACATACACTGAAAGTTACTCAATATTCTCCTGCTTTGAACAAATTCATGTTCTGGTTTCAGAAAGCAAAATATTCATGATAATTTTCTCCCTCAAGGTATCTCAAGTATTTACGCAAAATGATTATATAAATATTTACAATCTTCTCTCCTATCAGACTTCCCTTCTCCAACCTACATTACTGTGAGCCAGGACCTGGTCACGCTGCTTTGATACAGCAAGACAAGTTTGTTTATCCTGCAGCATTTATTTGGCAGAAGTATGGGGAGGGGAGTTCCTATATGTCATTAGAGATAAATTTGCTCATGTAAAAGTGGCTCCCTGCCACACAAACCACGGGGTCATTACAAATCGTTAATTGTTTTGCACCCATAGTGGTGTTCCTGCTGAAAGCTGCACAAATTTCAGAACATGCAGAAAAGAACAGAAGAGCATTTGTGGTGTTTACTGAGCTTCTGGTTGTAGAACCACGGTGATCACATCCGAAGGAAAGAAAGGGAAAGAAAGGTTGAATGACCGGAGAATTTCAGCCACCAGGACAGGCCTCCCCACCCCCTCTGTGGGTTGAAAACCACGCTTTTTTTTTTGTGCTAAGTACTCTTCCATATTTAGTTCCAAAGCAGTTGTTACAATAAACAAGTAAGCTGCATTACATATTTGCTATGCTTAAGTAAAAAAAAAAAAGGCAGTTATCCGTGAGATACTTGCAAAGCATGTTCCATGGAGCTATTCTAACTTCGGGTACATCACGGCTATTAGAAAACAGACACTCTGGCCTAACAGTTTGCACATTGCTCTGTCCCTTCCTTGAAGAGGACAGTTTAAATTCTAGGGTGTGTTTTCATACCTTGTCCCCTTCACCCCTAAAAATGCAGCCTTTAACTACTGTGGAAAAAGCGGACCGGACAGTACGATGCGAAAATTACCATCAAGTAACCTTGACCCGCTGACCTTCAAGCAATAACAGATGCATCCACTCTAAAACTGGGTGGCTGAGCAATAACCCACTACACTCATAACCACCGGTACGTGTGTCCTGAACGTCTGTGCTGGGACAGCAATCCCAACGCAGCTCTGTTCTCCAACAACCCCGTGCTCTTAGGGTGCGAGTGAAGCTAAGTGCCATTGACTGAGGGCGTGAGAAGCCTTTAGCAAGGCTGCAGTTAACGCAGGCAGACTTGTTACGTACCATAACCCAGACCTTCATCTCTCTTCAATGGGCATAAACAGCTTTATTAAAGCTTCCTGAGCAGTTTCCATCTCTGAGTGCAACCAACCAACCCACCCAGAAAACAAGGATCTTCCGACATACAGGAAGCACTGCTTAAGCTGACAACAGCTATAAATCACTCAGCCTGCTGATTTAACTGCAGTCAGGGTTTGGAAGAAATTCGTACCGAGACCAAAGGAACACCCTGTCTGAGACGGACAGCAGGGGACCCTATCTCTAAGGGGTCTTGGTGCTGCGACCGGGGAAGGGGAAGATGACCAGAAAAGCCCTGTGCAGCTAGGGGTATCAGCACGCAAGTCAGAGGTGTTGGGGTTTCTTCCTAAGGGACCTGCTGCTTTGGGATTCACATCCCCAGTGAGTTACACAGGTAGCTGTGGGGACACTGAGCATAGCAAGAGAAACCGCCAGGAGACACACCAAAGGAACATTTGACAATCAGGACTTCAGAGATAAGTTATTGAGAAGCACGTGAACAGGCTCAGAAACTGGCAAGGGACTGGGACAAGCTGTTGAGAACACCTTTACAGCACACACTGGGCACAAGCTTGCACAGGCAGATCTTCACAGGTGAAATGAACAGACCGAAGTGACCGAGCTTCGAGAGCCTCTTGCAGCCAACAAGGAACTGAGGACGCTGCCATCTTCATGAGGCACGGCGCAGCCTTGCCCCGGCTGTGGCCTGTCCTGCAGCTTCAGGTATTTAATTAACAGCCTGGCACCTTGGAAATCCCAAAAGGAGCACCACAGGAAATTGACCACCTTCTCTGGCTGCTTCAGAGAGAGCAGCTAAACTGAATAAAAGAACCCAATGAAAAACATTTTCATAACTCTTACAGAATCTAAACAATGGTTAATCAACGTTACTGGCACACACAGTGGCTAGAAAGAACTACCCTCTTCCTCCATTTATGCATATTAAAAAAAAACAGTTTAAAAAATAATAAAAAAACCACCGTTCCTGAAAACAAAAAGCCGTGTCTTAAATTTTCTGAACCAAATCAACTCCCAGAGACACTGAGAAGAAAACCTGAGCACCTATCATTTGAAAAAGCTTGGAAATGGGGAGTTTGTTTTGTTCTGTTGTGAAACTGAGTAGTAAAATTTCTGGTTGTTTCTATTGCAATTTTAATGCACAAGAGAATGTAAGGTGGTTTTAAATATTTAATGGCACTAATAACGGTGAGACAGCTTGAAAGGCTCTTTAGGTTCCATATTATTCAACTATGTTTACAGTTACATCATGAAATACTGCAAGATTCCTTTCCCTACCTCAGCTTGAAAATTGCTAAATTTTAAAATGCCGCATGGAACGTAGGAGCTCAGTATATCATGATGCGCAGTGACACAAGGCGCTACAGAAGCATAACCAATTTAGATACTGCTTCATTTGAAGACAAATATCAGTGCTAAGAGATTGGGATGCCAGGTTGGAGAGAATTTCAAAGAACCTTCAAGTCCTGAAAGTAGTGACTTTCATCTTTTTCCCCCATCAGAAATGTTCAGGTCAGAGATGAGTTGGAGAAACAGGGAAAAAAATAGTAGTTTGAAAATTTTACTCATGGCTGAAACTTGTCTTCCCCAGGGAAAGGGAACCAATACATTTCAATGGGTTTGGGATGACTGAACAACTGACAGAAATGCTCTTTCCCAGGCTGAAATTTCATAAAGTTTTCTTTCAGTAGGTAGGTAAGGATACAGGGATCACACTAGGGGTCTGGTTGTAGGATTTTACCTGTGTAATAGTATGATGACATTTTAAGAATAACCAGTTTTGCCATTTCAAATAAATGCATGCTTCCTTGAATTTAAGTCTTCAGAATATAGAGATGTTATAGTGAGAAAAGGACTACAGAAAAATACAGAAACTAAAGCTATGAGCTTGAACAAATAGAAACCAAGAGACCTACCTTATGTCTCTTTCCATTTGACATCTCCGGTTTCAGTCTGTAAAGGAGACAGACCCGTGTTTCACAAATTTTTGTCCGATTTATATACAGTCACAGCTACAGATTTATAAATAAAGGTTTTTAACCCTAATCTGAAAGAAATTTTCTCCATGTCCTATCAACTCTTGCACCATATTAAAGGATTATGAGAAATTCATCACAAACTATGGAGAAATTACCACAAGAGGCTATAATTACCAGTCAATCTTTGATTTAAGGATTTATATAAATTTGCTGGACTAACTTCAAGAAATTAAATACTTGCTTTTTTCCCCCGATATTAAAATGTGTACTTTGCTGAGTTTAAATCTGGACCTATGGAGGTGGTGTTAAAAGTTTTAACTACTTGTTAGGACATGATAAAGACCCTTTTTTTCCAAGGTTAGTATTCTGAAACCCAGTCAGGATCAATCGGGGGTTATCATCATCTCGAATCAACACTTTTAAACCAAAAGCACTGTGGCCTTTCGGTTGGGAAGGGGCTGAGAACCATCAGCAGAGTCATGGAGCAGTGGTGGGAAGCAAGGAGAGCAGGGGGAAGCCCATGGACCTCCCTCGCCACTGCTGTGTGCTGCTCTGAGCAAAGAGCATGTCCTCCAGTTCTTCTGCAGAACTGCTGTTTCCCTGAACACTTAGCCTTTTTATTTAGGTTTCTGCTTTTAAGACATGAACCTCGCTGACCCACAGATGGAATTAGGGAGTGTAAGTGCCACGGACATCTGGTGCTATTAAAAATGCTCTGTGATTATCCATGCGATAAAACTTCTCAAAACAAAGACAACAATCCTTTGTACAGTATTGTATGGTATTTGCTTTTGCTTACAATCTTTTTACAGGCTTATCCGCTCACCCAGTTATTACATGATTAACAGAAAGCTCACCGCAACTTTTTTTTTTAAATAAAGAAGCTCAACTACCAAAACAACACTTGTATTATTTCAAACCAACTGATTCTAATGAACGCCCTTGCTCTCTGAAACTAGAATGTAAATAGAGTATGTTATTTGGATTATTGCAGTTTTTGTTGCTTTCAAATGGGCAGAATCTCTAGGCAAGACAGGAAGGACAATTCCTCTCAAAACAGAATTATGGCGTCAAAGAATCTATAAACATTATCTCCTGCTCTGTTTTAGTCATCTGACATACAGGTAACAGCTTTGGGATCTTTAGTCCCCATTATTCAGATGTTAACTGGAACAACTTCGAAGTCGTTCATTTTTAAATGGTAACTTTTTTTTTTTTAAACCAAACATTTTTAATTCTGTAGGTTGGTAGACAATTCAAGTCAGAATTTTAAGGTAGAAACTGTATGACCGGAAAAAAGAAGAAGATACAACTTTTAAAACATGCATATTTCTAAGCTCTGATTGTTCCAAATATATTTATATGATTGTTTTGGAGAGATTTGGTGCTGGAGAAGCAATAAGTAGGAAACATGAAGTAGGAGACAAGACTTTATACAATATTATACGAAAAATCTTTTTGATTACAGACGGGTCATACCTGGAAGGAAAATAAATCAATAAATAAATTTAAGACTGATTCTTCTTTGTAACAGCACCAAGCATTTACATGACCACAGTACACTCCGAAAGTAACAGCACAGTCCGGTGGGTTCTGTGCTAACTCGGCGTTTTCTCCTGCAGAACATTTATCCTGAGAACTGAAAAGTCCATAAAACATCAAAGAAGTCAGAGTACATAAAAAGCTGATCAGAGCTTGTTGTTGTCATTCCTAAGTCCATTCATTATTTATTTTTTTCCAGCATAAAAAGGGTTTCCTTTATTCTAATACTTTGCTTCAGCAGTCCAGCCAATCCTCCCTGCCCTCTCTTGGTGAAAATCCAAGAGGTTGTTTGGATGAAGATCGTAACAGCAATGGTGCCCTATTAATCTGTACAGGAAAAAAAAAAAAGTAGGACTTATTTTGAAAAATGCTGGATCCAGCATCATTTTCTGGAAGTAAACAGGCCTCCATTCAGGTGTGAACACAAACAGAAAAACAGCCATTCCGGCTACAGACAGCATTATTTTTTTTTCAGCAACAAGGAACCTTCTGTTTCTTGATCTCTCATTAATGAAGTAGCCTCAAACAAGGGTAACATGTTCTTTAAACAAACTTTGTTCCATTTCTGGAATAAGACCGTATTCTAGTAATAGTCCCAATTATCATTTAAAAGGCACAGTTACTCAGTTACTGTCCAACCTGTACCAGCAGCATGGAACAACCAAATGCAAATTGAAATCCACAGGTTAAATTCTGTGGTAAAATCCACTGGATAAATTCTAATGAGATACATGCAACTCTGAATCCCCAAATGGAGTTAGTGATTTGTAACACAAGTCAGACATCTTTAACCCTAGAAAGTTCACAGAACTTCTTTTTAACTTAAAAATAAGGCAATTTAATGTGGCGAAAAAAGTTTTCTTCCTCAAGATGTGAGGAGTAACGAATTATAGGAGACATAATTTCTGATTACATACAGGTGTTTAACAGCATTAGTTTCTCCATTCGTCTGTATTCCATATTTGAACCTAACTTCCAAGTCGACACCTTCCAAGCTTTTTCCCCTCAATCATCCAGGCACGCGGCAGACACGAATAGATCTGTTTCTGCTCCCTTCCTAGTATTTCAAGTAAGATAGGAGCGTCCTTCCTAGAAACTGTCCTATGGCAGCAGACACCACACACTGAGACAAGAAGTCCTCTTGAAGTCAAATAAAAGTCAAGCCCAGATAATAAAAGCCTATTAACATCATCACACAGTTTGTTTGGAACAACAAAAATTGGACGGCTTCATTAACAGAAATATTCAATAGTTACCTTTCAAGGAACATGGATGCAATTCGGCATTCGGATTCGGATTTTCCACAAAAATATGAGGAGAAATGGATCCATGCTGTTTCAACCTTGGTATTTAAATAGATGCAGTGAATCTCAAGACAGGCTAACGCGGATCTTCTGAGTAGTTTGGCTGAGACGTGTAAATCACTCCCACGTAGCCCTGTACTTTGAGAGGTTCAGAGGGAAGAAAAGAGAAATCACGATCTCCCTGAAGTCATCTAATTCTGTTCAAAGACAAACATACTGTATATATAAGCAATGAACGCAGGCACAAACGGTGAAGAAAGTAATACTTAAAAGGAAGCCTAGAGGAATAAATTAAGTAATTTAACATTTACGATTACTTTAAATTCAAATGGCTCACCTTCACTTTAGAATTACAAAGCCCTTGTAAGGTAGATTTTATAAATTCTAACAGTTTAACAAAAGAGACTTTGCCATTAATGCTTAATAGATACAAATGAATTATTCATTAGCAGAACTCACATTTGGGTTTTATTATACTCCGCAAAATATACAGGAATCTTGAAGTACTGAAAGAGTGCAGGTAAATACAGTATTCAAGCAGTCACTATTTCTATGTACATGCTCATTAATTCTTCAAAAAACCCCACAAAATTATCAAATAGATCAAAATATTGTCCCATGTTTCCACACTATGTTCAGAAAACCAGCTGATAATTTACAATATCATAAAGATTTCCAGTTTCACAATACAAAAAGGATAAAAAGGAAATTGGAATCAGTTTGTAGTAATTTATTTGTACTTTACCAGGACATGCAAGTATTTCTTGCATGTACATAAGCAATTTCACTTGAAAAGTAACAGTTATAGTTAAAGCAGAGCCCAATAAAGTAAATATTCATATTTAACAGATGAAACTTTAGCTTACTTATGTCAGTTTTTCATTTTTCAGGCAATTAAAAAACCACAGTAGTCTGTTATAAATTAAAAGAAAAAAACTTCGGGCAAGTCTGAACTACATTACAGGGACCTGTTTCTGCCGTTCACTTTCTAAAAGGAGCACAACAAAGATACACAGCTCTTCCCACAGACCAGACATTGTACTTTCTGCTAATAGGGAAATATACTTTTAAATTCACCTTCCCCTCCCCCTCCCTTGTAACTCCAGGATTTTAAAAACAAAAAAGTGATAGGGACATACAGCTTGAATCTTACGTACAATTTTATGATATAAGGAAGTGGACAAATTGTTGAAAAGAACTCTCAGTCACAACAGGGTTGTCAAGACATTTCATTTCAATTTTTTATGCAGTTTCATAGTTTCCAAGTTACTCACGTATTTTAAATTAAAAAAATCTCAATCCAAAACCCAAAAGTTAAAAAATCTAAAACTGTGCAACAATTACTGCTTCCCTCCCACATCTCCCACCCCTTCCCTTGTTTATTACACTGTACATTTTTCACCCTGACTTCACCTTGTTAGCTGGTTTAATTTTAGTATTATAAAAGTATGACAAGTTCATTTTCATTTCATCTAAAAGAAAAAGAAAACAAAACTTAAAAATACATCTGCTTTCTTTCATGGTACATTTAATAGTGTCGGAAGGCTTTTAGATGATAAAAAAAATAAATCAACACTTAAAACCAAATCTAAGCTTCTTTCCAAGAAGTGATTAAGATTAAAACAACTTCTCAAAGAACCTATTCCAGTTTTCACAAAAAAGGTATTTAATTAAAAAAAATCTTTAAGTTATTTGGTCCTTTGGCAATTTGCAGCACAAACAATGCCTACTGTACCAAACTCATTTATTGCCTTCAAAATGGTTTTAGTTTTATTGACAATATTTAAATCTAGCATCCTTTGTGTTGTACAATAGTGTTGATCATTTACACCAAGTAGGGTGCCTAGTCTGCAGAAATTACTCCTGGCACCAGAAACAGAATGGTAGAATAGTTAAATAAAACAGTTTTGACATTCTTTATTTTATTTTTTTTGCCATGGATTCCAAGTACTTATTCAAGAATTTATGCTTCTTCTGCAAAATATGCTCTTAAAAATCCCCCTAGAGTCTCACAGATTTTTTTTTATATGCAACCACAATAAAAAACATCTTCTCAAAGGTCTGTCTTCTTTTTGTATTCAAATTCTGACAGCTTTTTTTTTTTTTTTTTC
Organism: Cygnus atratus; assembly: GCF_013377495.2. Lineage (NCBI taxonomy): Eukaryota > Metazoa > Chordata > Aves > Anseriformes > Anatidae > Cygnus > Cygnus atratus. The sequence goes on from NC_066363.1 coordinate 37,264,480, forward strand.
AAAAGCCCAGGTCTGCTGACTTTCCAGCCTTCGGGTTCACTCTTCAGACCTACAAAATAAAGCGTTCAATAGGTCTCAGAATCAGAGTCATTGAGTTCGTCTTCTTCTGTATAGGGGTAGCCATCCTCCCTGCCAATATTGTTGAAAGTACAATAAGAGCTATGGTCACTCCTCATGACTGGCAAGGAATCGAAGGTGACAGTTTTTGAGGTGTTGGTGTAATGATTAATGGTATTGAATGTAAAGGAAGGCAATGTGCTGCTTGATGAAACAGGCATCATCGTGGACAGGATGAGAGCTAGGCAATCAGCAACGTCCTTATTGGGTGCACAGGCCAAAGCTGGTGTGTAACCTGGAAGCCAAGGAAAAACACAACCGTCACTTAAAACAAAAAGACAATGTACAGATTTCTCCAAGATCATGTCATCTTTCAGCTCCAAAAATGTTTTATATTGCTTAACTCTGCACTGTTTAAAATAAAAAGAACTTAAAATTAAATGCATTATCAGTTTGTATTTTTTTTTTTTAAAGATTTTAGGTACGAAAACATCCCAGAGTTTGGTGGGCTGTTTTTTTTAAAAGATTGCTTCTTGTTAAGATCTTGAATACTCTTGTACCTCTGGGGAAAAAAAAAAAATCACTATCACACAGCTTTCTAGCACAACAGAAAATGGAGCTTGCGTGCTGAACACTGCTTCAAGACCAGTGCTCTTCCTGCCCAAGTGCAGAGCTGCACCTTCCCCTGGGATTTCAAAGTTTCCATGAAGGTGCCAACAGGAAAATCAGAGGTTTATTAATGTGGTCAGTGCAAAGAAAGTTCTTGAGATAAACTGAATGAAGTCTTACACTTGGGAAAGAGAAGAAAGTCATCTGAGACATGAGTCATCTGGTAGGCATTTACAAGAAAAAATTCTTCCAGAAAACAGGAGAAGACCTCAAATACAAACTGGCATATGAGCAAAAGAAAACTTGAATCACAGAATGGTTTGGGTTGGAAGGGCCCTTAAAGATCATCTGGTTCCAACCCCCTGCCATGGCAGGGACACCTCCCACCTGACCAGGTTGCCCAAAGCCCCATCCAGCCTGGCCTTGGGCACTTCCAGGGATAGGGCATCCACGGCTTCTCTGGGCAACCTGCTCCAGTGCCTCACCACCCTCATAGTGAAGAATTTCCTCCTTATATTTAATCTAAACCTACCCTCTTTTAGTTTGAAGCCGTTACTCCTTGTCCTATTGCTACACTCCCTGAGAAAGAGTCCCTCCCCAGCTTTCCTCTAGGCCCCCTTTAGGTATTGGAAGGCCGATCGAAGGTCTCCCTGGAGCTGGTTCTTTTCTTTCTTGAAAAGAACTAGTCACATTTTTCTCTCTTCCACTTTTTTACTTTTAAAGCACTGATAGGCCAATGAGCATGGCAATGAAGAATCCAGAAAATGGCATAAACCTCCTCATTTTGTCAATCTCTGGAGTTAGAGAATATCGCCTTCGACTACTGTAGTGCACACTAATACGACACACAAAAGTCTTAATAAGACTAATGCACACTAATAAGACACAAAAAGTCCCAGGAAATCTAGCTAGGCTAGTAAGTTAAATAGTGAAAAAAAAAAACCTTGAAAAGTTGACTAAATGACCAAAAATAAAACTTCAGCTGGTACCAAATGAAAGAAAAAGGTAGTAATTTCTTTCAAGACAGGTAAACTTGCATAAATAATGTAAAATTCAATATATTTTTTTCAGATGCAATTGATGGCAAACTTTCATCAAGACAATCTTGGAACCATGGGAAAAGAACTGAAATACTTCAGTGAGAACTGGTACAGAAATAAGAATGAACCCTCAGCATGACTACGTCTGGGAAGCATGCGGCACAGATTATTTGTTGTTTCAGTTGCAAGTAATCTTTTGAGAACCAGGAAGATGACATTTTTTCCAAAGACATTTGTTCTTACACCTCTCAAAAGTGTTCTCACCACATTAAGAGATGCTCTGTAACAGAAGTGGTATGATTTAAAATATAGAGCTTTTACAATGCGGAGAATTGGCGTAAAGCTAGTTTCCTTTTTAAAAGCTCATTTTTTTCAGTCAAGTAATTTTCTGCAGCTCAGATACAGCAGCAGAGGGCTATTAAGTAGTTTTACACAAATAGATAAATACATACTGCTTGTAAACCGAAAAGAACAAAAACCAACAAGAACAAACACGCAATAACAAAAAAAACACCACACCTCAATGCAGCCTTTATAGAAAGGGTCAATCAAAGATAAAGATACGCCCACTCCATACCAAGCTAAGATTCTGCTAGTTACGTATTCTATATATCAAGGCACACTGCCATGGAAAATAACTGAAACTTTACCTCCAATTTTATCTAGTTCTACCTGAAACGTTAAGCTTGTGTGGCAGATCACTACTTTTATCTGAGCTATGTTAGAGAACATCAGTATTGATGCACAACATTCCAGTGCCTATTTCTTTGCCTATTTCTTCAGTCTGTTTTGCTAAGCAGATAGCTTTCACCCTCCTGCCCTCAAAAAGGAAGGAATCATACTCTTTCAAGCCTTTCTAATAATAATAATTGAAAAACATCCTAAGTTTGTCTATATTTGTATCAAATAATGTAACCATTTTTTTCTTTTTGCTTTAGAAACACTTACACTCTAGCAGTAGATGTGAAAATCCAAGACAAACAGACCCAAAGCAGAGCCTGGCTATTGCTACTGCCAGCTTTTCCATTTAATATAAAAGGTATACTATGGAAATCAAGAAAACTTTTGCAACGGGTTTAGCAAAGTGCTGACATACTAATACTTCTAAGAATTAAGAAAAATGTAAAATGACAGGTAAAATAGGTAAACTGATAAATCCCATAAATATTTCCCTTGCTCTCTCACAGCTCAAAGTATTCATCACTTTGTCTACACTGAACTTTAAGCTGGCACATTCACCTGAGAGACAAAGAATTTATTAGCAATATTCTTAAGGGGGTCTTAAGATTTTATAAACAAAGTAAGTGCTACTAGAAAGAAATGCTAGGAACCACAGAGGGGAACTAGAGTAGGTAGCACTCAGAGTTGTTTTAAAATTTAAAATATTAGCAGAATTTAAAAGAAGTTTAACACACTACAGTTAGATCCCCAAGCTGCCAGAGAAACGTGACTTCTATGCAAACAACTTTTTTCTCTGTTATGTTAAAGATCTGCTTTATCATTGGACTGACTGGCTGCACATGAAAAGCCCACAAAAAAAAAAAAAAAAAAAAAAAAGCCAAATCATGTCTCCAATTAGCACACTTATAACGAGAAGCAAAACAAACAAGCAAACAAGCAAGCAAACAGTGTCTTCCCATCTTTTCACTTTAGAGAGTTTCATTTAGCAGTTACCCCTGTATACCCTATTTTAGGGGAGGAATGATCTTTAATTCACTATAAGCAGTATAATTTGAGAAACACTGTAAAAGGAAAATCACTGTAAATATCAAGAAAGGAAAATCTTTCCAAAATGGAAATCTAATCAGAACTAATCACACATCCTTTCTGGGAAGAAAACAAACAAGCTACTGTTTTCGTTTTAAAGGCATATTGGAGTATAGCATAAAAACAGGAGAGTATCTCTTAACAGCACAGCTTTGCAGGACCACAGATTCCTTATGTGAAAATATGCAAATAAGAAGTCAGTAGATCTCCTTTTCTTTTGTCCTTATAAGCTACAGAATTCATTCTCTGTGATAAAGCAGTTGCTTTTTCTTACTCCTATGTAACAAAAAATTCTAATGAGCCAGTAACTTGAGACCCAGCTACTGGGACCTGTAATTCATACTTGCTTTTAAAAACTAACACCAATACTAACACCTGACAAAATGGATGGCAATTCAATCCAGCTTAACAGCTGAAAGTTTTATTTTACTCTGAGTATTATGTTTTTCTGTTTCCAGTACACCAGAGCAAGTGTATTTATAGCATATACATTATCAGACCATAAATTTAAACCAAACCTTTCTATACCATGACCTGTATTGTTCTGAAAGCTTTAATTCTCCTTACACTTCTGCTGCTTTTCTAAAACGATCCATCACCAACACAACACTTTTTGCATGGGGGAACCTACTGCAAGTATTATATGAAATTTCCAAATGGTTGTTGCTTTTCAGTGAGCTGAGTTTAAAACCACAGTTCCTTACGGGGAAATAAAGTTAAATTTATTCTTACCATTTTCATCTACAGCAAGTACACTTGCTCCCTTTCCTAAAAGTTCTTGAACTACAACCGTTAGTCCGTTTCGAGCAGCAACATGCAGAGGCCTGAGGAGGAAAGCAAGCTGGTATATAAAACTTAGGACAAGATAATAAATAACACAGGTAGCTTGCATCTACTTAAATGATTATTGAAGAATTTGTATGTCATTTACACATTGTCCAAATACAGCATATACAATAACCACGATCAGAAAAAAGACTGCAAATCTCTTTTCTCACTGCAAATAAACTATAAAATAACAACTGTGCACTTTTTTTTTTTATGGAAACACACTATGGGGAAGTAGCTGCTAGAAATGACGTGCCTATTTATGCACTTTATCGCGTTAAAAAGTCAGAAAAAATATACTTTACTATTAATAAATCCTTCACTGTTTTAACAGTAAGCGTCTCATCTGAGAGTTACTGTATGTCACTGGCAATAATCATTCAAATACAAACAGCAGCATGGTAGTCACATTTTATTGCATACAAATGCTTTTAAGAGATGCAGAAGCATTTAATCAATCTGCCTTTTAGAAACCACTATATTCCATTGTGACTAGAGATGAAAAGTTTATAATGCATGAAGCAAGAAGAAAAACAAATTACTTTTCAAAACCTCAATCTATTAACCGTAACTCTGTTTTGTGGTGACTTGATCTATCGAGGAAAGCATAGCTTTACCTCAACTATTCTAATTACACCTTCCTCAAATGCAACAGTTTTTCAGAACTGATTCCCCCTGGCTTAAATTAATCCTGCCATCACTCAGTAGGAAACAGAATAATCAGCTTACTTCCACTCTGCTTTATATTGCTCTTCATTCGTTCTGAGGTTCTTAAAATTGTTTGAATTAACTGAAATGTATTTTGATTCGAAAACAATTGTCTCACTTAGAGAACAGAAATGCAGAATACACGAATAGGAGACGCTGTATCTATGGTACTTATGTTAAAGTATTAAAATTCAAGAACTACTGCACACCATTGATACAATGAAAAGTGTAAAAAATAATTTTCATATAGAGCCAGCAATTGCAACGCTTATCTTGCTACAAAGTGGGAAGGACACTGTTTATAATGAATGTTGTTTAGACCAGTCAGTTTAGGTACTGAAAAACATTTGCTAAACCGGTAACATTTTAAGCAACTATTAAAATCTTGAAATTTACATAAACATTATATGGAGGTGAGAATATGTACTTATTTTTCCCCACAACATCTGTTGATCGTACTATATGAGCCAAGGCACGTGGGTGGAATTAGATGAGCCTGTGTTAATATACTTTCCCACTTCTGTTCCTATTTCACTTTTGCTTTTCCTTCTCTCTAGGTGTTCCTGTTCAAGCCAGAAATGGGGCAATCAATCCCCTTCCTGCTTTCTGGGTATTTCTCGCTGCCTGAGGTGCACCACAGTGAGCAGCAAGAGCACAGGAAGGAAAGTCTTACTATCTTAACTCCCGCTTGAACTCTTAGGTTGAAGCAGATCTCTGTGAATAGTCGGTGAAACTGTAGGGCTTTGAACATGACAGATTGCAGAGGGGATGCAAGGCCAGAAAAATACTCTAGTTACTTTAAAGTTCCAGAGGTTTTCTTTCCTAAATGCCCTGTACGATAGTATTATGAAAGCAGTCTAACAATTCATGTGCATAATTCAGCTACATATCAGGTGTCAAATATTGCCTATTATACAGATACAGTCTTAAAAGAGGAAAAAAATGCAGACAAGTCATTTTAATAGCCCACCCTGAAATACATTACACAGTATGACATACTTAAACATTTTTGAGTTTTCTCTATAATTGGACTAAATAGGCTTAATTCTACTTGACTGTAGATCTTCAGAAAGAAGATACAGAATTCTCTATAATATCGAATTAAAGTTTTCCATCTCAGGAACAAGAGGTATGTTTTACTAACAGAAAGCATGCAGAAGAATAAAAGCATACTTCAGCTAGTTTTTTTTAAATAGCTAGCTTTGAAGAGCAAATCTTAATATGACTCTAGTAAGTTAACTCAAGTGAATTTAAATTGAAAAATTAGATAATTCGTAAAACAACAATATTGGTTTACAGGTAACGTCAGTGGATTGCAGTAAGCCCATACAGGATTCCCTGATTTACAATACTTTAAGATTTATTTATTATCGTTTTTACTCAGCTAAAATTTGAACTTTAAGTTTAAATGAAACACCTTTTCAAGTCACGTCGGTTCAACTCTTTGTGTTAAGCAATTAAATCAAAATTAAACCAATTTGGAAAAAAAAAAAACCTGAAAATTATTCTACTTCATGAGCAAGTTACTGGTTTTAGCAGAAATACACCCAAAACTAATCTGAAAAAAACACTCACTGCTGATACATACGTTTGCAAGGCTGCATTGGTGGCATTGATGAGGTTTCTATCCGTAATCTTCTCCAGTATTAACAAGGCACTAGTTTCATGACCCTTAATACAGAACAAACATTTGTCATATAACAAACACTCTTCAAAAATAGCTTTGAATGCCTTTTCAATGTTATTATTTGCAAACAACGCTTGATAACACAAAGCTCAGCGCTGATGAAAGGAGACTATGCACGTACCTTGCTGCAAGCCAAATGGAGTGCTGTGTTCTTAGAACTGTCTTGCAAAGTCAGATCAGCCTTAGCACTGCTAACCAGCACCTCTGGGGGAAATAAAGATTTGTATTAACTAAAAGCACATTCTGCAAAGTTTTAAGAGCTTACATTTGTGCAAAATGAAAGTGTTATTTTGACAAAATATAACCATAATAACATAACTATTAGGCAACTTTATCTGCAGTAAAACTAACAAACTTAACTGAAATGCATACAAATTTCCCTTTACCAACTGTATTTGTCTGCCCATTTTCTGCAGCCATCATTAAAGGTGTTTTCCCCGAAGCATCTACAGCATTTACTTGAGCGTTGTGACTGAGCAGAAGCTGTAGACACTCGACATGATCTGTAAAAGCTGCTGCATGAAGAGGAGTCCTGCAATAAATCAAAATATGGTCATGTTCAGCTTGGCTTTCTAACTCATACGAAGAGAAATACTAACTGTGATTGTGCAGGTACAAAAGACAGGGCAGTTGATCATTTAGTATCAGTATTGCTGGAGTTGTGACTGGTGCCTTTAGATAATCACCTTCAAGTTTCATACATATCACTTTATTATCTGTGTAGTTTATAATACAGGTATAATTTGATTCAGAAAAAAAAATACACATAAAATACTACGCACAAAGTGATGCAATTTTAAGCGTACCCAAACTTGTCTACGCAATAAAAAGCTAATTCAAGTTTACTGAATCAGAATAGGATTAAAAATGCATACTTACCTTCCTTTTGAATCTGTTGAATTTACAATACCAGCACCTAGAGTATCAATTAACATTTCTGCAGCACCTTCATTGTCATTTATCCTATAAAAAATTAAACAGACTGTTATTTACAGAATGATAAATCTTTTGTTAAATACTGTGATGAAATCTATAAAGAATAATTTTGCTCTTCCTTACACAGCACAATGCAACGGACTGAAAGAATTTCCCTCCATTTTCTGGAAAACTTCCTGTTCCAGGAGGAGCTCTACACAACTGTCATGACCTAAAGAAAATGTAAAGTTAGGCATTATAAAAAAGGGAAAGTATCTATTTATGGATTAGAACATAAGCATTTACCTAAATTAGATTAAGCAATGATTTATTTGAAAGTTTTAAAGACACACAGGCTATATATTTGATAGGCATATGTTTGGAAACTAGGAAATTTTTAGAATCCAGAAAATCAAAGTGATATTTAACATCATAAACTTTGTGAAATTTAAAGGGATCTCACGCTGTCTGAAGAACACACAGAACATTCAGTTTAGTTCTTTACATCTTCACCTATCAAACACTTCTATACATTCATCACTAAGTGTAAATGAAAGTGCCTCTATCATATGAGGATTTTTTTTTCCACTGTCTTGCTAAATCTGAAGAAAAACTAAGTCAAAAGTCATAGCAACAGCTTAAAAATAACACGTTCAACCTATCATAGTATTATTCTCAAAATTCTACAGCACACCAGTGCGCAGGTAGCTAAAAATTATAAACATTTGTTTGATCTTTGCTGCATATATGCAGTGAAGATTAGTTCACCAATCAGTATCACCTGAAGATTTGCATTTTCACAAGTTCTGTAAAAATTTCATTCTGTAAATCAAGAATATTTCAGTTCTGTTTTATTCAGACACTGTGGTCACTTTTGAAAATGGATCAAGCCATAAGAGTTAAACGTACACTTCATAATTCTATAATTGATTAATACCTTTCTTTCCAGGAAGATAAGAATAAATGAACATCAGAACAGGTTACTTCGCAATATATATAAACAAAACAAAACCAAGCCACCTGGGTACTTCTTGTCACCACTTTGATTACAATTTAACTTTGCTTAGTTAAGTTAAAAAGATGCTTTCTATATAAGGATTTCAGAACTATTCGTATATACAACTTCCTTCTGTCACTTTCTTCATTAATTATAGTTAATATGACTAACTGCATGACTAACTGCAGAATACAATAAAATATATACACATGTATTAGCCAACATTAAAGTTGTCCTTAAATGACCAGCGCCTCCATGAATAAAAGTTAGCAAAGTTAGTAGATTACAAATCTTTATTAATGAAATTATTTCCAAGACCTGTTGTAGGTACACCACTGTACCCAACAGCATTGTTTTGTTCCGTAACTTTTCACTCAAACTTTTGGCTCCTTTTATTCATTTTGTGAGAATTCTGACATTTAACTTCATATTCCATATAAAATTTGAAGTGAAAACACTGTCAACACTTAATTCATTAAAGAGGAAGTTATAATTATGTGATGATTATGCTGTTCCGGCACTAATAAAAAAATAAAAATGACGAGTCAGTTCCCCCCAAGATGCTTCTAAACCAAAGAACATTGCTTTCATGTTTACCATTATAACAGGCCCAGTGCAGCGATGTATAGCCGTGATTGTCTGCTATTGCAGGTACTGCATCCACAGATGTAGCTGACTGCAAGAGAGCTCCCAGAACACCTATATGTCCACATGCAGCTGACAAGTGTATAGGGGTTCGCCCCCTACAGTCTCGTAATAAGGACTTAGCACCATGTTGAAGCAATGCTTCCACACATTCCTCGTGCCCAGTAACTGCCTGAGAGAGAGAGATGAAATAGCATGTTTGCAAATATTCACATAGAGAGAGAGACAAGGTGCATAACTACAGCAAGCAACTACAGGCGATGTCTCAGATTTTTTAAGTAATAATAAAATAAGCGCAGTTGTTATTTTTATTTCTTGAAACAGCCATTCTGTTGGAAAAATGGCAATGCATTATTATATTCATGACAGGATGATTTCCTGGAATAATACTGAATAAACTACAAATCTTCAGGGCTCATTCAGTTATCTGACATGGCACAAATTTAAAAAACAAATCTATTTGGCCTACAGCATACATCATGATTTTCTGATTTTCTTCCTCCCATTAATACAACCCACACCCCGTGACAAAACTGTACTTTGATACCAGTCAACAATTTATAGTAAGATTAAGAGACTCAGGAAGCCCAACAGAATTTTTAGGGTATGTGGCAAACAAGCAAAAGCTACCCTTGAAAGCAACTAAAAAGACAATCGAAAGCTAAGATTGGCATGATGAAAACAATGAGAAATTCATTAACACTACAAAATAAATCTGTATTTGAAATTACTATGTAGAATACTGGAAAGGACAGAAAAGGAATATTCTCTTACCCCTCTGTGCAATGCAGTCCTTCCCCACTTGTCTTTGGCATCTACGTTTGCTCCTTTGTTAAGGAGTGAATAAACGCAGTCAGTGTGCCCATTGAGAACTGACAACATCAGAGGAGTCCTACACAGAGAGTGAAATGAAGTGAAATCTACATGGAAATTTAACGGACTAGGGCTCGGCTGAAATATAACAACTTCTATCCTTCTGAAGAACACTTGTAAAATTTAGACAATCAGTAAGCTTCTCTAGCACTACCTTCACTCCAAGAATGCCACTAGATTCAAGAAAATAAATTAATTTCCACTAATTCAGAATTCCTGCTTAAGTTACTAGGATAAGACTGAACAGGCTATTTTTCACTGCCAATATTGTGTATAGCAAAAAATGCACTCTCTTTTGCCCTAGTTCACATATCATCTCCTTTGAAAGTAACACATGAAAAATCACTAATGTAAAATACTATTTAGTTTACTGTATGTTATAAAATGCAGTGACTTGTGAAGAATAGAATATATCTTTTAAACTTACTGTCCATTTCCATCTTGAATGTCCACTGCATTCTGTGGCTCTGCATTTCCTATCAATAGTCGCAAACATTCTGAGTGACCATTTGTAGCTGTAAAACATCATTAAAATAAGTTTAACATTAATTGCCTTTGAGTATGCAGCTCAAATAGACCAGTAACTTCCTCATAGTAAAGCCCAATAACTTGAGATAACAGCGTACAGCTTTATCATTATTTTAACTTAAATTAAAAACAAAAAATATGAACACTCAAAAGTGATTTTAGAAATCATATGATTATTATTTCTAGATTATACAGTATCACAAAGAATCGATTCCAGCTGTCAATTCCCAACAGGTATTTGTTTCTCATATATAAATGAGGTTGCACACATTTAACCATATCTATATACTTATGCAACGTCCACAAGAAGGAATAATCAAATATAATCATTAGCACAACTTTTACCTGTGCCTTAAAACAAGCAAACACATACCTAGCCAATCATACGTGGGTTTTGTTAGCATGTGCATAGTTATGAAATGACAACTGAAATCACATTTAGAAAGAAGGGGAAGGAAACAGTGTGCAGAAGGATTAACAAAGTAGTTTAAAAAAAGGAAAGAAAGGAAAAAGAAAAGAAACAAAACAAATGAGAAATCACATTTAAATGCAACTCATGAAAGACAAATGAATGCTTGTTGGAAGAGAAAATATCTCTGGCACACAGCTGCTCTATTCAGTCCACATAAGAGGTGACAATTCATGACTCTCCAATTGACAGAAATGGTAACAGAAGTTAGGAGGAGCTAAGTCAAATAGCTTGTGCTCAGAGCAGAACAAATGAAGCAGTTAGAGTAATGATGCTTTGAACATAATGCTCTTTTTACTGCGACATTTCTGTAACATCATAACTATAATGTCAATTTAAATAAGCCTATTTTCAAAGACAGGAAAAAATGAGAATAAAGCATGAATGCCAGACTTTGAGAAAGTAAATTTATAGATGGTTTCTAGGAAAGGCAGTGAGAAAATACTGCAAAGGATTGCTGTTATTTGAAAACATGCAGCAAGGAGTGATTTAACAACATGGAAAAAACAAAGCACAGTTTTCATGTCTCTTTGCAAACTAATAGAATTCTCCAAGACTCCAGTCATTTTTAGAAGCATTTTACTGCCAAGACAGGCAACACAGTTCACGTATCTAAATTTGGGCTGTGTGAAAGATGAGGAGAGAAACAAGAACACATAATTGACACCTGTCAGTACAACTAGCCTTGCTAGTTCAATGGAAAAGGACAATGCCATGGGCTGGAAATAAATTGTTATACATCCCTTCCAATCTAAACCATTGCATGTACCTGTTTAGAGAGTAGCATGGAACAGCACTCCTCAAGTTGGAATGATTTATGGGGTGAATATGGGGTTAAGTCTACACCTTAAATTAACCATATAGGTCTGTAAGTCTTAACTTAAGTCTATACCTTAACTGTAACTTAAAAAAAGTCATCATCCATTCCTAAACACTATTTCTTAGAACATTAAAAATAAAGACTTCTAAATATGAAGATGATCCATTTCAAAAGCCCAGATTTTAGAGTTTATCAGCTAGCACATACCTGCAGCATGTATTGGGGTTCTCTTTACAACATAATCTTTCACCAAGATTGACGCTCCTTGATTAATGAGCACATCTACACATTCCACGTGTCCCTTGAAGGCAGCAAGATCCAGTGGTGTCCTTCCATTGTTATTCCTCACATCAAGGTCCAGCAGTGACTGTACCAGCACTTCCAGAGCTTGATGGTGGCCATGGTAGGCCTAAGAGAATAAAAAAAACTCTTCAGGTTTCCTGTCCTTTACATTTTCCCCCCTTCTTACCAGGATTACATAAATGAAACTCTGAAGATAGTATTTTTGTTTTAACATGTAGAAGAGATCCTGATACAGCACGTAAGTAGTTACAAAATAGTAACAACTACTTTCAAAAATAATTTCAGCAGGAAGGTGGTGTTTTTTCATTTCATGCTTTCAATCAGCAACAAAGTACTTTCAGAAAATTGTCTCTGTCTCCTATTTGTACAGCCACAGGTATTTTGAATTCTGCAGGTTTCGTTGTTTATGCTAGTTATATTATTGCAAGTGACAAGCACATGCAAACAGAACTAATTCCTGTTATTTCTTTAAACAAAATACTAAAAAAGTAAAGGTCTAAAATTCTGAAGACAAAAAATGCAATACAAATAGCTACAGTAACCATAACTGGTAAAAACAGAAGGAAATTAGCAAATGAAACATTACGAGATCAGAATAGATATATAAGAATCATAATCAAACCAAAACATAGACAATACTCTGCTGGTATGTCAAGACAGGGTATCAAAGTTAGTAACGAAAATAAATATCTGCAGCTATGGTTTTAAAGTTTCCATAATAAACTTTGAATTTCTACTCATGGATATGTAACCTCTGTCCCCAGACAAAACTCATTTCCAGCAATAGACTCTTTAACTCCTTTCATTTAGCAGTATTAGATTACTTTTCCCTTTGTCATATATATATAGCAATATATGTACTGCATGAGACTTGGGCTATTTTCAGAAAGTACACTGAGGGTTTTCCATTGCTAGAAGTCCAGTGAAAAGATTAAAGCTACATATTGAGCTGATTTGTTTTTCAGTCCACATTTCTATAGACAGTTTCACCAGTTTCCCTCTTCTACTATTTTTGCAAGTTTCTTTGAAGCACTAAAGACAAACATCCTTCAAAATAAACAACAATGGTAAAAAAAAAAAAATTATAGGAGTTTTCTAAAAGTTTCTTTAATATAACATAAATGTTAATATAACATAAATCTTAATTATAAGATTTCAAACGAAGGCTGTTCCATGCAGCAAGTTTCAAGTGAAATGCAAAAATCATCCTGTATAGCTCATTTGGGAATATTACATATTTATTTTTCAGGTTTAATTTATTATTTGTTTTTAAATAGGCTAATAATAAAAAAACAAACGAACCAAAACCAGAATGAATCAAAACTATGCTGTTTGCAATTAGATGAGCTATCATCACTGAAGAATGAAATACTTACAGCTAAATGCAGTGGGCTTATAGGTGCTCTGTTGTCTGAATCATTCAGCATGTCAGTACCTGATGTTTCCATTAGCTTAACAGAGAAAGTTTGAGTGAGTGAAAAAAACCCTCACCTTTAAAAACATTCAGAAATAATTGCTCTATTTCCAGCATACACATATTGAAAAATAATAAAGACCACTATAAAGAGTAATATAGGACTGCAGTTTCTTTAGGAACTCTATATCCGTTTTGATCTTTTAAAGAGTTCAAATGGCAACTACTGCAACTAAATCTAAATTGCAATTTAAATTATGTAATACATCTAGACATTGAAGAAATGGTTGAATAAGTCTAAAAATAAGCAGCAGTATTTTTAAAATGACATGCTCCCTTTTTCTGTATTGTATTTTAACAGTGAGAAATCATACACACTTACAACATCTAGAGGCGTTTCACTCGCAATCTGCAATTAAAAACATTTAGAAGTCATATTTTAATACACTTGAACAGGAAAGTACAATTTGTATTAAAATATTAAGCTGTACAACACAGAAAATATAAAATCATTTCATATCAAATAACACACATTATGTTATTTGATCCCATACAAAAGCAAAGGAATCCATCAAAAACTACCCTGAGGCCTTATTATTATCTAAAATTCTACTGTATGGCCATTAATTACTGTAAGAACTCAGCATTATGTGAACTATTTTATAAGACACTCTTACTTTACAGCTTTTCCCTACGTTTTAATTTACTCCTTCAGATGACATTTGTGAAATTTCTTAACATTCCTCAGTGCGATTCCTGTGGTTATTCTACTTCAGCCATCAAGAAAAAAATTAGCAGTGTATCCTAAATTAAAAAAAAAAGAAAGCAAAACTAATATCCCATATCCTCAACCACTGTTACCTCTTCATCTGGGAATTTATTATCTTTTTAAGCTGGTATCTACCATCTTAGCTCCTCACCTTGCCTCTATTTTAAGAGTAACATGTGCTTAAATATTTATTATCACAGGGGATGAAAAACACTATCAACCTAAGCTAACACGTGAAGAATGAAGAAGGAGGAATGCCCTGGCCTTTGCATCATGCTCTGTAAGAACAGCTGTTACAGCTTTCATCTGTAATGTTTTCTTACCAATTCAAGACATAAGCGATGACCATAAGCAGCAGAATAGTGAACTGCATTGTATCCTTGTTTGTCTCGGATCCCTGGATTGGCATCATTTCTTAGCAAGTATTCCAGGCACCTATTTAAATTGAAATATGCAACCATATATCTAAATGTTGAATTTCAAGTTTACAGTAAGTGATAAATCATTCCAATTAAATTGGAAAATAGAATACAGCAAACAAGAACACTGATTTAATATACAATATTGACTAAAGAACACCTGAGTACATCAAGTGTTAAGGTCAATCACAACGCTTCCAAAATCTGAAAGAATCCTTCTCTGTGTGCATCCTGAATCCTCTAAATCAGCTGACTTGGCTAAAACTAATATTCCATGGCTATTTTCCTCCTAGCTAATAAGATTGCAGAGACCTTTGTTAATATAAATGATTACTATTTCTGTATTTTCCACACTGTATCAGTATGTTTTTCTGTACTTAACACAGAAGGAAGAGAAAAAACAGATGAGTTCTTCAGGATACACAGTCCAATAGAATCACAGACTCTATTCCAATACCAGACACTAATTTATTGATTTATATATATATCTACTTATATACAGTAAACACAATTAGTTGTTGACATACTCATATCCTAACCATTCCTTACTCTTGTTACATGATGTTGTAAGGCAGAACATGATCACCAATTTCAACTACAGACACTCAAGCCAGGAGGATGAAAAACAGGGTATTAATGTCAGCTCCCTCTCTTAAAGAACGGTTACTATTTTTCTGTTTTTAAGAGAGACTCCACACATGCACACCAAATGATTCCAACCAATAACCCCACTCATTCATAATTTTATGTTGTCTACACTTTAACCAACATTTTGCAGAGCTTAAAAACAATGAGAATGAGAACTCTAAAGCAACAAAATGAGGAAGGAAGTTGGCTTAAACCAAACTACTGTATACATCCAATCTCAGCTTCAAGAGCTTCAGGATAAGATAGAGACCAGTGAGAAAAAAACAGTCGTAGAGTAGCGTCAGGTTATTTGGGAACTTGCTCATGATAGGATAACAAGGGCTTCCAAACATCCATGTGGTGAGGTGTGCAACTAAGCAAGATCAAGATTCTACAAAGCCTCTGAAAATTCAGAATTAACAGAGTAGGAAAGAAAGACAGATTAAAGACTTCTTATTGACAGATGAAGATGATTCTCATACTAAATTTGTCTGTTTGCTCAAACATTTAGGATTGCAAAAGTCTCCCCATGTCCTACCTTAATCAGGACCTTCAGGATCTGGGAAGAGGCACATACTTCTTAACTATATAACAGAACCAAGAACAAGTCAAATTCATGACCCTGCCTAATGCGAGAACAGACTGTCTGGTTCTTCACAAGAAGCAGCTGGACTTCAGATCACTGGACTTGATCTCCCACTTAGCGTTCAGCAAAGCTGAATTGATTAAAGCCATCTGCTGGTATTCTGAATGACTGGATCATTTGCTTCCAGCAGCGAAAGAGAGAATATACAACATGCCATTTATCAACGTTGTACACTGTGGTTAGAGTTTCTGTTGAGACCTGGGCACGGTATTTTTGAAGAGAATACCAGAAAGCTCTGCACGTATTCTACACAGCTCTGAGCTCCAGAATGCTGGTAAGAAATGTCTGGCCCTTTTGCCCTGAGATATCCATGATTTCCACAAGTGATCTCTGCCTGTGAAGGATTACCTGTTACAACACAGCAAAAAGAAGAATGAAATGGGTAGATCATCTTGCCACTGAAAGGACCAGCTAACCATTCAGAAGAGGACCACCAAGCAGCATAGGTACCATGTGTCCAGAGTGGAGAGAGATTTGTGTTGTGAAGTAGTCTACCATGAAGCTATATGCTGCTCTGTGACTAAAATAGAAGAAAGACATCACTGAGGTGGCAGTCGTACATTTAAGTGCTACGATCTCTCTTAAGACTTGGAACATATCTTGCAATAGAATGGCTTCCAGAGACTGAATCAGAACTGAACAAAATCTGTGAAGTGAAAGTCTGAAGAGACCCAACCTCTGTACAGCCCCTTCATCAGCCAGAAGTCCAGACAAGGAGAGTGACATTCCAGTCTTTCTAAAATAGTTTGTTAGAACATTTGGGTTAGGACTGTTGGTGCTGTGGTGAATCTGGTCAGGAGAACCTTGCCTTGATAATAGCTGAGGAACATCGTTAAGTGAAGCTACTTTGTACACAACACATACTTTGTATGATAGTTGTAAAGATGGATTCTGTAGGTCAAGAAGCATGAATACATGCCCTTGGAATGCAGAGATGTTTATAGCTAGTCACTATGCTGAATTTGAACTTGCTGGTGAAACCATTTGGTTTTCTGAAGTGTACAACAGGCCGTCATCCTTTCTCCTTTTTTGGCGTATTGAAATACTTCTTTATCAGTTCAATAAAATGGATATGAATCCTAAAAAAAAAATTCTCTTATGAAATCCAGCTTGGAATCTTTCTTCATTAGCGCAGTTTATCTACAGGTTTCACAGATTATCATTACCAGTAGTTACAAAGGGGTCAGTTGGATACACTGACAATATGAGATTTTTAGTTCCCATTTATCTCAAAGGCAACTGAGAGAAAGAAAAAAGGAATTTCAACATTTGTAGTTGTGCGATATTCTGTGCTGTGCTGTTGTGAAAAACTTGCAGTAGAATATAGCAGTTTTAGATTTGAGAGGCAGGAATCCTAATATGACCTCTGATCTATTCTTGAAAGAGGAAACTTGATCATTCAAACCTTGGAGAAATACAGGCAGAAATTCTACCAGAGGAGTCGTCTCCTGAGGGATGACCCTGATATATCAGAAATCTTTCTAAAGGAGCTTTCAAGGGAGGGCCTGGAGTCAACAAAGGAACAGTGCAAGCACAAGATCACCATCAGAATGAGACCCAGTAGTGGCTGTGATGACACGGAAATTCATTTCAATGTAAGACAACTGTAATGGGCCCAGGGCCCAATAACCTCACATGCAACAACAGCAGTTTGTTGAAGTGGAGACCTGACATTTGCTTTTTCATCCTATTTGCTGACGGTCTTCTACTGTCACCATGGAAAAGGAGGGGAGTATTCTCACTACACTAGACAGTGACAACCATTTCTTCCAAAAGAAATGCTGTCTGTGAATCTAAAAAGTCCTCACTGAAGGCACATGGCTGGAAAATCACCCTTCTTTTGTGAAAGCTGAAATCTTCAGTGGAGATCAAGTCAAAGGCTAAAAGCAAAAAAATCCAGGTGGGTAAAAATGGAAGGGGTAAAAAGGTGAAAAAAAAAAGCTAACTATCAACAAAAGAAGTATCTAATTACAAAGTACTCTGTCTCTCTACAAAGTTGAGAAGAGGATGAGTGAAGCCAAGGCGCGCTCTCACTTTTATCATTGTGCCCAGCATACACGAGGAAAGTACTTAAGCAGGTAGAGAAAATGATATAGATTCTCCAGTTTTAAAAAATAACTCGTTACACAAGATGTAAGTAACTTTACTATAAATTCAACATACCTTAACACAAAGCTATGCTTTACTGGAAGCTATGCTTTTAACCACCTAACTTGTTTTTTATTTGCCCAGCAAACAAATGCTTGAATTTAATTAATGACAATGTTTTGTTTTGTTTTTTAGTTTAAATTCAAACTGGATTACATTTCTGAAAAACCAAAGGCCAAGTCAATTTGGTCCATCACATCAGAATTACCATCCTTACATTTCATTTGGCCAATCTAACTTTGTTCATTTTAATTAGTGATTTTATATTAACATTTGCGGCTCAAAAATATATAGAACATCACTGACTTTACCTATCTAGATTTCAATATTTGTGTACTTTCTACATTTGTGTGTTCACACAGAACTTAATCCACTGTATTCTCTACAGAAAGCAGTCTTCTGAAAGTTCTCCAGTAGCATTCTTTACAATGCAAAACAGATGAGTATTTTTTACTCTTTCTTCTCATCCAGCAAGGAGATTAATTTTGTATCTTTTGAATACTTAACTGTCCTCAAAAGGCCTCTGAAAAAGGAGATCAACCAAAATTTCTGACAGCCCAAATAAGTTGAATTTATTTCCCATTTATTTAGCAGTGTATTCTCTATTAAATAATTCTAATATAGAAAGATGACATTTTTTCTCCCCTAACATGCTGCTTAAGTTTATTTGAGTCTCTGATCATCTTTGCCTCTCTAATATTGTCAAAATAAGGCGTACTAGTGTATTTTCCAGATTTGAAGCATTTGTTAAAGGATACCAAATAAATATTTGCGAATGGGCACAAACAGGAAAATAATTTTCAACAAAAAACATCATTGTTCCTAAAATCAGCCTTTAAAGATATCTGAACAAAGACTATAAAAACGCACACAAATATCCTTGGAATTTCTATATAGATAATTTCCTGATATTTTTTCCCAGGCTTTATACTCCAACTCAGTAATCATTTTTAGCTTCTTTCCTGTTTTGAATATGAGCTGAGCAGTCCTGGTTTTCCAGCTGTTACTAATCATCTTGCTGCATCAACATAAAAAGCTTCTCCTCAGGCCATTCTGCTTTGCAGTCTGTCTTGCAGAGAGCCAGTTGTTCGTCAGAACAGTAATATTATGAGGCTGCTAGCGACAATTCTTTGAGTTATCTTCTAAAGATCTGCTATATTGCCATCATCATTCATGCTTGTCCCTTTTATGAGGCAGATGGCAAAATGATGCCATCTGAAAAACCATTATAGTCTGGAAGTTTTCTCAGCAACTGTGAAGCTAAAATTAATCCTAGCTCAAATTGTAAAAGGGTAGTTAAAGTGGTACTGTTTCAACAAATTCCAGTGGGAATTGAACATATTTGTAAAAAATGTCAATCAATTTTGTTTTTAAATTTGTCTCTACATTTACTTTAAACATTAGTTAAATGGAAATATCCTTTATTTGTCCTTCAGAACTCCATGTGCAAGCTACATACCACTTCATTCCAATGGCTACCTCACCTTTTAAAAAGCGCTGTATTAAAACACGACGATATAGCACTAAAAAGCACTCTTCTCCACTGAAGGTGTCACTGTACCCATTTGAAATGTGATGCTGCACACCAGCCTGTTCTGACCCCCATGTGAGCGTGTACACATGCAGGAGGTACCTTTCTAAAGTCTGCTCGACACATACGATGTCTGCAGTTTACCTAACCTCATCAATTTTGTGCTATCTGCATAAGCTTTGAATGTATGCACTGAAACAATTAAAAACTATGTTAAATACAACCATTAGTTACAAAAGTAACACACACAAAAGGCATTTATGGATTTTTGAAGATTTCTGGATGCATTTGATAAATAAAAGCATAAGTATTTCACAAAAATTTACACTAACAAGAGAGTTGTAATGCCAAACATGAATAGTTTAATTAAATCCCAACGGATAAAACAGTCTTATATTTAAATAAGTCTAGTCCATCTCTATCTAGGCCTACCGTAACTCACACACTAGTTTTACAGCATGTTTCTGACTGACTACACAGACTTTAGGGCAACATTAAGAACCCTCCTCAAAACAAACCATCATTTGTCAAAATTTGATCTTAAATTAACACTATCCTATTGCTTATGACCATCAGAAAGTGGCATGATAACCTCGCGGATGATTTTTACTCAACCACTACACAGCAGGTGGGATTAAAAACTCTGTTCACAATTAGGGCACCTGCATTACAGGATATAACCAAAAAATGACAATACATTTTACTATTTACAATGTATTTCATTTTTTCTCAAAAATATTTTACACACAATTAAGAAGCCACTGCCAATTTTAATCTTTAAAAGTATAAAACATGCATTCAGCAAAACCAAAGACAAAATGTACTCAAAATTCACAGCCCAAACATTTCTAAGGATACCATCTGTAGTACAAAGCATTGCACTTACTTTCCATCTGTGTCTGATGCAGCTGCATAGTGCAGAGGTGTACAACCCCTCTCATCAAGGTCATTCACACTAGCTCCAGATCCCACAAGGGCAAACAGGCACTGGTAATTACAATTGGCAGCAGCATAATGGAGTGGAGTTCTTTAGTACACATTTAAATAAAAAGTACAATGGTAAATAACAACAAAATAATACTAGAGAGACAGAAAATGCAAAATAAAATGAAACTTAAATACTCCTTTCCCTTTTTAGCAAGTATTTGTGGTGAAGAATGCATAAATATTATAAATTATTTTCTAAGGCCATTTAATAATGCAGAACACTATCTAGGTGATGTATCTGTCAGCCAATACATATACATAACTCTGTCTTAAGAGAAGCTTTACATGAATTTTCTTGTGTAAACATATAAAGGAAAATAGTTTACATTAGACATTGGTTTTAGGTATATTGGTAATTCCAAGCAACATGAAAAAATATGGACAAATCCAAGAACTGTACAGCAACTAAACAAGGTCAAAATACAACAGTTAGTGAGTAGATGTGTTCTGCAAAAAAAAGATCAGAATTTTGTCTAATACAGACATGCATTATTTTTTAAACTACAATAACATACCAGATGCGTTGTTAAAGAAAACTTTTTAAAATATACATTGTTTTCTTGTTAACGAAACCATGAAAGATTAATATTGCTGAATACTCTCAGAGGAAATTTATAAATTAAACTTCAGTTCTCAAAATAAACAAGTTTACACATAATTTCAAAAGTACCACAATGGTGCAGAACTCAATTTTCTATTTTTAAAGATGGATTGCTACTATAAATGACTCAGTTTTGAGGAAACCGACACTTTGAAGTGTTCTACCTCTCCCTTAAAATTACTTTTATTTTTTTTCTCAATTTTTAACTATTTTAATCTTTTTCCTCCCCCAAAATAATTGTTTTGCATAACACGTAAGTTAAAACTAACTATCAACAAAACTTTCAATGAGAAAAGCTGCAACAGACAGTTAGTTGATCCTTTCTCAGGAAAGAATGGAAGAATTTAAAGCAAAATACAGCTTTACAGCCATAACGTTCCCTTCATGCCCTACTCCTGCCATTCACAGGAGTGAATTATATTTTCCAGGATGTGATGTGAGATTTTGCACAAATACTGATGGTGCCATCTGAACTTAAAAAAAAATACTATACTAGAAATAGAAATTAATGTCATTCCAAAAGAGTTCTGAGCACAAACAAGGAAAGGAACAGAAATTGATGTATATAATGAAGGGGAAAATGTGAAGCAATTATGATAAAATGTATTTTTTCCACTAAAAAAAAATACAAACAAACAAAAAACCCCCACACAACTCAGAAACAGCAAGAGATATATAGGTTTGACTAATTCATTATTTGGAAAACATCACTAATATCCTTGGATGTGAGAAACATAAACTCATTAGAGCTGTGCTGTAAGCAGAAAAGGCTCATAAAAATTGCAGTTGAGTATGTAACACAGCCTTTAAAAACAAGACTAAGCACCTACTTAAAAAACAAAACAAAACAAAAACAACAACAACAACAAAAAAAGACAATAAAAAAGATACAACCACAACGTTTGGTAACACATGCTGAAGCACAGTTTGTAGCAGACTTCATTTCTTAAAAACAGAAACTGGAATGCACAGACTTGCCCACATAATGACATGCTACTTTTGTACTACTTTAGCAACCCTTTACAATATACAAATCTAGAATCTCTTACCTCCCAAATCTGTCCTTTTTGTTGAAGTCTGCACCAGTATTTAGGAGAAGATTTAGGCACTCCAAATTCCTGTTAAATTAATGCAATATGGTTTGTCATTGCAGATTATGGGTCCTTAATATTGGCCTTTACAAATATCAGAACTGCTAAAAATGCACCTTATATGGTATTTTTCTTACAACTGAACTATATTAACATTTATTTTATATGATTTCTTATATGTAATAATACATTTCACAACTGCAGAACCAAACAGGAAAGAACACTAATTATTTCAAGTCCACATACAGAAACTGTATTGATATCAAATGGCATGCATAAAGTGCATGAACATTAACCTAAATCAACAGAATTCTCAATTCTTTAAAAAAATTAAATAAAAAAACACCTGCACAGCACATCATTTTTTCTACCAGGATTGCAGCACAGAAACAAGTTTTTAATGTATATATTTTAAGGCCAGATATAAGTTGCTATGTAAATATTTTAAGTGCAATTAATTTTGAATACAATATGATCATCATAACGTATGTACAATGCTGCTTGCTTAAACAAAATCTTAATAACTTTTCTAAGTTGGAAATGAATGAGGGAATGAGTCACAAATCATGTGTTTTTATATGAAAAGATAGCACTTTAACCTTAATCATTTGTAACAAGAATGTACCTATCAAATATCTCTTGACTTAGAATGATTACTTAGCAGTATTACTTAAATAACATTGAAACAGAAAAATGAAAATATCATTATCATGGAGTTCTTGTGTCCCACAAAGTGTATCATGAGATTTATTACCCAATTCTTCCAGGCAATTTTGAGTAGCTGCTATAGATAACCTACAATACAATAACAATAATCAATATAGATCACAACTCAAGTGATGAACAAGTTGTTCTGACCACTTCATCCACCTAAACTCTGGAATTTAATTATGGTTTATAATTTAGCTTGATTGAGCTTTTGTTTATGGATATGGTAAACATTTATTTACCAAAGTTGCTGATCTCTACCTCATGTCCTACAGTGATACAGCAGGGCACGACATCTTTGAAACTATATCATCACCCATGGGAAATTAAAACAAAATCCAGTTCACCCCCAAGCGTAAACCTAAGGTAAAGCTGATGATACCTGGACACTGTACTCCAGTAATTACTTATAGAGCTGAATATTTAATTTATTTATTTTTATTGCTTGTAGATAGAATCCATCTTGAAATTATTTTCATGTTTACATAATTCCAAGGGGAGAGAGTAGGAGAAACACAGAGAGGAAAAAATAATAATAATAAAAAAAAGAACACGATCAATCAGCAATTGAAAAAAAGGACACCAAAAATAAAAGCATGAATGCTTTTTACATACCCTCCAGCTGCAGCTGCGTGAAGACAAGTTCTGCCAAAGTCATCTGGTGTGTCTATGTCAAAACCTACCAATCAAATATTTGTAAAACCCATTATGTACTAGAAGCTTTCACAAAACTGTTCTCATCTACCCTTAAGAGAAATGCTTGCAAAGCAAACCTAACAGCTATTTGCATAAAGCAGTGAAGCACATAAACATAATTGATTTGAAACAAATCCTTGCTATTTGTAGTATTTTGAAAAATATGTTCATTTTTAACTGAAAAGGCTAAGGGAAAACACAATTAGCAGTGCTGAGGCAAGAAGCTATATTCTTTCTTATCTTACTTACCTCCTAATATTTCTGTATAATTTAGTACTGGACATAAAATCCATGAAGATAATAGGAAAATCTAAGAATAAGGCAGAACTTCTAAGTGTTCTGCAGAGAATTTTTAAAAATTATTTTTTACATAAAGAGGGGGATGTCAGCATTACTAAATCCAGAAGTTACTTAAATTTCATCCTTCATTTTAGCTCTCTAGTCCCAGGGGAAGAACTACACTAAGCTGGAGTGAAGGCTGTAAACAGCAATTAGAGGAGCCCTGTAAAGAATGTTGTCATTCTCTCCCCAAAATATTTGGGCTATGAAAATTTGAGATCACAAATATTTAAAGCCAAGTATTTGAGAGTATGCAGATCCATAGTTAAAGTTACTGTACGAGCCTTAACTTTGCTCTGACATTCCTGCTAGAAAGACTGTCCTTAATGCATTATTAAATAAGTAACTAAAAACTAATTAATAGTCCGATTGGTTAACCTTACCTTTGTGGTAAGATAGATATCTGAATAAAAAGCTGTATTTGTAGTATGACAAGGTAAAGTCTATGCAATCAAATAAACTGTGCGCCTCAGCCAAACTACAATATGTTCAGGACAATCCCTTCTGCCCTCTTCCAAAGGAGGATTCTATCATTTGACAGCAATTAGCACACACATGTGCTTCTACCCACAAACTCATTGCTCCCTAATTAATTCTAAGCCTGTTGTGCTATGAACAAGAAATTTATAAAGGCAGTACCTGAATTAGAAGTCACAGAGTAGCATGATAAGCATTTTAAAAACAAGGGCACAAATCCTCTCCTCTGGGCAATTTTAACTACAGAAAACACACAAAACTGACTCCTATTACAACTTACCCCATAAAACTTGGCACGAGATCCATGCAGACAAAAGTAATAATAAATTAGAGCAACTATAACCTTTCATCTTAATGAGAACTTGTACTGAACTTATACTCCTTGAGAATTGTTTCAAGTAAATAAAACTTCCTTGACACAACTCCATGCCCTCACCTTCAACTTATTTTGGAGCAAGAAAGCATTTGAACAATTCTTGAGGTTTGGCAAGTAAGTAAACAGAGGAAAGGAAAGAATGGTGTATAACAAACGTAACAATGCAATAAAAAAGGTATGTAGCTTTTAAATTTCACTGTTTCCAAACACGAGAGAGAAAACACCAGAAATATCATAAAACCGTCAGCTTGTCACGCACTGGAACAGGTTTCCCAGGGAAGTAGTCACAGCACCAAGTCTGTTGGAGTTTAAGAAGTATTTGGACCATGCACTTCGTCATATGGTCTGAATTTTTGGGTAGACCTGTGTGGTGCCAGGAGTTGGACTCGATGATCCTTATGGGTCCCTTCCAACTCGGGATATTCTATGATTCTAACTAATTCACTGAACACAGATGACATCCACAGGTGTCACAGCAGCTAAAACTTTAGTTCAAAAATATCAGACACCATATATATAACCAAAGCATCAAGATCCACTAGCACAAAAGGTTTACTTGAAGAGTTTAAAAAAAATGTTACACTTAAGGCATAAGCAAAATTTTGGAGGTTAGAAAGAAACTTCTCAAAAGAGGATTATGCTGTGTTTATCCTGCAGTGCTGTCCTTTGTGATTTTATTTCAACTCTTGAAACAAAATGCAACAAGCCTGCAGGCTGAAACATAGGCAAAGTAGTAGAGTTAAAATTATCTAAGATACCCTAACTGCAATTCTACACCTAATCATATATAATGACATGAAAATTACTATTTAAATCAGTTTTCAAAGCTGCATTTTTTTCGTTTGAGGGAAGTACAATATTTTCCTAAGAGTCTTCTTTTTATGTAGCAGAACTTCACCAGAACTCCAATGTTGGTACTTCTACATGGGAATGCTTTTTCTTCCCTTTTTTTTTTTTTTTAAAGAATTGTTCAACAGCCATGAACAGTGAACAGCATACGACATGTTGTTCAAGAGTACTACTATTGAAGGCTGTATGTCCACAAAACATAGTTTTTACATGTGCCATTACCTCCTCCTCCCATTTGAGTAAACAGAAGTACATGGCAAGCAAGTTAAGATAGTTTACCTACTTGAATCAAAAAGTAATCCTTAATACCTTTGCACATCCCTAGGATGCTTGTTTAGTACCACTAACTACTTAAATGTTTCTTAGTACCGCAACAAAGCACTTTTTTTTCCCCCAAGGTCAAATGAATATCAATGACTTTAAAAGTCAGAGGTTCTTACTTCACATAAACAAGACCCTTCCTCAGAAAACCAAAAAGGGTACACAGTCCACAGACACCAATCCCCACACCAAGAGCATGTACTAAAATGTTAGCAGCATCCAGTCTTTTCAGTTTGACTTTTATAAATGGTCAAGCAACTGATACTTTGCTCCAGGCTAGATTTTCGTCTAAGTTTGCTCAGTTCATGTAAAAGACACAGAAGTCACTTGCAAGTTTTCTTCATGGATTTCTTCGCCATACTGAATCTGCAGTAGGGGAAATGAAGGATGCTGGATGAAGTCATTAGAACATTAGCTTTTGTCCTTGAAGGTCTGTTATGGCCTGGGCCAGCACTCCACCTCTTTGGCCAACTTGAAACATTTTAGAAGTTATAGAGACATTCTTTCAATTTGGATTATTTGGGGGGGGGGGGGGGGGGGGGGGGGAGGGTAAAGAAATTACTTCTGTAAAAGTTTGCATTCACTTTTTCTATGTACTGTCCATTAAAAAGCAAACAAACAAGCACTGTCCCTAGCACTCTAAAGAATCCTATGTATTACTAAATTAAGATTTAATTAAAAGCTATTCTGTGGAATAAAAAATGAAGTACAAAGCAGCCATAAGATTTTAAAGAGTATCCTACCTGATGAGAGGAGCTTTCTGCAGCAGTCTGAAAATCCACTTAATGCTGCCAAATGGAGAGGAAACATCCCATGTATACCCCGCCTAAGATACACCATAATCAGGTATCACAGTTTCATTACAATTGAAATAAAACAAACACGACTGTGCCAAAGTATTCATGCATGGTTTGTTCACCAAACAATCTAATTAGATCACTGAGCCAACTGAAAACCTCACATATTAGACAATTTCTTACAAACTAGGCAGGATGCATTAATTCAATGCAATAGTTTATTAAAATTTTCAGTTATTTCATATACATTGCTTTACAGAGAAAAACTGATTCTCCTTCTTTTTGCATCAATTGTGATGTACTGTGTAGCTACTTAAAAGAACAGTACAGGATAATTCACAAAGTATTTCCTATTTCAAGTTAAATGCAATATAAAAAATCATACTAGTCTTGTTAGTCTAATAAATACGTTTCTAAATTCTCTCAGCTTGCATTCATGTCAGTAAATGTTACCTACTTTGCAGTGTCAGCACCACTCGTAATCAGAGTGTTGATTAATAGCTCATGGCCATATCTAGCTGCTATGTGCAAAGGAGTATTTCCATTCTTATCTTCACAGTCTATTTCAGCTCCTGTAATAAAAAAGTAATTATTACCTAGGAATACACATAGGCATACAGATACTTCTGTTAGAAAAAACAGTACTGATGATAATTTAAGCAACATTAATAACTGTCCGTGAACGACTGTTCTGGATTTCAATTTTGTAATGCTTTCAGTGCTATTTAGTATTAACAATAAGCAAAATGTATTTTCTTATCTACCAATACAGGACAAACCTTCTGCAACTTGGCTATGGAAGACAAATTAATACTTTTCCCTGCATTCTGAAAAAATAAACAACTCTTTCAAACTTTATAGGCAGAGATACCAGACTCCACCATTAACTGAACTACTACTGGACACTGGATATAAACAAAAACCAACAAACTTTCAGCACATTGCTATCAATAGAGAAGAGGAAAATACTTGTAATATCGGAAAGCTGATGACAAAACGACTCCTACCCATTTTTTATTTTTATTTTTATTTTTTATTTTTTTTACCGTTTTGAATGATGGTTTG
The DNA here is from genome assembly GCF_013377495.2 of Cygnus atratus. Lineage (NCBI taxonomy): Eukaryota > Metazoa > Chordata > Aves > Anseriformes > Anatidae > Cygnus > Cygnus atratus. Next base: position 37,292,587 of record NC_066363.1, read on the forward strand.
AGATCTTGAAAATCTACCATGGATTGCTGTCATGTGCAAAGGTGTTTTCCCATCTTTACTCTGAAAAAGAAAAAAAACAACAACAGTGTTTACTTATAACCAGAGTAATCCATCAGAACTGACAAAGGAAAAGGACATACTTGTCTCCCCTCTACTCTCTCCTTTAAATTCTTCCTGGTAAGCTTTTCAAAAGAGCTGCTCTTAATCAGTCTTCCAGCTCTGGGTGACAACTCAATGAAGCCTGTTCACTCACAATTATGCCTTTCGGATAATCACTCTCAAGAGGCTGATGACAGCACACAATGTCAGCAACGAGCCTATGCCCCCCACCCAAGTCTAAAATAACAAAATGCTTCTTTAAATTAAATTTGTTTCTTGAAAAGAAAGCAATTTTATTTTTCATTATTATCCATATACTTACAATGGATCTTTACACATTATATTAGAAGACAACACATTAAAAAGCTCACATGTTCCACTAATATTTCTGTAAAGCAATACTTGAAAGTAATTTATCATAAACCACCAGTAATCCTAGGGTAGAACTATTCAAACATAATAGGCATTATACATTTGAAACGCATACCAAGCGTACGCTTAGTCATTCACCAAGTAAATATGCCCTTCAAGTAGGCCAACAATAATGCATAAGAGACTTGCAATTTTTAACAGCACAATCTAAACACACTTACAGAAACAGTTTTTTCTGTGATTATTACTTTAGGATGACTTTTTTTCCTATACTTTATCATACATAATGGAAAGCTTTACTGCAGAAAAGAGTTCTTACAAATGCACATAAAAATTGTAAACCCGACAGTCAGAAAATAAAAGCACTTTTGTTTGCAAGTGAAAGAGGGAAGGGGGAACATACAATACGAGCATATGTTTTGAAATATCATTGATCACTGCTGCGCAAAAGTGTCTCCCCATCTTTACTCTTCCTTTGAAACCAAATGACCAAGCTTCTAAGGATGTGTTACTTAAAATCTGCTACGGATCCTTTTAGATGGACTTGAACATGGAATTTTTTGTAACATCACTGCAAAAAGCAGCATATAACAGCTATAACAACGAAATTATGGGAAATATCAACTTCTCAGACCTGGACTGAAAGAAATAAAACACCTTATGACAACAGCCAAGGTGTCTCCAGATGTCTCAGCTAGCAGATTTCTTTGACAGTAAATAACCCAAAAGGCACATTCAAATATATATAGTAATAGCAAAGAAACATGGAAAAATTAATTGAAATCCACTAGAGGAATTGGACAATCATTTTTACTTCAAGAACTTCTGTCACTGAAGGCCTTAAAAAAGGCCAAATAAACACGGCATAAACAACAACTTCCCTAAGCAATCTCTAACCTCTGATTTATTTATTTTTGCAAAGATAATTTTCTTTTAACGTCTACCTACCTCTATCTAACCATAAATATATGAAAAATGACTGTATAAATAAGCTTAGTTTGAATGAGGGACCAAAAGCTGCTTTGGTAACTAACATTATAAAATTGAAAGAAGAAAACTTTGAGAATGTAAGGAAATAAATTAGTCAAGTCAACAAAAGACAGAAGAATTTTAGGTGGTGCTAAAACTGTAGTTTTACAGACGGTGCTAAAACTGTATCTCAAATGAAGGCTAATAAGAAGATGGAACAGAAAAAAAACAAATCCAAGTCTCACTAACAGAGCACCTCACAGGGACATTAAATATAATCTAATGTGACATTATCAGAAACTAAATAGTGTAGTGATCGAGCAAGTTGTCAAAAGACAACATAAGAACAGCAAAATAAGCAACAAAATAATTTTCCAGTTCAAAGGAAAAAAAACACCATACAATCAATAATGTATTTTTAGATTCACTCTGCTCCAGTTTACTTTAAAAAGCATGTAACGCAGATTTGTAAGACGATGGATTTCATTATTCACAGCGTCTCTCTCCAGTCTAATAGTCTCAGATTTCTTTGCAACTCAGAAATAGTACAATACGCAACTGTCTATCAACATATAAACATAGAAAAGGTATAAAATTAAATTAAGGTGATGATTTCCACATTGAATATGAACTTCTAGGTATAAGATGGGTATTTAGAATTCCCTTCTTGGACATTGCCACTAGGGAAGGATATACAGAATCAGAACAAGGAATCAAGTTTCTTAGGTAATGAGACAGTATTCCTCAACGTATTGGGCAAAATCTTCATTACCGTTTCCTGAGATGCCAGGAGGTTGAGCTTCATAAGCAAGGAGGTTATCTTCAAAACTTTTGCTTCAATCTCCTTTTTTTCCTGCCCTCAAGGTCTTACATCTAAATATTAAGGTAAATATAGCTGTCCAATCTTACAAGATTTGATAGCACGTGACTAAGTAGCTATGGGCTAATGATAACTTTTAACTGTATTCACTGAAACTCAGCTATGTGTGGGTTAACAGGAAAGAAGTCACTCTATCACTAGAGAAAACATATGCACAAAATACTTAGGATCAGAAAAAAATGCTAAGAGCAGTAATTTCTATTAGACTGAAACAATGAATACGCAGCACAAGGTGTTCTGTGAAGTTAGTACTCAGATATTAACTATACTTAGGCTACCAAGCTTTACTGAGGGCCAGGGGAAATGCGGGTCTCCAAGTGAAATCTCCCTCTAGCAACAATTCCTATGTTCTAGTATCAGAAATGGAAATAAAATACTTATTCTATTTAGGACACAGAATTTTCAAGCACCCAGGGGGTCCATAAAATAATTAATACCATCCTATTTGAAAGTGTTCTTCCTTGCATGGAAATCCTGAATGGTGAGGAACGAGCACTGCAACAATGAGCGGTACGTAACAGTAGTATATGGGTACTGACAAAGTACAAGAACAATTATGAAATGATGCCCTACCCCTACAGAGGTGATAAAAAGCAATTATATGAACTATTATATGAACTACTTTGAACTTCATCCTCAGTATCTGGAAACTGAACATGTTTGCTTTCAATAAATACTTCTTAAAATCCTCTAAAAGCATCCCATTTTAACTATACAAATTATTATTAGCCACAGAACAGTTTCTGATTTAGTTTCCCCCTACTATTTTTTTTAGGGATTATTCTTCTGATTAACTCCAAGATTCATCTTCACAGGCTTTTCCAGGGAAGCAGATGTTGACTTGGAAATTATTTTTTTTTGCCTCAGTACTTGCACTTTTCAGCATTGCAAGTGGTAAGTTTTCATATACAAAGCAAGGCTGTCCACACCTTCAGGTCTAGATTCCCAGGCCAAAATCAGTCACAGATAGAAATCCACAGAAATGTTATTAACAGAATTACAATGGAGACACATGTTGGTGCACAAACAAGGACCAATTATATTTTCCAGCTATAATTGCTTGAAACCTCTACACAACCCTACTTGTTTAATTTTGCACTTCATAGTTCTGCTACTTAGTAAATCAACATGTTGTAATTACAGCCACATATATCTTAAGCTGGTGAGGTGGGGATTGGACTCTTCTCCCAAGCACCAAGTGATGAGGGGAAATGGCCCCAGGTTGCACCAGGAGAGGTTTAGGTTGGATGTTAGGAGAAATTTCTTCTCAGAAAGAGTTGTGCAGCATTGGAATAGGCTGCCCAGGGAAGTGGTTGAGTCACCACCCCTGGAGGTCTTCAAGAAACATGTAAATTTAGAACTTAGTGGTGGGTTAGTGGTGGACTTCAGTACTAGGTTAAAGGTTGGACTAGATGATCTTAGAGGTCTTTTCCAACCTGGATGATTCTGTGATAGCGACTAACCCTTTCCATTATAAAGGCCTTTTCTTCTGAAACAAAACTTCAGTAGCCTGATCTGTACCAAGCTCTTAGGAGACTTCAGCTGAAGTTCTCAGCTCTCTGATATGCTTCAGGCAGCAGTTTCCAGCCATCAGGTTTAAAATATATATATATTCTCTCGTATCAGAGTATGCTTTTAAAAGAAAGCCTGGGTTCACCCATGTGAAAACTTATGATCATTTATTTATTATTAATCAGAGGAACTATCAAATCTAGGCTTTAGATCCAGTAACTTAAAATTGAGTGGGACGGAAGGCAACAATACATCTCTCTGATGCCAATGCATCTTTTGTTACCTACAAACAATTCACCCACATTGCAAACTTCAAAGAATTAGGAACATTGCCAGTCAATTTGAAGATATTAGCTGTTCTTTGCACAAATTTTGAGGTTATTTAGTATTACAACTGACTGAATGTAGTCAATACCTACAGCGTATACCATAATAAAGATTCTTATTTAAAGTTCAACCATAAAGATTATAGTAATCTTTAGCAGCGTTTAATTATCCTAACAGAATGTCGGAGATTTTTCATTTTCATTTCTAACCTATCATTAAGGTGTATTTGAAAATGAATAGCAAAAAAAAAACAAAAAAAAAACTTTGCTCACTGCACATTTTTCTGAAACGAACTCCTCCCCACTTTTTTCTTCTACATCAGATGTACAATGTCATGAGCCCTTGCAAACCAATGTATAGGGAAACAGTAATTCTTTGCTTAGCAATATTGATTCTTCTCTTTTTCTTCTTCTTTGTGCATGCAACATATGTACATAATCATTAGTATATTTAACATTGTGGGATTATTTTCATGACAGAACATACATTATTGAGAAATGTGGTTTCAAGGATGGAGGACAGAAGACAGCTCTGTAACGTTAAACCCTCAGTCATATCCAGTCTGGGACATCAGTAGAGCAGAAAGCTGGCAACAAGAATAACCGAACTGTGACCTGCAGATTTTATGACAAATTGGCTGTAAACCCTATAGTGTAGCTCTTTACATCTACAAGGCACTTCAGTGATGCATTTTTCCACAACTAATTTTAAGCACATTTTCATTAAAGGAACTCCACATTTAAATATATGTAAAAGTGAGCTGTAACATACATCTAAGATTTTTACAAATCAAATAAACTATTTTTAAACCACTCCCAAATTGTCAGTGGACTATATATTTTGTAGTAATAGACACATAATCGTATTTTAGAATTAGCAGAAAATTAGTGTGAAGTTCTTACATGAAAGTTAACCACAAAAAAAAAAAAAAAAAGATTTTTAACAATCTTTTAACTGTTCCAATATTCACCTCTGATTCAAATAGTGCTGAAATTGATAATAACTCTATTAACACACATAAAAAAAAAGAAACAAAAGTATAGGTACTTCTCTTCCTATGACAGGTGAGCAGAGATACAGGCAATTAGATACACTGTACTTTTGGACTCTTCCTTCCACATACCTATTTCCCACTTCCCCCAGCCTGTTGAGATACCCGATACTGAATACTTCTGAACACAATTAAGCTTTTATTACTTAAGTCAAAATTAGCTTTACACAAAAGAAAGATCTCATCTCTCTCATGCCTTGAGACGTTAACCTACACACAAAAGAAGATAATACAATATTTATGTTATAGTTTGCTTTTACACTTGTGTGGATTAGAAATTCTCTCTACACTAAGACTGGATTCTACAGAACACTCTGCAGCCAAAGACATGTGACCAAGTAGAGATGTTAAAAGAATGTCAAGACCATTCGCAAAGTTTTGCTGGAGTAATTCAAAATTCATCTATTCAAGACTTTCCATTGGCCTAATCTACTTACCTCTGTATTTTATATATATTTTACCCTTCATACAACTGCTCCAGCCATTAGCTGGTTCATACACGTTTCTCTGAAAAATCTTTTATTTCTTTTATGCTGTTTGTTTATAAGAAAAATACGTTCTTTTGCATTATGATTTGCTCTTACTCATATAAACAGACTCAGGAAAACAAGATGACAGGGACTTCTGACATTTAGACATAGTCAAGTTTGACCAGATAATATTGTCATCTTTTCCTTCTGGGCTACTTACTACATCCCATAGATTTAAGATTTAGACCAACTTTCTTGAAGCAATTTCATTTTTTCTATAATACTTTTCACAGAAGGACTCCAATTATCAGTAAGAACTTCTACACATTGCCCCAACAACAGTTTTGAGAAGTCACCTCTAATAAAGCTATAGTGCATCTATAAGAGTAAATGGATGACTTTGGATTCACCTACCCTCATATTTACATCTGCTCCGTTGCAGACCAAAAGTTCTAAACACAATGCTCCATGTGTCGACGCAGCAGCAAAGTGCAAAGGTGTAAAACCTTTCTCATTCATTTGATTCACATTAGCACCGCAGTCTATGAGTTCATTCACTACAACATCTTGTCCGTTGTAGCAAGCCACATGGAGTGGAGTATTTCCATAGGCATTTGGTTCATTCATCTGTCAACAACAACAACAAAAAAGATTAGTTAATAAGCAAAAACCTGTATTACTGCAGCGTTTAATTACCACAAAGAAAATTTGGTGTCATGAGACAACTTCATTATGCTTTTGAATTCTTCAAAGCCAGAAATTAAAAGCAAGGTCTGGATGTACTACTTTGACTGAGAAGGGGAAGAGTATAACTGTTTTTCAACTGAGCCAACCTCCTCCAATTGTGTCCACGCCAGTTTCCTGTATGCAGTATGCAACTGGATACACATGAAGAATGTCAACAGTGACAATTTGCACAGACATTACAGACTAGCAGCTTAAGCACATCAGGGATCTCTATCATTTCTCAACAGCACATGCAGGTTTCTGTTAAAAACAGGTGTCAAAAGGACTGAGAGTCTCCCCAAAATAAGTTTTAGCCTTTAAATCTAGAACTCCTAGATGCAGACACACACACACACACACAAATGCAGGCTGACTTCTTAATGAAATTCAGGACCTGAGGGTAACAGGAATTTTGGTTATGAACTACTTCTAAAATGTAAACACACATGCTTCGCTAATGAACAATAATATAAATGTCACTGTTTAAGTATCCAAGACAGGAAACATCAGATCTGATCTCTAAACCAAACAAGACTCTGAAGTATGTACTTTTTGTGAGTCGGGGAAGGGAAGGGGGAGAAATCAAATTTGTTGTGCACAATGGGATACTGAATTCTGATCTACTTCTCTAGATAAAACTTGGGCAGCATTCTGCAGCCTTGCAAAGGTAAAATATGATGCAAAATGTACCTTTCTTACATGGTTTCACAGTTTTCTGTTAACATACTTCCTATATGCAGGTACTGTACTGTCTTTTAATTTATTTTGCATTTCTACATTAATATGGCCTTCCTTAATCTAGTATTAAAGTTTCTGACAATCCATAACATTTCTCAAAGTATATGTGGTGTAAGAAATTCAGTAACATCTATATTTTACAAAGAACTGAGGCAAAAGAGTTCAATTTCCTGCAGTTCAAAAGGGATGTGTGTGGCAAAGCTAGGAACGGAATTCCTATTTCCTGAGTTCCAGTCTAAGGAGTCAGAAATGCCAAGTGAACAAAAATAGCATTAAACACAAATCTATTTCCAAATAATTCTGCAAAAACTGCAAAGCTCTAAAGTTACCTGGGGAAATTAAATTTTGTAACAAAAAAGCACAACAATAAAAAAACAAAGCACATGAAGATCGTCAGAAATACTTTCACTATTTTCACCATTTCATAAACACACACACAAATAGTGTACTACAATACTAATAAGAGCATTTCAAACAACAACAAAAATATCACTTTTATTCTTCCTTACATCAACTCCAAGGTCTAGAAGGTATTTGACTACACTGATCATCCCACTAGATGCTGCAGCATGTAAGGGTGTATATGATTTCTTGTCTTTGCACGTTACTTCAGCTCCATGGGCCACAAGTAATTTCACAACTTCAATATGACCTAAAAGAATAAAGACAAAACAAAACAAAAAAAGAAGCTGCATTTTATATTACTCAGAACAGATTTACAAATGGAATAATTGTACAATTATTGTAATACAAACTGAACATTATTCATTTGGACCTAATCAGGAAAGTAAGGAGTTGTTCCTCTAATTCTTTCATGAACTATAAAAGCCACATACACTATTCATCTCCAGAGGAGGGTATTTCAACATAACCCCCCTCCAGTAATCACACTATTGCAAGGCACAGTCGAGCTCTTTCCTTGACCACGTCTCCTGTTTCAGCTTTCAGGCTACTGTGACGCTGTGCTCCAAGAGAGAAGCTATGAAAAGGAGGAAGCCAAAAATCTGTCCTTCTTGCTCAGTTAATTTAATTGCCAAACAAATCTATTATTGAAAACACAAAAACTTGTGCCACGTAGACAATCATGACAAAGTCTGCAGAATAAAGGAGAACACTCAGTGTAAATAGACTGATAGATTTAGTGCTTTACCTGAATCATAGACAGAAAGAAGTAGGATTTGTTGTTTTACCTTTCAAGTGAAACCCTTATCTCAGTTTTAAAAAAATGTGGGGGAGAGGGGAAGGAGGGGAACACTGAATACTTACGGTTATCCAGTCAGACATTTAAGTACCATGCATCAAATCCAACTCTGAGTTTAAGTGCTTCATAAACAGAGGGGGACTGCTATTTCAATGATTAAAATAATGCGCACAGGTTTGGAAAGGAAATATCTACCCGAAGGAATACAAAGATGTTTTAATAAACTTTCAGTCACCACAGCACTGCATGCCTCCAAAATACACAGAGACCCTCACCTAGCTATACAGATCAGAAGCACACAGAGCTAACCAGTGCAATGGGAGGTGCTGCAGCATTTCATTTCTGCATTACTTCAGTATTGCAGGAAAGACCAAGAAAGAGAAATTTAAACATGATACTCATCTTATTACCCAAACAGAGCGGGGACAAGAATGAAAACAAGCCCTGTATGACGGACAGAAGACAAAAGATATTGAAAGTGGCGAAAGGAAGAGAAATACTGAACAGAACAGCGGCACAGAACTTTAAAGTGAAGGGAAAAAAAAAACATCAAAAATCCCTGACCTGCATTTAATTGCAAGCAGCAATCAGTGGAAGACACTCACACAGAAGAACGAGACACTTCAAGTAGGAAGCACTCAGGAGCCATTCCCACACGCTGACAAGGGCAGCGCTAACACTCACGAACCCAAGTCCATTTTGGTTGCAGCATTACAGCTGGACAGCAAAGGAGACGGGTGAAAAGCAGGAAGGAAGGGAAACAATGGATGTAACCCTATAAAGTTATTTATAGGAGAATGACGAAAAGCCTTATTTCTTTTTTACTCTACGGTCTATTTTATACAGTGGAAAAGCTTTAAGGCTTTCTTCTAATAACTGGAGCAGTGTAAAATGGCTGGAAATTGTGAGGGAGAGATATCAGGTTTTCTTTTGCTTGTTTGAACTTCTCTAAGAGTTCTTTTTTCAACCTCTATTGTGTGCAAATATTTCTAGGATGACAGACATCAGATAAATTACATTTTTCCCACTCTGTTCATTAAGAGAATTTCCTGCTAATAGCCTATGAAATAGCACTCATTAAAATTGGAATAAATGTAGCTCATCTGAAAAACAGACTTTTTTTTTCCATCTTGGTGAGCACAAGCCAGAAAACGTCTATCTGATATTTGTCAAATCTCTTCCATCTCGTGCATTTACTTTCATTCAACAAAATTTTGCAAACAATCACCTTAAAGTGGTTGAACGTCCTGTCAAAGAAATTTCTCTGCATATATAAGCAGATTACAAAATACTAATACAAAATATTCCAAAGAATGTTGGATCAATAATGAAGGCTGTTCTCCGACTTCTCTGTTTAACTGATATCAGTACTTGTAGTGCAATATCACGGGGTTTCAAAAAATAACTTAAGACTATTAATGCTGTCACAATCTCTTCAAAATTTACTTTACATCTTCAAATCTTTTCTTCTGAAGACATCTCAGCACTGTCCTATTGTTCTTTTTAGCATCTCACATATGGATTTCACAGCCTTATTTTACATTGCTGTCAGATTATTTCAGACCTGTACTGGCAGGGACATATAACTAATTTGAAATTGGCCTAAACCACAGAAATCTGCTAAGACAGTAGTTAATAATTCTACTTTTGAACCAATCCAGGCATTTGTGAGATGATCACTTTTATGTGAAGCCTAAATCTGTAAATGAGTGCTTCTTTTTCATTTGTAAAGACTAGAACTTTTAGTCCTTGGACTAAAGCATATTTCATACAATGAACAACTCATTGTCAATCCCCTGAAACTCAGGGTAAGGTTTTTCAACAAACGGTATTTAAATAGGGTAAGTTAACACACACATGCACGCTGCTCTTTTGCTTTGCTCGGTAGTTGATTTTAAAACTTTATTTCTATGTTTAAGTTATTGCTTCCATTTCCTCTTTCACGGCAAGACTGGGAAAGCAGTTGTAAGATACTCGATGTCACTACTTTTTGAATAACAGATGAGAAATGTGTTTAATTAGCAACTTCAAATCCATTGTTAAGAACTGCTCCTCCCCCCTCCCATACACATTACAAAGCATTATGCTTATTTATAAGCAAGTGTCTAATTTCTAATGATGAACATGAGTATCAAACTGCATATTCAGGGACATTTTGCCTAAGATCAGATTGCCAAGGCAGAGCTACCCTAGACTTACAGATGTCTACATAACCTCCCAGTTTATGCATTTATTTATTTTTTTGGTTTGATATCAGATACAATAAAATTGTTAATTTTACTCAGAGAAGGGGCAGTAGAGAAATTATTCTCCTTGTACATTAATTTAAATACAAGATGCTCCTTTGTAAACCACAGTTCAAAGTTTTCACTGAGACGGTAGGTTCAAGTCCTATTTTTATCTTAGACTAACTGAAAAAAAAACCACACAATGTTCACATCTTTAAATCACCTCTGAAAAAAATATCTTGTAAAGAATATGACCACGTTCTCCTAAATGTTCTTCTCTTTAAGTTTCATACGATGGTAATATATGCATACAAATATGTATTTTCTAGGGAAATCTAACATTTCGTGATACTAAATACAAAGAAAAATGCAAATCATCGAAACATAACAGGAACAACAAATCACATATGATCACATTTTAGTTCCATATTTCATCTTCAAGTTCCCAGGCATGTAGATTCACACAAGACTGATGCTACTGCTTTTACTTTTTTCCCTTGGCTGGATAAGGTTATGAAACAATAAGCTAAAATGCTGAATAACAAGTAAGACTATGGAATCATCAACTGTTTTCTTCTTGAAATTGGTACTGAAACTTTGCTGTTCACTGTTCATATATGGCACATTGCACACGTCAAAGAAGAATTTCAGACTTTTTCTGAAAGTTAGAGGCATAAAATGAACATGTGTTTTGAAGTGGTTTTTGGCTTCTGAACAGGCACAATACATGGCAATGACAAATACAATCAGCAGTTGCATGTGAATTACTTAGAAGCAAGCTGGCATAACCATCCTCTGAGGCGCCTCTTGTAGTAATTGGTTGCTTTTTGTTCAGCACTACTGCAAAGTTTCACCTATGATTAGACTCCTGCTGAGTAAGGAACATAGTTTCCTCTTTTTAGAAAAAAAAAAATGATTTTTCTTTTTCAAACAAATTCATTTTCCTACCACAAAAACATATTTACATGGCAATTCGAAGTGTACTATTAATGGTTTTCTGGCAGATTCACAGATAACTTTAATGCTTATCTTCTAAGTATTTTTCCCAGAAATACACAAAACCACTAAATGTAAGGTGATTTTTTTTTTTTTTTAACTACCACAATAGTAATCAACTGCAAATATGTACATACCCATATATGCTGCCCAGTGTATAGCTCTTCTGTCTTTCTTGTCAAATGCATTAATATTGGCTCCTCTAGACAACAGTAAGCTGACCATCTGGGACAAACAGAAAGAAAAGAAATCCTTTATTCAAAATGGAAAAGTCTACTTAAAATTTAGGCTAAGAAAATCATAGGAGAAGACAAAAATGTGTGTGTTTCAAAGAATTTCAATATGTGTGGTTTTGAATATTCCACATGCTTAAAAAATTGGTCATCCATCTTGGCAGCAATAACAAAGTGACTGTAAGGAACAGAAAATTCAACACCAACAAAAATATTTATAAATTAAATATGACAAACCTGTGGAATCTTTGAGATCTTCAGGCTAAGGGATGTACTAAAGGCAATCGCTAAAAGCAAGCCTACTGCCAATTTGTCTCCAATTACCTACCACAATTACTGTAAGAATTTCTCAAGAATCACTTTTCAGGGTTTGAAAACTAGTAAGTTGGAGCTTATTGCATATACTTTCTCCACTTTCAGTGGCAACAGATTCCGTATATTCACTATCTACTGAACAGAAAAATATCTTTTTTTTTTTTCCATTTTAAATTTATCTATTACTAGTTTAGACTCCGGTTAACTCAGATAAATTTGCTTATGTCTTTATAGAGGTATGGTATAATAATACTCCAACTAAATGGTGTAACACAACCAATCTGTACACAGATCCATGCAAAAGACAAACTGAAATACAAAATAGGGGTTTGGCCTGTGTTTTTTGAAGGGATAGGGAGAAACATGATTTTTACCTGAGAAACTAAAAATTAGAAAGTGTTGGACAGAACAATACATAGGAAACAAGCTAAGAAAAATAACTCATACCTCAACGTGTCCACTGAAGGCTGCATGATGCAACGCAGTTCTGCCTGCTCGATCAGACACATTTACATTACTTAGAAGAGGCACCAAAGCCTCAGCACATTTCACAGCTTTATTTGCAGCTGCTATATGTAGGGGTGTCTGCCAGTTCTTATCACGAGCATTGACATCTGCTGAATGCTTTAACAACACCTGAACAGCATCCTGAAAACATTTAAAAACTTATAAATAAAAAACAAGCCACTTAGAAAGGATTTTAAATCCAAATATATATTTGCGTATGCATACACCATATGTAAAGTCTAATGGAATAAAACTATCTGTAATTTGTTCTTCTGTAAGCATATTCTTGTGGTTTGGTACTTTATCATAAATCCAGCTTTGTGGATCTTCTCAAGGACATGAGGAATATACTCCCTACAGGGTTCAACTGCATCAACCATTTCCAGGGCTTTTTTCCAATTCTGGGAACCAGCTGGCAAGTTACTTCATCATCACAACTAATTTACAAAGCTCAATAAATCTCCTCAGGAATTCCTCCATTGCCAAGGATTAGTAAGTTTCTATGAACTTACAATGCACTTTCATCAATTTGCTAGGCAAAACTTTTGAACTGCCATAGTCTAGAAATGTCAGAGAGACAGATGAACTTATTAAATGTACATTTAGAGAACCACAGATAAAACAGAGCAATGTCAGTTTCAGCATATACTGTTGCAAAACTCCTGAAAAAACTGTTTCAAAATATTACACTAAATTCCATCTCACAAAGACAGCATTCATTTCCTTTTGTTAAATGCAAAAGCTATAAAAATTTTATAAGGCAAGATGAACAAATCCAATTAAAATATGTGCACAAAACTGAAAGATAGAAAAAAAAATCACTTATTGACATTAACATGACAATTAATACTGCATTTTACATCAACTTTATGACGTTTCCACAATTCACTAATTGCTTTAAGCGACTTCCAACTCAAACACTGAGCACAAAAATAAATGGCTGGCACTTTGAACTTAAAATATATTATGAAAAGTAGTTACTGGAAATTTCAAATCACACTGTGGTACAATAGCCAGGTATCATTTTCAGCCATGAGCAGAATACTAAGTAACACTGGATTCTATTTAGTGCAATAAATTATATTCAAGAAACCGAAATTTCTTCTACTTTAATAAAAAAGAAAATAGGAACAAATATAGAAGTTAAAATACTGCATCATAACCTTATAATTTAAGTGATAAATGCAACAATTTTTATTCTCTAAGAAAAACTTAAGAAGATTTAATACTTTAAAATCTAATCAATATTTTGAACTTCTGTTTTTTTTGAACCAAATCTTAAGAAAAAACAATCAGAACAAGGAAATTTCAGAACAGCTATTAACTCTTCTGCAGAAGAAAGCACCATACTAAAACATATAAGTTGCATAAAAATAACTCATCTTCTACTTTTCTATGGATATATATTAAGATATTTCAAAAACTAGTGAATCTGTTCAGATTCCCCCAGCAAAGTAGACTGGGTATGCAAATATTAAGGTCTGGAGCCTGACAGTCTTGACATGAAGTTTCTTGAACTCATGCAGCTGACAGCAAAATCCATAACACCAGCTATTTTGCATCATTCAGTGTCTTTATTTGACTGCAACTGCCCTTGCTTCAAGGATAAGACCGCATGTTTTACTGAAATCACTATCAGGGTTTTTGTCATTACAGCTTTTTTCATTTAATGCCTTAAAACCACGTACGACTGTCAGCTGCAAACCAGTGCCTACGCGTATCAACCACCTCTCCATTTATGCGGTCTCCAATGACGTACCATGTTTATAAATAGAAAATTCTGACAAGAGCCTATCACTGCTATTAGGCTAAATAGTCGGATTGGTTTACTTGTGTTGTTTGCACATTTGGTTAGTATTTTATTTAAAATATTCCACGTGTAAAAAAAATGAGCATGGTCACATTTCTTGAAGTTATCATTTAGGTCAAGTCTGACTGCAGCACTCCTCTCTACAAGCTTCATTGATTTAATGAATTTTGTTGTTCCTCTGAGGAATGCAGTATTTGGTACTTCAGCTCCTTTGGGAGCTGACTGAAGCCTAAAAAAAACTCAAAAAGAACAAGCAACATTTGTGAATAAGGCTCCCTTGATTTTCAAACACGGTTTTGAATAACACAATCTCCATATAACTTAGCTATTAATGATAGTGACAAAATAATATAATTTACCCAGGGAATTCTAAAGCAAAAACTGAAACAAGGGCTGTTTAGATAGTTCGTGGATCAAATACTTGAAGCTCAGTGCTTGCCAAAACCAAACTATTCAATTCCATCTTCTCAAACAATAATGTGCACAGAATCTTAAAGAACATACACACCCCTCAAACCAAAACACCTTTCCTTATGAGACGTACTGAAGTGAGCATCAGCCTGACTCAGGATCTCAAAGGAGATAATTTTGCATAAACTCTTCCACATAACAAGCACAGCATTTCTCTGTTTTGATCTTCTACATATATTTAAATTTTTATAAGAACATCAACAACAGAGGAACAATAACAAATTCACTCTTAAATCACGACATTCTCGTAACTGTGTTACTGGTAGACTTCAAAACCTTTATAAATATTTCATTTATAAGTTTTAAAGTGATTTTCAATACTATCATTACTCATTAGGATTGGGTTTTGTTTCATTTGTTTCTTAAGACATGAAGAAAGGCAGATTGTGCTGCAGATTACATATTAAATCCTATTTCAACTCTAGTTCCCTCATGCTGAACCATTCTGGTTACCTCAAAAAAAAAAAAAAGGTACACTGGAGTTCAGAACATCACATGCAGAATCTTCTCTGCTAGGGAGATGGCATTTAGGTAAAGAGCAAAGCTGAAATCTGCAAGTTTATTGTTTTCCTCCTTTCTTCCTACACAGACATATGATATATATATATATATATATATACTGTCAATATGTTAAACAAACTGTTTCAAGTGTTCTGCAATTCCAAATGTTTGGAGGAGTTTTACTTTGTAAAAAACTGAACAAAGAACAGAAGGTACTTTGAGATACCTTATCTTAATACAAAGCAGTCAAAAAAAAGCATACCTCACTACAAGATGCCACAGCTCTGTGTAAAGGAGTCAACCATTTGCTGTCTTTGGCATTAACTCTAGCTCCTGTAACAAAAAATATAAGAACAACAGAAATTAACAATTTGTTTGTAATAAGGAGTTAAATATTCTCATGTACAGGGAGAGAACTGTTGGAAGATACTTATTCTAGGCTTATAGGACAACACCCAAAAAAGAAAAGTCTTTGCTCCAGCTGAAGTCCACCCTTTGAGAAAATTCTTTTTAACACTCCATCTATAATACTCTTCCATCAAAATGTACTCATCTTTTTACACCAGGTAATCCTCTATAATCTTTTGCATTTCTAAAGGTACATAAAAGACTGTTGGGTTAGAAGGACAGATTCCTTGCTTTCATTCAGCAACAAAAATCTCATAGTTTCCCACTGCAGATCAAATTCTCCTTTA
Organism: Cygnus atratus; assembly: GCF_013377495.2. Taxonomy (NCBI): domain Eukaryota; kingdom Metazoa; phylum Chordata; class Aves; order Anseriformes; family Anatidae; genus Cygnus; species Cygnus atratus. The sequence goes on from NC_066363.1 coordinate 37,308,688, forward strand.
AAAACAGAGAAAGAGGCTACAACTATTCCCTGAGCCTCCAGTTTCCTTGTCATTGGCCAGTCTGCTGTCTAGGTGAAGAATGATGTAGAATGACGGTAGGTGGGTAGAATGATGCTTCCTCTTCTACTGGGAATTTGGGAACACATCTCTACTCCACCAGGGCACCTAGCCCACGGCAGGACCTGAAGGCTGGGGGATTTTTTTCCTGAAGGAAGCAACTTAGCAACTTCCTACTTTCCAGTGAACTTCAAACAAGAAGCCTAATGGTTTAATTTTTTAATGATGTGTGCATATGCATATACATTTCTGTGTGTATATACACATACCCAAAGCCTTATACATTTCTTAATACTTCGTGTGGAAATTTAGCCATCTGTATTTGGAAAGAGAAGATTTTACAGAGACATGAGAATTTAAACTAAATGTTGGCAAATATAATTTGGAAATACTCTTAAAAATAATTCATAGAGTAATGGATGATACCTTACAGTAACATTAACGCTACATGGTCAGAGATTATTGATTTCTCAAGCTAACCATATTAGTACTATTTCAGAACCAAATTAATTTTTTTTTCTATACAAATAATAAATAAATAAATAAGGATGAAAGACCAGTAAGGCACAAAGCATCAAACAAGCTACTAGTCAGGATACTGGTAAGGATACTCAGCTGAGAAATGGGATATTTTGGTGCAAGTCTGCCTGACCTGCACCAACAATGAAATCCTTCCCAGTTCATCTGAACAACCCGACCAAGAAACTCAGCTGTCCATGCAAACCGATGATTGCATATACAACGCAAAACAAAGGTGTGAAGTCAGTTCTGTGAGTTTATTTTTTGTGGTCAATCCTTCCCTTTCTGATTTAAGAACACAATTAAGAAGCTGATTCTGGAACTGCTTTGACCCTAGGTCTTCGAAGTACATGACAGAGCCTGGTCTCTAATTGTTCCCTACAATTTTAGGGACTTCTTTCCTTCCTTATCTAAATTTCAGAAGCTTTAGGTCTCCCCAGGTTCTAAAATTTTTGAAAAATAAGTTTGAAGGAATGGGAAGAAAGTCTAACTCCATTCGAGAAAAACATATTCTAACAAAAGTTTAAGAGACTTAATCTTTGCATAAACATCTACTTTTGTCAACCATCATAAGGACCTACTGTACCGCATCACATCCAGGTACCATAACATAGTATTCTGTATCTAGTTCTGCATAGAGCCCAAGTGAAAAATAACTTGATGGTTATAAATGTCAGCAGAATTTTCTCAGGATTTTTGGTAATCTTTCCCAAAAAGCAATAACCTGAATGATCAGTAAATGAGAATATAACCAATGTGTGACATATCAGACAGAAGTCTTTAATTCTTTTGACCATCTTCCAGGTTATTTTTAGCCACTTCTTGGGTTTAGCACATCAGACAAAAGCAAAAGCCAAAATGATGCACCAAGCTCCACCTAACTTCACACCTAGAGCGAACAACCAAGGAACGAGGACTTCCAAAGTGTAATTATTTTCTGCTTCTAACTTTACAATACAAATGTCTTTGAAGTGTTTTAAAGCAAAGTATGATACATGGTAAGAATTAAGGGAGTTACTAATAACCATTCTGATTTTCCTCAGGAAAATGCATTCTCAGGGTCTGAGGTCAAGTCAGATCCACCCATGCGATCAAGCCTGAGCTAGGAGGAGCCCCACACCCAGCACGTTCCCACTGCAAGGAAGTGGCAATTACTTAAATTCTGTGAGAACGTGCTGAGGCTCCACAATGTGTTTATGGGCTCAGCCAAGTCACTCACCGATATTTTGGTAGGTTAACATAGTCTAAAAATCCCATCAGAAGAGGGCAGGAATAAATACAAAAAGATGCCATATAAAAGCTTCTATCAGTAGAAAGTTAACTAAACTCGCTAGGACTAAAGGAAAAGAATACCAAAAGGTGTTTTTGTTTCTGGTAGGAAAGAAAACCAGAGGTAGTTAAAGAAACATCCAAAGAAATTTGAAGTGATGAAAAATAACATGGCCCCTCAGAAGAACAAAACACAAAACAATAATGGCCCTGCCCCGTAAGTGATCTTCCACCTAAAGAAATAAGCCTAAACATAAGTCTAGGACATCCTATATTCATCAAAGAAATGTAATAACTGAACACTAAAACAAGTTATCTTTTCAAATGCATAAAAAATTGTAGATTCTCTGACAACAAAAGAACAAAGCTCACTTCTGACAAAAGACATGTATCTTTGATGCACTCATCTAAGAAAAAGCTACCAAGTTTGCTTCTTCACAATAAAAAACTCTGAGAGTTCCAAACCCATTGGATTGAAAGGCAAAGTTAAAATAATAATCAAAACAGGTGTACTATCAAAAAAAAAGTTTGTATGCACTATTAACGTAGGAATACTATGGGAATCAGGAGAGATGTAGCTCTACCTACATTAAACAAAATAATATTTTAAATCAACATCAAGAGATGTTCCCCCTTAAATTTCTCCAAGACGACATGCTACAAAGAATGATTTAAATTTCATAAAACAGACTCTCCAAACAACTTTGCATCTACTCCCCCCTCTAGGCTGTTTTTACTTCTTACAGCATGATTTTGAGAAAATGCTTCAGTTCCCCCTTCAGATGCTCTACACGAGACAGAAAGCTCCCTGAAACCTAAACTACCCATACCCACAGGGACAGAGTTTGCATCCTTTACACTCTGAGGTAAAGCTCTACATCAGATCATTGCAAATATATGTTAGAAAATATATTACACCTTTACTGAATTGTCTTTTGTTAAAAATGATTTGAACGCATGCATGCATATAAATTACTGGGCTGTGTTATCTCTGTGAAGCTCCACCTGCCGATGTGCCGACTAGGGCACTGCTCACATTCTGAATACCTTCTAACACACATTGCGCAGCGGTTTGCTCCTTCAGAGGGAGGTAGGTGCAGCACGACTCTATCCCTGTTTGTCTTCCAGACCCCAGGGGCTGGCCTCAACTTCAGAAAACTATTTTCAACAACTAAGACAGCATCTTCCCTCAGCATTTAAACCCCTTAACACTATTTTGTTTTCCTCTAAGGCCCTACGATTATGTCCTGCATTAATAGTTGACACGTTTATTAAAACTGCTCAATATTTACTTAAGGCAATTTTTATTTTATTTTTTTGTATTTTAATTCTTTTAATGCTGCAGAGCTTGCAGGAAAAGGAGTTGGGGGCTTGCCAGGGATCTCTAATATAATACTGGGCATGAACAACCATAATCTTTGCTTGAACTTAAAAACTGATTGTGTAAATGATGCTCTCCTAAAACCGCACCTTTCAAACAAACCGACATATCCTTCCATGTTGGTGTACTCAGCTGAATATTAAGCAAAACCTTCCCTTCATCAACAACTTTGCTAGTACAACCTAGAAAGTTTACAAATGCAGGCAAATTTGAAAGGAAGATTTTTGCTCTTCAAACTGTGGAGGGAAGTGTTACAAATTCTTCTTACGTCCTTGAATATTAAATCTCATTTTGCAAAGTTGCACTTACAAGACTGACGAAGACATATTTTGTTTAATATATCTAGTACAGTAGCTACTGAAAAGCCCACCTGTGTTTACTTTTAGCAAATCTATTTTCCAAGAGATATGTATTGAACTCAATACATGCATCAATTTATCAAATGATTTTTGAAAACTTTAATTATATCAGGCCACATCCATATGTCCCCCAATACCCAGACATATGGTTCTGTGATCCAGTTGCTACTTCACTGGTTTCAATATCCTTACATTTGAGTAGGAGCTATTATTTCAACCCTTCTTCTCTTGAAGAGACAGGCAATGGACAGTTGACTGGGCAGGAAATGCTACAAGAAACAGTCACACACCTCTCTCTTCATCCATAAAGTCCCATACAACTATATGCAGCTATATTTCATCCACTTCACCTCTGTTCTCCTTCCATAAGAAACATTGCTAGCTTGCCATGACAATCCCTGCCTGTTACCCAACACCAGAATTCTTCCAATTTGTAAATTTCTTTAGAAGAAGTACTACAGCGTTTAGCCCACAGTACTAACTTTAAGTATTGAATTGCCTTCCACCATTCTGCCTGTTTGTAGTCTGTATTTTTAGGCTGTCAAGGACGATATTTCCCCTTATTATTGCACAAGATGTGCCGGCAATTGTACAATATCATAATATAAGCAAATAAAGCAAAACTGTTTTCACTTGCATATACAATAGACACCTACTGTTCAGTATTTGAAACTCTGAAAACATGTTTATTTAAGAGTAAATGATGTAAATAAGATCTTTAGACTACATTTTAAAAAGCTAACAACAAACTTGGTTAACATCTAGAATATTGGAATGCTTCTAGGAATCACCTTTGCAGAATTAGGAAGTTCCCAGGTACAAATCACTAAGAATAACCAATAGTCCACACTGTGATTAGATTCTATTTAACTACTTTCCTGAGGGCTTGTATTAGTTCTGGAAGTTTTTTCCTTTTAGACTGATCCACTTTTTATCTAGGACCATGGAAATAGTTAAAAGCAGCAGGCAGAAATTGTTGCAGTGGAATGAACAGATGAAAAAAACCTTTTCCTCAGCAAGAAAAATATGTGAATATTCAAGGGGAGATGCAGAAAAAAAACTTGTAAAGTAGAAGATGACTTCAGATGACAATTTGAACAATTAGTGAAATATAAGCTAACTTCCTATTGAAAAACTGGAAACTTGGAAAGTTATTGCTGCAAAAATCATGAGTAAGACCTTGGGAGACAGCTTCTACCTACGTAGAAGCTAAACGTGTAATAGGGGATCTACAATAGTATAAATCTATAGTATAGTATAATCTATAAAAATTGAGAGGGATAGGACTGGAATGTCTTTTGATCAGCCGCAATTATGCTTCAACACCTACTTTTATTTTTATTGTTACAAAACAAAAACAAAAAAAAACATGGAGAAATACTGGAAGATAAGCACAATCAAGTCAAAGTTATCCTCCAGAATTTCTCTTGCGTAAATAGTTGTTGCCACCTCTCACACATTCAATCCTAGAGCTTCCAAGAGCAGCACAAGTTTCTCAGACCCCCTGAGCTAATGAACATTTGTACTTTTTCGTAAGTTATGAGAGTTGGTCTCTCTCATAAAAAGTTAGAGCTGCTTCCTTCAGCTACCTTCTACACAGCAACTGCTGCCAGAGGGCAGTGAAGACGGCTCTGAAAAGAAAACTGTTGCTCACATTGTTGAAGGAAGGAAGAGGAAGCGAACAAAAGATACAGCCAGTGTAAAAGGAGTGCCAGTGAAACCACAGGCCTTTGCACATGGGGACGTTTGCAACCCAAACAAAGGAAGCTTCATTCCACCGGTATTTTCGCAGCAATAGCCTTTCAACAGCTCAACTGTTTGATTGCCATTGCACGGACTTTTAATACTTGCGTGGCTTGAGAATTAGCTGAAAGAAACCCAGCTTGAGTGGAGCAATGTCGAAGGCTTTTTGCTATCCTACAAAGTCTATGTTGTTACATTAATGATAGTTTTCCAGCATCAGGACGATTATTACACAGTACAGCTGACCCAGAAGAAAACACAACAAATACTTGCAGGCTTCCAAACCTTAATGAGATTTAGACCACACATTTATGTATGCTGAGCTCCATGCAGCGAAAATTTTGGGTTAAACAAACAGAAATGTGTTATGTTAGTATTCATGTATCAATGCAATAACAGTAACTAATCCTACTTGAAAGTAAACAACATAGCTCATGTTTCTTTTCACGAAGTCTGCTAATTTCAGTGAAAGCAACAACAGTCTGCATGTTATGTTAAAGAAAACATGAAAAAAGTTACTAATCAAGGGAACACAATCTGGGATCGTACTAATACTAATCCATCCTGCTCCTCACATCTCACCTGCCTGCAGGAACTACTCTGATAGCATTTAAAAAAAAGAGTTTGGGACAAAAAAAAAAAAAAAAAGGAAAAAAGATTTTTAAAACAGAATAAGCCCCATCATAACAGTCCCCTGCAGGACTTAGCTGAAAGAAGAGTTTGAGTCTTTATCAGGACTTCTTTGAAAGAACAAAAAGTTGGATCTTGACATCCAGTTACACAAGTCTAAATTATGTTGCTTTTCAACTTCTCAGTAGTTTGTTATCAAATATTTACACAATTAAATTCAATGCAATTAAGCAAAGTAAATAGATAATACTTTTGTATCAGGACACCAAGTTGCGCATTACACACTGTAATAATACAACTTTGATGGATGTTATGACTCTTTACAGCGGAATATGAAAAAAAAACGCTTCTAAAATTTTAAGTGATCTTTTGTTCCATATGATCTTTTGTTCCATCATTCTGTAAACTATAAACAAGCATCTTTACGCCTCATATTTACTGTTCACCTCCTTATCTAACAAATTTAGGTAATGTTAATAGTGTATCTAACTGCAATCTAAAGAAGAGAGATGATTTGAACATCCAGACTTCAAGAGAGCATAGTGTTAAGAGAATTTGCTTGTAAAACATTCACATCTTTAGGGGACAAGTTTATTAGTAAACTCACTGAAGCGCTGCCTCAAGATTAAAAAACAAAAATCAGTCAAACAAAAAAATCTAAATGTCAAGCCCCAGACAGGAGCCACCAAATCAATTTTATTTGCTGTTCATAAACTGTCACCTTCATGATCCTTGCCCAGCCAAAAACCTACAAGAGGAGAGATCACAGAGCAACCCCGAAGGCTGGTGGGAAAATAACTCACTCAAGAATTCAAAACCAAAATGAATATGCTTGTAAGACTGAAGACTTACTTCCTAGAAGTCTGCAAATAGGCTCAATGAGTTTTATCTTCATAAACACGATATGGGTTGCTTAGGTCTATAGTAAAGTGATATAAAGATATTGTAACAGCAATTTATGATTCAAAATGCTTACTTGAAAGCAATGTGGACCCACTGAGAGGGATACAAATGAAACTCCAATAAAAATTTAAAAATCTATGTCTAGGTAATGTACAATGCATGCTTTAACTAAGAATAGTGGATGATGAGAAAGAGTCAGGTAAGAGCCACTGAGTAGTGGAAAGATTAATATTGACTTTGGCAATTTTGATGAGCAATTGGAAGGAAGAATAAAAAAGTTGAGGATAGCTTGCTTAGCAGTATAACTTCAAAATGGTTCCTAAACATACCAGCAAAACTACATGAGAAGACATTACGAGTTGCAAAGTCAAGCTCTCGCATGGTGAGAAATGCCAGTATGAAAGCAGTCCACAATGCTTAATTCAATCCCCTGTGCAAATATATTACAATGGGTCAATTATGAGCCACACAATGTTTACATCCAAATTTACTGCACAAAGGAGATTGCTATTCATAGGTATTATTTAACTACCTACTCTTTGTTCAAAAAGAGGCCTTGCAACATGGCAAACTTTCTTCAAACTTTACTGTGGTAACAGATGTACTTTATTTGCTCCTTAACGTTCATGTATTATAACAAAATGTAACCTAAATCTGTCCCCAAGGGCAGATTTGATCTCCAGCTGAATCACAACAGATTAATTTTCTGTATCTTTAGGAAATGGAGAGAATAAGATCCGTTAAGTGGTTCCAATTAAGTTCCAATTAAGAGATGGAAGTCAGAAGAAAAATCTTGGCTTGTGCACTGAGGGACCTAGACCCAATCTCTCAGAGAAGTAGCTGGTGCAGTTCTTCAGATACAGCTGTAAGCACTCACACTCCACAAACTACAAGATCTCAAATCCCGCATTCAGAAATGAAGACTAAATTAGCGACTACTTTTTAAAGAGAGTCTGGTTTAAGCTGCTTGCCTAAAATCCCAGATTGCCAACGGGAAATATATAGATCAAAGCCCAAGCACAGCGCCTTTCATATTGAGCAGCCTTACCATGCAGACATCACTCTCTCATCCTGCAATTAATGACCCTCTTCACTCACTTACAAATGCAGCAATAACTGGCACATGTGCCTCCTTCACTGTACCACCCTGATTCATTCCCAGAGCAGCCCCTCCTTGTGCAATTCATGAGGCACTGCTTCCACAGAAAGCCCCAAATACGTAATTCAAGCCTGCAGCTTAATGCAGAAGCACAGCCAGGTTAGGCTGATATTGCAGAGACATTCCACAGGGTTCAAAGCTTGTGACTCTACAGCTATTTAAGATGTTGTTTTGTAATACGTTGTTTTAAGTAAATCGTGATTTTCATTACCTACAGTTCATCTGAGACGTATCAACGTCTCCCAGTCTTCCTGAAAAATCTCCAGACACAGCAGCACCCTGCATCCTCTCCTCCATGCACCAGTTCAACTTGGGACTAGTTGTACAGTCTTAACTCTTAGTTCTTCACTTCCCTCCTTTGTTCTCCAATTTTTCTTACACTTATTCCCAGGCTATGTGCCCAAATAGCATGACTAACCTTTCTTCTACTACCATCATCCAATCGGGGTCTTGCTGCATTAGTATCTGAATAAAGATGTTTCTCCTTTCATTAGCCCTTTGCCTGAGAGAAGGAGAGAGGGATTTTCTTTTCAGTCACAGTTCTGGGAACTGGACTCAGTTCACCCAAACCAGTCAGAAGCTTCAGTCCCAGAGGCAGCTGACTACAACTTCACAAAGTTTGTAATTTGGCATTTTTTTTTTTTTTCCATTACTGTGAAAACCCAAACAAAAAGAAATCTCTCTGCCAAATCCCTGCTCCCTTTTCAGAAGAAAAGGGTCATTCTATATTCTTAAGAGTCACCAGAACTTTTTTTTTTTTCCTCTGGACAGGGACAAACAGCATGCTTTTCTGACCTACCTTCTCAGAAATACAGTTGAAATTTTCTGGGCAATTTTTTCTCACATGGTCAAAACAATTTTCATTATGGAATATTTCCATGGTAAATACATATAGATGTACGTAATGTGATATTAATTATAATCATATATATAACTACATGTAATATAAACTGAAAATATTGTATTTTGGTAAACTATAAACAAATTAAATTGTGCCTGGCAATTTCAATTGAAAATCTGGAAGTGACTCCTATATCTTTACAGTGACATTTCCTTAAAGGAAAATTTGCTATTAAAGGTTGCAATGAGCGGGGAAAAATAGCCACCTCTGCACAAGTATTGTGTACCATCATGGGACTGTGACGAGCTTTCATTCTTCTATCTAACCTTAAAGCAGTTCCATATCATGAATTTAACCTCAAGCCATCTGATGGGTAGGTTTGTCTAAGATCAAAGATAATCAACTCAGTACCTCAATAATGAATTTCTGCTTTCAGGTTTTGGTTTGGTTTCTTGGTTCTTTCCCCCCCCCCCCCCCTTTTTTTTAAAGACTAAAATGAACTGTCTTAGAGAACTTGCCCTTTGTCTTAGTACAAATAAACAGAAAATAAGACAAACAATTTTTAAAATCCCAGCTGATCGTATCTACGTTCTGTGCATTTAAGCCAACAGCAAAAGATTATTAAGAATAATAATATTGTCACCAACTTTGGATTCCATCTTCTGCATTCGCTTTAATCATTTTTCTGAAGGCCAATTTAAGACCAAAACAATGCTGCTGACATCTACCTATAACATATACATTATTACTTCTTTACACTAGTGTTGAACTACCTAAAGCTGATCAAGCTAGAAATAAAAAGAGATAAAACTGAGATAGCTTTCTACAAAAAATACTTCAGAGCACAACTACATAGTATCGTAACACTGATAAGAGTGGAAACCAAAATTTCAATATAAGTTTCTTTAGTTTCTAGTACATTAAATATCTCAATAAAAACTACATAAACTAAGATGTACATAAATATTTCTTTGGATGTGCATAGAGGTAATTTTTTTCCATTAACAGGAACAGAACATACCAGATAAAATAAGTAGTTCAATAATTTCTGCATCTCCCAGATAGGCAGCAGCATGTAAAGGGGTCCTTTTCTCATTATCCTGTGGTAAGAGGGGGGAAAAAAGGTTTTATTTAAAACAAAAAAGTATGTTTTAGCATTCTGCATGAGTAATGAAAAAACACTGCATAAAAGTGCATCTTCCAAATACTGTACATTCTACATTTTAGAAAACATTGTTACTCTAAAGATGTTAGCCACATTTGTTGAGACAAGCACACTCCTCCCTAAGGAGCTCTGTTACACACCTACAGTCAGCTAGCATGTTCTCCTGACATACACGGATTGACAGATACTCATTGCACCTGAAGATAAACCCATCAGTTAGAAGTCACCATTCACTTGTCTCCAGAAACATGAACTTGAGACTGTCCTACACAGTTAAAAAAAAAGACGCTTCAACTCCATGTGCAACAATTAGTGAGAAACATTTTCTTTGGACAGTTTAAGGTTAATTTCAGCAGTTATTCTCAAAATAGAAAAGAAACGGGAGTGAGCAGAGGCAGAAATACTGAAATTTCAGCTGTTTTGTTTACTGCAGGTGAGCAAAGAGGAGGTAGAGATGCAGTTCATTTTGCAGGAAACACTCAGCACTGTTGTTTAGTTCAGGCTGATCTAGTGTCCTGAAGGCACGAGTATTTAGGCATGATTATTTAGGCACGAGAGAATTTAGGCATGCACAATGTTTGTTGATGAAGATAACATTCACTTATGAAAGACTGGAAGAAAATATTTCTCAAAACTTGCAGCATTGGTGTCAATTTCCCTTCACCAGCTTATAGTTCAGACAGAAAAATAAGATCACTTTCAGGTCATACTGAATGATAGAAATGAATAAGAATCATCCAATTTACTCTTTGGGGTAAGGCTGCTGAAAAATTACAAAAGAAACCGACCACCACAAGCATCCTGGCTTAAGCTCTGTCTAGGTTTCCAGATCTTTCTAGTAGAGCGTCAAGTACACTGTGAGGGCAAGGGAGGAGGAATCAAGATGAGAAGCAGCAAGACATTTCTATTAATTCAACCGTTGTTGACAACTATGGTAAATTTAATGCACATTTTAAATGACATTTTTGTGAAGAAACTTCCTCTCCCTTGCCAAAATCACCTTAATCACTGAATTCCTACTTGAGGGTTAACAGGACTAGCAGCATGCGAGAAGAAAATTCCTCCTAAACTATCTTCACCATTTTGTCCCTATTCAGAAAATGTCCAGATTACACAGTCACCATATTATCAATGTTTCCTAACTACATTTTCTGAATTACACACAAGTAATTCAAAACTGAGCAGTACACTCCTGACCCTGAGTACAGAATCAATACTACTTATTTATCATTAACACCACGTCATGCCAGGATGTCTCAACTGCAGGTTACAAAATATGACAAAAAAAAGAAAAAGACATCTCTCATCCAGAGAGATTAAAAAAAAAAAGGAAGCACAAGGGAAAAATTAACAAAACAGTAGCCAGCAATTAAAAGCAGTCTTTGTTCCTCCAATCTGCAGATGTTAAGCTAGTACAGCTAGCTAATAATTTGCAACCTCATTTAAGCCTGTTTGCTAATGCTAAATTATCAAATTACCCACAGTTTAAGAAATACAGCCCACAGTTTAATAAATGCAGACCTTTCAACCAAAAAATGAGTACAGTATTTTACTGTCTGCAACTTCATTGCAGAACTAGAGGAAACAAGATGGGTCATGAATATATCCTTCTGTAGAGAAGATATTCCATAGAGAAGTACTGTTTCTCTCAAGAATTCCAGCAAAAGCCGCATACCTCACTTAAAGGACAAAATGTCTTATTAAAATTTTCACCATATTTGGTGTGAGGTTGCCTTTTTTTTGTTTTCAACATCGTAGTGACAAAAGTCATAAAAATAACCAGTCTGATTTGAATAAAACAGGAGAGAAATGAGCTGTTTTTGTTTAGAGAAATGCCAACCACTAAATCCCAAGTATATTTTTCTGAAACATTGATGATCCAAATTTCTGATAAATTCCAGTCCCCTTTCCCCCAAATCCAACCTCTGATAATGGGAACAGTTGAGCATTCTGAAGCCACCAAGGCACAAACATGAAAGCAGCTCAGATATGTTTTCACTCGAGTGCTCCCATGTTTCCAAGCTACGTGTTCCCAGTCATGCAAATATTTCAGGTTTGCTGCTCTGTGGCAGCACTGTTTGAAAACACTAAAAACTCGACTCCTAGTTCTGCTGGGGTGCTCCCAGCTTGTCATCTCCTGGGCCAGCTCCAGAGCCTGGTATTTCAACTGTCCCCAAACCCAGGCAGGGTCTGGGTCAACAGCAAGTATTCTGCAGGCTGAGCTTGCTTTGGCAGAAGCCCTGACTTTTTCCCTAGTTTCACAGCTGTGACTTTTTTTTTTAATTAACAAATTAACTTCTGTGTGGGAAAGTTTTTATTTTAGTAAAGACCTGATTTTTAGACCCTCTTACAAAATCAGAAAATCTGCCTTCAGCAAGCTTTCATTAGTATGCACAAGTCAGCTTCCTTTAAAAAGAAAATTCTAGTCTTGTTCCACTTGAAGTGAATTTCAGGATAAAATTAAAGAAAAGTGTGGGGTTTTTTTGTATGCTATTAAAATAATGCTATACAGATCAACTACTTTTATTTAAAAAGACTAATCATTTGATGAACAACTTTCTTCAGCAAATAGAAAAAGAGCACCTTTGAGAGCATTACAGCAGATAAAACTAATCAAGATTTTAGTTTTAAGAAGCAACTTTGTAAGCAGGCATTTGTAGCACTGATACATCTTACTAATGTAAACAACAGCCCACAACTGCCCTACTGTTGCTTCTGTTTCAACCTAAAAGACACTAAACCAAACATTTCAAAAAAGGAGTTTTGTACATAAAAGTTCCTGTCCCGAAGTAGAAACTATAAACTTACATTTTAATTGGTTGTTGGTTGACACTCGCCTGAACGTGAGCCAGTAGCATGTCCAGGTGGTCAAGAAGGCCAGCAGCATCCTGGCTTATATCAGGAATAGTGTAGCCAGCAGGACCAGGGAGGTGATTGTCCCCTGTACTCAGCTTTGGTGAGGCCGCACCTTGAGTACTGTGTTCAGTTTGGGGCCCCTCACTACAAGAAGGACATGGAGGCCCTGGAGCGTGTCCAGAGAAGGGCTACAAAGCTGGTGAAGGACCTGGAACACAAGTCCTGTGAGGAGGGGCTGAGGGAACTGGGGTTGTTTGGTCTGGAGAAGAGAAGGCTCAGGGGAGATCTCATTGCTCTCTACAACTACCTGAAAGGAAGGTGTGGGAAGCTGGGGGTCGGCCTCTTTCTCACAGGTAACCAGTGATAGGACTAGAGGGAATGGCCTCAAGTTGCACCAGGGGAGGTTCAGGTTGGAAATGAGGAGATATTTCTTCTCAGAAAGAGCAGTCAGGCATTGGGATGGGTTGCCCAGGGAGGTGGTGGAGTCACCGTCCCTGGGGGTGTTCAAGGAAAGGTTGGATGTGGTGCTTAGGGACATGGTTTAGTGGGTGACAGTGGTGGTAGGGGGATGGTTGGACCAGATGATCTTGGAGGCCTTTTCCAACCTTAATGATTCTGTGGTTCTATATTCCTCCTCCATGAGAAACTCCTAAAATGACCTCATTAAAACCAAATCTGGGATAAAATGACAAGAACAGCAGCGTTAAGAACTTCTTTATAACTCCACTCGTCTTCAACAAACCTGGAACAAGGGTAATGCCTCCTTTGTGTCATGTAAAAGAGTAGACTTTGGCTGTTTCAATACATACTTAAGGGAGCAAAACAATGGACAAATCTAAGGCTAAATTAAATAGGCAGCATTCAAATACACTTGTTTGTTGTTGCTGTTTTAAAGAAGTATCATTTGAGATACAATTTATCCCTGTGTGGGTTCTATCTCAGCAAATGACCAACAGTAACTCCCATTAGGTTAGTGAGAGGGGTCTACTCAACCAGTATGGCTTGTGCTAACTCCTAGGTCCACAGATAATGTTTAAGAACACGGTTACAAAATATCTGCAATTCTTTGATAGTGTCAAGTACCACAGGGGTCTCCACCAGTGCCAAGTCACCAGTGCTGCACTTGAGATTCACTAGGACACTATATTTTATTTGCAAATTTTGTCAAATACAGCTTTTTGATCATCATTTTGTAAGGCAGAATAACTCTATTTTAAATAACCTTTTGTTCCTCCACCCAAAAAAGAACACCCTGTATTTGGCCTTTATGTTTGAACTTTAAACTACACAGAGCTTAGTTTAGGTGCATAAATCTGTAATTGGGGCCACTAACTCTTTGGGAGCATGTCCAACAACAAAGTGGTACCTTAAAAACAAATAACTTATTAGAACTTGAAAATTAGTCAGCTGACAAATATAGTCAACTGAAAATAGAAGAAAAAGATTAAGTATTAGGTTTTCAAAACTTACAAATCTGTAACAAGTAACTTAATTTCCTATCCCTACCCTAAATGTAATTTATCTGGTATTTCTTTGGATTTTTTCAATATTTCTTAACTCAGTTTTCAAAATACCATTCCTTAAATTATTCTGACATTGATATTGCAGTTAGAATACAAAACTCGACATTGTCATAAAAATAATTTTCTAACTGATTTTGGCTAACAGCATTTTTAGAAGCAGAACTATATTTTCTCCTCATATTTCAAACTTAAAATGTAGCTTCAATACAGTAAGAATGCCTAACAAGCTACAATAAAGGTCTGCCTTCTGCATGCTTAAAAACAGAATGAAAGCATACTACTTTATGTTAGCCACAAGAATCATATGCATTACATAGCTAACCATAAAGTATTGTTTGAAGCCAGGTGATAGATACCATCATAGTGTGAAAAGACTAGATTTGCCATACAAACTCCATTAATTGCTTGAACAATTAGCTCACAGTACTATTTTCATAAACACTTCTATTTCATTCAAAAGGTACATTTCTGAAAACCCAATTCTAATTTTTCTATAATCTGGCTTTATCACTAAGCAGTACATTTCAGGACATATCCTCTTTACGCCATCTCTTAGGACAGAGCAAATCTTGACTTCTAAGCAATCACAAAATTTGAAGAGGAATCTTACCCTTTTGTTCATTACATTAGCAATAATCAGATGTTCTAGAGACCTTATCTTGTAGGAGAAAATAAATGTCTTTAGTAATAGCAAGGAGGATTGCTTCAGTTGTAATCTGTCAAAACCTGGTGTTCTTCCTAGTTAAGATCTTCAATACCAATTTAATAATGCATGCTCTTTGACTTGGTTCTAGATAATAATCAAAAACTGGCTTGCTGTGGAGTAAACCACTAAATCATTTATCTTGTGTTTGCCACTGGTGCTTGGGGAGTCCCTAAAAAATTAGATGGCAGTGGTAGTTATACAGTAGGAAAAAAAAAAGATTATGATAGAAGAGAGCTACGAAGAAACCTGGAAAAAGGTCACAAAACCACAATTTTAGGAAAGATCAGAAGTTTATAATAAACTTGCAAGTTTCACCCTATGAACACATGTTCCTCAAGAGCATAAGCTCACAATGTTCTGAGCAAGAAACAAATCACATAAACAGGTAATTTTTAATGGATCTACAGTGACACACAAAGTAACTGGCATGCACAGTACTTTTAGGCTGCTCGAAGAAAAAACTATTAGGTACATAATTGCCAGGAAGACACTAACTCTCCAATATTTGATTTCCTAATCAAAATCAACAACTCAGCAACTGTAAATGGATAATCCAAAGAGCTGCTTGGGTTTTGTAGGTGGACAAATTTCAGAAGCAGGATGAA
Organism: Cygnus atratus; assembly: GCF_013377495.2. NCBI lineage: Eukaryota > Metazoa > Chordata > Aves > Anseriformes > Anatidae > Cygnus > Cygnus atratus. The sequence continues at coordinate 37,324,404 of NC_066363.1, forward strand.
GGCTTACCTTGGGCCTGGCCAACTGGGTGAAAAAGGGACAAACCTACACTGAGCGGCATTAAAGTTACAGAAATTGACCTGATCTATTCTGATTTAGTCACTAACGGAAGTGATAAAAGGCTAAGAATTTGAGCTACAGAAATATTTTGGCTGCATCCACCACACTTCCTCCACGAGGAAAACAACATTTAGGTAGGTAGCTCTGGAAATGGCCTGACCCATGCCTGGGCAGCAGAGGCTGGTGGCAGCAGGTACCAGTACTTTCTTCAGGCAGGTCTCCCCATAGAACACAGGCAGAGTTGGGCATTTCCAAAGTCTCAAAGGTGCGACGTGAGGCTGGTGTGCCAGCACCAGCAGGCCATGAGGAGGCTGCCATGATGTATGCTCTGGTGGACATGCATGAGGCCTCGTCTCTCAAATCAGAGATGAGAACAACAACGGATGGACATGGGTCAGGAAATCTCCTTCCCTGAGACACTGAAGTGCCTGATGTGTTGAGTTTCAGGGAAAAAAAGTATAAAGGCACTCTAAACTCTCTAGTCTTAGAGACTGTAACAAGAGCGATCGACTGCAACGCACTTTGTATCAGAACGGCCATCCCCTTTTTTTCTGGCTACTGAAACAGACCAGGCAATCAGGTTTCTTCCCTTGCACAAAACCTGAAGTGTAACTGAACTCTTAAAGAAAAAGTGTTGGTCAAACATTTGGGTTTTACCTTTATCTACAAGAAGATCTATGCTGCTTTCTGCACCCCATTCCACATCACAAGGATACAAAGACAAGTGGGAGATGGGGGAAAAAAATTCATGTTGCATGGCTTTGCTGTCCGGACATACTCTGCAATCCCAGATAAACCCTCATTTAACCTAATGCCCCCAGGCACTTTTTAATGGAACTTCTGGAACTGAATTTGAAGTACAAGTTCACAGAGCAGCACTAAAAATGCATGAAAAATAGTTTACTTCCCATTCAGCTAAGGATTATTTTATTTCACTCAAATAACAAATCTAATCAAAAAACCTATCCTCACCAAACCATTACACACAATTCATTCACAAAATCTGATAAACAAAAATGTGCATTCAAAGTTTGGTTCCTTTCCAAAGCATCTGCACAGTAAGAATAACCTGGTAGGAATCATTAAAACTAGGTTTGTGAAGAAAAAAATATTCAGGCATTCATATACATTATATTGGAACATTCATTTATATTCAACCAGCTCTTATTAAAAATTCCTTTTTTAAAAGCGTAAGGTAGCTCAGATCCAGTGAGTTCTGAAGTTCAGAACAATATTGTTAAGTAACAGTATCTTGGACATCTTTTCAAAAAACTTACTCTTCAAATGTTACATGCTTTACAACAGAAGCATTAAACTGATCTGATGACACAAAACGGTTCAAACGTGACCGTACAGCAGAGGCATCAAAGGTAACACACACAAAAAAAAGCAAGTCCCGTCTTGCATAAAGAACAGCTATTAAGATTCAACCTGATCTATGATTATGATAGCAGGACACCACGGCCAGCTAAACTCTCAGTCACAAAACAAGAGTAAAAATTTCTTGTTTAAATAAACTCCAAAAAAATAGTTTAATGTGGTTAAGACATTTAAAAACTGAGATTCAGCTCATGAACATGCCTTGTTTTCAAGAAGGCCTTTTTGAAGTATTTAATAAATCTTCACAAAAATGTTATTAAGAAAACAGCATAAATTTTGTGGAATACAGCATTTCTTTTTCACTTGGCTCATTCCTGTCTACCAACGACAAAAGGAGGCTTTTTGTTTTTCTTTTCTTTTTTTTTTTTTTAATTTATTACTCCTAAAGGTCAAAAATTATCATTAGCAACACATGAGGACAAAAGGGCTTAGGAGTTTTCTAGTAGACATCTTTATTTATTAAAGCAAAAATGCTGACTTATATTCAAGTATTTCAGGAGACACATTTTGAAAACAACAAACATCTCTCTATCTTTCCACTTACAAGCAATTCATCACAAAAATGCCTCTCTATAATTTTTGTGTTTTGAAAGCACTAAATCAGAGTGTTTTTTGGAAATATGCAACTTCTCATATGCTTTCACCTGCATGTTCCATGCAGGTTTTGTAATGCTCCCGTCACTTTTGTAATTCTTGCTACTTAGGTTTTCAAACTCATTTGTGGAACAAGCGCAGCTCATAGGAAAAGCTGAACCTAGGTCTCTATTCTATAAAATTGTACACATAACTTCTTTTGCCCAAATTATAAAAGCTAGAATTTGTTGTGAGTGAAGTCAACCATCCATTTGGATATCAAATAAAGACCTTTGAACAGGTTTTGTGAGCCCTTCACAAAACCTTTCACTTCAAGTTTCAACCATCAAGAATTTGGTCCCATTCAGCACTAAAAACTGCCAGTAAATTCTTGCTCAATACATGGAATGAATAAAGAGCTATTCTTTCCTTTTGCTAAGGTGAACTTGATCTAATGGTACAGCTGAGACATTTGGGATTAAATCAGGAATTAAAACAGAGCAACTCTTAGGGCCAAGACTGTTTGTTAAAATATTAGATGATTACAAAAAAAAATTAAAAATAAAAAAACAACATTGAAATTAAAAACCACCCCCCCAAAACACAAACGTCTAAAGAGTTCAAAACTATGTGGGTTTTTTTGTTTGTTTGTTTGTTTTTAAAAAGACATGATAATCTCATGACAAAATACTTTTCCTTGGCTTTCCCCTTCCCAAATGCTAAATATATTATTTGTAAACATCTACCTGGAATGTATAGTGGAAAAAAATTATAAGCTTTTAATTGGACTGTAGTTGCTGGTAAGAAAAATACAATAAAATACAATAAAACTCAAACTGGTTTTGAAAAAAAATAAAGCAGTATGTGAAAAAGATGGAATTTCCATCATGAGAACAGTCTTTGTGAAGCACATTATGTAACAGAGCCTGCGCTCATACAGCAGGCTGAGTAAGGGATAGTGAATGCCTCATCTCACCCTGTAATCTATCTGTAATATTTGAGGACACAAATAAGAAAATATGCCAAGAGAGAAAACAGTACAATACAGTCTCTGTTTATGCTCCAGGGAAAGATCACACCACACTAGGTAAGGTATGCACATCTCCATCCCAGTTTAAATCCACCACATTATGTCCAGGCCAATGACACTTTTGTTCAGAAAAGCTGGGGTTTCTGCCTTTTTCATTGCGAAGGCCAACGTTAGCATGACAACCCTGTATGCGTCTGATGTAAATCAGGTCTTCACCTTGTTAACTGCATTGTCTTGGTGACAAAAAAAACCGTGTGATTTTCAGGTTGCATGTTCACCGTTAATACCTCTTCTCAGAGTAAGTTATGACATTTTGCTTGTGCATGTTAAGTTAAATGGCTTTGTCAAGTAAAGTCACCTAGCAGCGACGGGCAAAGTCGCTCTGGTAAGAGACCCCTGCACTACCCCTGAATACTGGCTCAAGGTAGCTTATAACACTCAGACAATCTCAGCCAATACAAAGTTAAATTGTAAACACAGGATGTATCTCATCTAAAGTATGACCTGTTAGGGTGAGTCCAGGACAAGGCCACGAGGGTGATCAAAGGGCTGGAGAACCTCTCCTATGAAGACAGGCTGAGGGAGTTGGGGTTGTTCAGCCTGGAAAAGAGAAGGCTCTGGGAAGACCATATAGCGGCCTTCCAGTACCTGAAGGGGGCCTACAGGAAAGCTGGGGAGGGACTCTTTGTCCGGGGGTGTAGGGAAAGGACAAGGGGTAACAGCTTTAAGATAAGAGAGGGTAGGTTTGGGTTAGACATGAGGAAGAAACTGTTCACTCTGAGGGCAGTGAGGCACTGGAGCACGCTGCTCAGAGAAGCTGGGATGCCCCATCCCTCAAAGGGGATGAAAACCATGATTAGGAAGGATTGTAATCAAATAGGACCTTATTCAAGACTGAAAAAAGAACATATAGACCCTATATGTGAACTTTGGACATGCTCTTCAGCCTCATTTCAAAGGGAACATCCAGTCCACTTGCCCTCCGACCTGACACCAGTGTGAGGCTCCCCAGGCCTGGCTGCCTCCTGACAGCCCCACAGGAACCCTCCTCCTCAGGCATTTCTGGGATAGCCCTCCCCACGAAGTGCAGCAAGAAAATGACACTTTCTCCTTCATGTTTTTGATATACATCCAACCTTTGCTGGAGTAGATTTAAGGGACTGATTACTGACGGTTCATTAGATATTCCACTAGTATGTGAGGCAGCTTTAACCACTTACAGAGCAGAGAAAATTGTTTTTGTTCAAAGGTACTCTGCATATACATACAGAGTTTTCTCCTGGAAAGTTACTATAAATAATCAGTAAATTCAAATCCTCTCTTGCTATTACCAGCAATGCATTCTTTAAGGACTGTGTCGATGTCGGATGTTAATACACATTAAGTCTACAGAGTTTTTTTTCTTCTCTCTGCTCTTTGAGTAGGGATGTTCTGTTCTCACATACCAGCCCTGTGCATGACAGGCACAGCGAGTTCCAGGAGTAACCCCAGTTAGCTGGAACTATTCAAGACCTTGCTGTAAGTTTGTTTTGTAAAAGCAGCAGGAAATGCAAAACTTCCAATACTCTCTGAAGGCTACAAACTTTAGTAAGGTTACAATCACTAAAAGTACTATGACAAATCAAACATCATCTATAAAATCATTATCACTAACAAGAATCACAGTGGAGATTCAAACACAGGATTCTTGAAATGCATTTGAATTTGATCTAATTATTCATGGCTCTCTAAATCGATGCCAATTTCTCAGTGTTTAAAGACTAACAATGACCAGAACAAAACTTGTCTGTCAAATCCCCAATTACTGTAAAACAAATAGAGTCTACAACCAATAGGGTAGAAGCACTGCCATGTAGATATCGAAGCTTGTTTGCCCAGTTTAGCAAACATTATAACCACATTAGCATAGTGCTAGGCAAGCTTACTAGACCTGATGAGAAGCAGAATATGTTGGTGTGAGTAGTACACCATACTATCATTAATTCTCTTATTAATTCATACTAAGTCTCTAAAGAATATTTCTTTTTATTTGTAAACATATTTTTCATTTAAAAAGAAAGTCCTAACCTATGCAGCAGTACCTTTGGAGAGCTACCATCCACAGAACGCACCATGCCAAGCAGCAATCTGTTGACATTAGTCAGATTATCCTGTAACTCTGTTGGAGGTTTGTTTATATTCCTCCAATAAAAGTGATAATTCAATTCTTTTGAAAATCTCATTTGTGTAGACTAAAAACAGCGTTGCCAACATAAAGCAAAGGTTTATTTCTCTTTGGACTTGCGAGGTTCTGTCCTTAAGGGTTCTGATTCTGAAGGAAGAGGCCTAATTAGATGGGTTTGTATTTAAAACATTCTGAATATGTTTCTGCTGCAGAAAAGGAACTCAACACCATGTGGACGCACTTTATATTGAGGCTGAAAAACATGATTCACTCTCTAAGCCACATTGAAAGGAAATAAGCGATCTGATTATTCATTACAGATGACATGCTTGAAAAACATTCCACACTAACGAACAGGAAACTTACAACTGTAATAAAGTTAAGTAACAGTAAATAACTACTATATTGCAAAGTTAAATCTTTGAGCAGCTGGTGGATACTCTTAACAGTATACAGATACAACTTGCCGCAAGCTTCCACACTAGTCAGAAGAATTAGGTCTCTACAGCGTGCTTCAGATCCATGAAACAAAGAGCTTCTTAGCAGTTCCTTTAAGAAGTAGAAGAAACTTTCCTATAGGGAAAGCTTCCCTGTACTCCCTGCAGCAAAGTTTCTTCTCATCCCCTTCAGATCCTTAACATGAATATTCTTGTTATGAAGAACTTAACTCTTTACTAAAATAACCCCCAAATATTCCCATACGGTAGTGCTAAACTCTATCTACTCCTTTAAAAAAAAATCTCACTGAACTCTGCCATGTTCAGTGGCAAGAAATGTTATAAGCTAGCTTTGTATCTTTTTAATTAAAAAATCTCACACATTTACCTATTCTATGCTCACAATGCCATTCTAAGAGACAAACGTGAGATCTTCTTGCAAGTGAACTACTTCAGGGCCACGTTATGTACTGATGCATGCCTGCCACCTCTGAGCAGGCAGAACCTGCTCCTGTCTGCAAAGGACCACAGACACTCTCAATAAAGAGGATTCTTCACAGAATTTTCCTACCATTTCTTCGTATGTAAGGAAATTTCAATTAAGTGAATGCTTCATAAAGCAGGAGTCTCATGACTCATCAGGCTGGTCACGCAGGAAATGAGGGTTCCTGTTTGTGGTAGAAACATTAAGAAAGTTTATTACAGAGAGTATCTAGCATCAGAAAGCAATATGGTACATTGAAATGCACTCTGGAGGGGAGTCCAAGCAAAAGTTTATGGAGAAAAACATCTTGCGCTTGTTTTATGGTTGTATTTTATTGGAAGTCCAAGGGCAAACGAGATTGAGAAGATGAGTGCTACCATGAATCTCTGAGATTATACATATGGTAGAAAGTAGTGTAAGAAAAATATATTTGCATATACCCCATGAAAAGTAAAAACATCCCAAATTAAATACAGCCATCAACTGCTTAAAATGCCTCCAGCTAATTGGAAAAGCTCTCTCAATTCTCTTTAGAAATCTTTTCTGAAGATGATAGCTATATCTTCTGTTAGTAAGATGGGTAACAAAAATCATGCAATGAACAGTTAGCAGTGGAAGAGTCTCAAGGCATACTCTATTTGTTTTATGATTTATTCCAATCCTGACTTCACCTGCTGTTCTCTGCAAGGTGTCACTGGCCCACGTTTGCCCAATACAAGATTTTTCAGGTTCTCTGCTACAGCATCTGAAATTGGGCTCTGAATAGAGACAGTGAGGCAAGAATTGCTGCACTGAATCAAGCTCAATGTTTCTAAATATCATGTTTTAATTGGAAGATTTTTCCTTATTAGTATTATTTTATATTTATTTCAGTTTTCATTATTAGCATTTGCTTATGCAGAAACATTTCCTCTCTGACCTCCTACAGGGATTTCAAAGGCCTGCTCTCACTCTCAGTTCACTGCATGTTTAGTGCCACTACCATTAGAAAAACTACTTTTTTTAATGTACACATATTTTATATATAACTTGTATAACTTATATAAATGTATACATATACAAATGTACATCTCTGTCTTTTCAATATACAGATTTTATTTGTATGAAACCTTGCATCCAGTCACTGCTACACAATTCAAAGGATGAAAATTAATTAAAATAACTAATGCCAAACTCAGTTATAATTCATCATACGTTCTCATCATATTGTAAAGTCCTTCAAACTCACAAATATCCCTAATATCTGGGATTTTTCCATTCCATAAAGAAAGGGCAAGTTCATACTCTGAACTATTAAGATAGGGACTCAAAAAAAAAAAAGTGTTTTTCAAAATATGTTATTTTTTTTCCTCGATGCTTTGTTAATTCTTCCCTGACATTCAAGTCAACAAACCAGAAGTTAGAGAGCTGCCTGCACAGTCTGTGCTGCCAGGGAATACAATAAGATGCTGCCTCACAGTACCAAATACGTTAGTGCAAGTTTTTGTTGCCAACCGCAGCTGCCAGCAAAAAAGCCCTTCATGCAAACAGTCTACATCGCGTGCATGAACTTGACAAAACAGTTCCAGCACTGCGTCTGATGCACGCTTGAGACAAATAGACTGGTTAGTAAAGCCATGCTCTCTCATCTCTTCAAAAGCACTGCTTGAAGAGTCAAAAATGGTACACCATTCCTGCTTAGGCTTTGCTACATTATATGCTAGACTTTAACTACTATTTCTTCTCATCAGTTTAGATACAAAGGCCCCATGGTGGCTTTATTCTGACTGCCAGAAGCTTTTACCTTGTAACAACAGCAGCTACAGGATGAATTGACCTGAATAATGATTGAACTGCAAGCATGCTCCATGTGATCAAACAACAAAACATCACAAATATGACAAAACTTTATTCTGATCAATGCCCAGAGTATCCCTGAACTGGAAAGGAGTATGGATTGCACACACCTGTCTCCCTACTGCTTTTATCTGACCCATGCAAATTTCTGTGCAAAGCAGTCCAAGTGTTCCCCACTGCTTTCAGACCTATTTCCACAGCCTCCCAATGGCTTCCCAGACACCCCCAAGCAAGAAACACGGTATTGCAGAGGACTGCCATTGTTTGAAGGGTGCCATGTACTAACCTGTTCTAAGCAATGTCTTCCAGATGTCTCAAATGGCAAATTCTTACCCTAATGTGACTTAGATTACAAAAGGTACTGAGAACAAAAGGGATTAACAAAGAATTTACGCAGAGCAATTAATGCTAAAAGAGATTAAGAGTCATAGATGTGTCAAATTAAAATTTACAATTGTAGTTGCATGCATGCTTTTTTTAAAAGCAGAAAAAATCCTCTTATTATTCATTCACTTTGGTAAAATAAATGGCTACAGAAAGGTAACGAACAGAAACATAAAAAACATTAAAAATTCCTAAAGATTACTTTTCCCTCATTGTATATTATGACTTTTTGTTTATCTGATTTTAAGCAAGACCTATGTAAGGTTCTATACATTTAGAGGTACTTCAAAATAATCGCTGAATTGCAGCATAAAGTGGTTTTGTTTCCCACATAAAATATATAAAAGAGATTTTTAGATCCAAAATCAGTACATAATTTATTTGCATGATCAGAACACCAAATTCCACTAAATTTCATAGAATGTTCCACGCTTCAGCCAGCTAATTCAGGCTTCCCTGTTCTACACCATACTGTTAAGCCCAAAGAAGAAACAGTTACCCCAGAGTCTAGCCCATGAGATCGGTATAAAGATGAAAACCAGGAAACTATTCCCTATTTTTTCTATTTAACCTCCTCTAGGATTTTGACCAACACCACCATCATGCCAAAGAATCTTTTTTTTTTTTTTAAGTACTTTGCTTTTCATTATTTATTCCTAAATTACTCAGATAACTGATATTTTCAGCAACCTCTAATTCTCCTGGTGCCCAATCCCAGTGCTGCATGAGCAGTACTACCCTTGCAACCAGACTAACAAGACAATTTTCTTTCTCTGTCAGCATATGCAATGACATGCAGGGTAAAATAAATTAAAAACCAAAACAAAACAGGAAATCAAGTAAGACGTCGTATCTTACCCTAGGGGGAAACTCTGCAACATTTTCCTAAAATGCAAATAACACCAACAAGAAGTTATGCAAACCCACACTTGGTAGGGCTGGGAATGGAGCCCACACCTCTACCGCAGCACTGTCCACGCAGCAGCCCTGCAGCTCAGAATAACAAAGGCAGATCCACTTAGCTCTTGCTTAGTTAGCACTTAGCTCTCCTCTTCCTACCTGGCACAGTGGTGGTGCTACTGGATCACTCGCCTTGCCAGCCCCAGGAACAAAACTTGTGATTTACGGGCAATGCTTTATTGCTACGTAATACATGGGGGGGTGGGGGGGGAATTGCTTGGTTGTATGTTTTTGTTGGTGTTTTTTTGTTTCATTGTTGTTGTTGGTATTTTCCAAAATAGTAGCTTTAATTTATATATTTTTTGGTTACTTGCTATAGAGAAGTGCCATTAAATTCAGAGCTGTGCTAGATGGCCAACCATGTACAGCAGAAAGCACCTGGATACCCTGATTGCTACAGTTCTCAATACAGCACATGGGACTTCATTTTCCAGTCTTACATCTTCTGTTGGAAAAAAACAACAGCTCACACAGAAAACAGCTTCATAGTTTAAATCTATTATAATCTCACAAAGCATACTGAGCAGCAAGACACAGGTGTTTCATGTTTAAGTCACTAATCACATGTGTCAATCACTATTTTAAATAGGAGCAGTGAGCACTCTTGAAAATTGAGAGACATCTGTGTGATTCTGGGATTCCTCCAAATGCAGCGCTTGTTTGGCTTCAGTGTGCAAAGAGCAAGGGGCACACTGACACTGCTTCCAGAGAGGATCAGATTCCCTCAGCTAAGATCAAGTGCAATCGGGTTATAAAGCCTGAATATAGGGTTACCTGAGGGATCCCTTTTCATAGTGGGAAATCTTACCCTGATAGGTCTAGGAGAAGGAGGAAATACTGCTCTGATTTTGAACAATCATTTCAATAGTAAGATGTACAGCCTTTGAGAGTGAGCTGCTATTCCCTCAACAAAATCATACTGGTAACAGATAGCTGAAATGAATTATTCCATTTTCATTATCTATGAAACTCATACATCATAAAAGGTTTGGGTTACAAATGAAGTGGTACAAGTTTACAACAGTGATGGACTTCCAAATTAAAAAAAAAAAAAAGCCAAATCCTGACTGATAAAAGGCAATGCTGAAATCATTTAGTTAGCTAAAATTAACTGCTGAAAAGTGGACAAAATTCAAAGTATCCATGCTATTCTAATCAGCAAGAGCAGGAAATGTTGATGCTCTCCATGAACTAATAAAGAGTTCTAACTGACACTAACTGTATCAGTTATCACACAACATTCTCCTTCCTGCCAAGTCTCAAAAGCTCAGGATGGCACCAAGGAAAAACAGTAATAAGAAGTATATATATATACAAGTGTGTTCTCTCTTTCTCTCTCACAATATGGATAACAGAAATTCTATCAGGCTCGACATATGTGATGTGAGTGACTTAAGCCTGATTCATGAAACAAGAAGCCACAGCTCCTCCAGTGCTCTTGGGGAAGGGGAGGGAGAAGGAACCCCTTTTCCTCCATTCTTCCCATAATTGGAGCCTCAGAGAGTGCACCTTCCAAAAATATCATTGATCAAAGTTCCCATAAATCATTTTTGTCTAAAAAAACAGTTGCACACACCAAGAAGGTAAGCCTTTTTGAACCACAGTTTAAGCAGGTAAAGAACACACTCAATTTGCTCTTTCTTCACAAAACATTGCAACTGCAGGGTTGAATACAATACATACTTTCTAAATCTAGACTCAGACTGACTCAAGAGAGCTGGTAACTGTGACATGAACAGAGAACAATCTTCTTCCTGAAAAAGCTGTCTTTTCTTCCTGCAAAAGGTTGCTATCAGTACATCATCTTAGCATTGGCACACAGGAACTCGTGCTATGAAAGGCCACCCGTCTCAGATTCTTCCTAAATATAACCCTATGGGACAAGACATCAGCTGCGTTAGGAATAATGCTCTAATAGAGCCCAGCCTGAGTGTAATCTGTAGGCATTACTGTAGGAGCAAACCACAGCCTAGCTTTAGGAAGTCAAACACACAGACCCAACCCAGCTTTAACAGAGTATTAAACCGATTGTCATTAATGTTAAAGATGATATATGGCAAAAGTAAAAAAGGAAAATGAAGCTGGATGATAACAGAAAGAAAGAAAAAGACATTTTATCAAGACACCAACACCTTTCCTAGACGAATGTCACTGCCACAACAGAGCCCTCGAGCAGTTCTATCTTCAGTTCACTTCTGGGCACAATTTATTTGCCAAAGTCGGTCTCCAGTTACATAACCCAACCCGCCGCTGCGTGGAAGAAAGGAAGGAATCCTAGCTATTAGGAGACAAACTGCAAAATAATTAGCTGGTATTGAGAGGGGAAAAGACTCTGCAGAGGCATTGGAGGGAACGGCTCTGGAATTCAAACAACTGTACCGAAGCACTTGGATAGCTAAGTGGAAAAAAATCCAACACACACCCGGGTTCTAATAGAGTCCACAACAGTCTATCACGATCCTTCTCTTTATTAGGAAACATACATAGCCACTTGGTTTTCTTCACTTCTCCCCCTTCCTTCTGTCCACACCAATTCATAACACACAACTCGGGGGAAAAGTTTGGATCTAGACCACGCAGGAATACATTACCTCCAGTCAAGTACATACAACAAATGCAAAACCCAAGAAAAACACCACACATGCAGACAGACGCACGAAGTTCACTGGGCAGCTTACTTCATTTCTACCAAACGACTGGGAGGTTTTTTTTATCCTCGTTCAGTCCTGACAAACAGTGTTTTAAGGGATGTATGTGAATACTGTGGTAAATACTGCAGCAGGACGAGGACTACCATGTTAGAAAGGAGTGGTCATGTGTGACAAGCATTGCCTATGCTGAAGAAGGTGGCTGTGAAACAAATAGTGTATTTGTTCTGGATACATTCTAAATATTCCTTGGGTGGCACTAGTCTAAGATGTATACATGGTCTATAAGGGGAGATGTATCCACAGCAAAGAGCAAGAATTAGCACGCATACACATGTAAAAACCAAACAAACAGGTTATTGAATATTCTATTTACAATATTTTTCTTCACTATAGCTACCTGGCAGTCTAAAGTAACCCTCTTTATGATGAAGCACGAAACAATTACTTGCCTTCCTATTTAAGCACATCTACTTATTTCGTATTTATGGACAGACAATGCCTGTTTGACAAATGTTGAGACAGAACGAAAACTAAACAAAACCACTAGTGTGTACATACTGAAATCTAGCAGAGGCTTTTGTAATAAATAATCAAAAAAGCAGAAAGATACAATCCTTGCTTTGTTTACAGCCACTACATCTGTGAATGCTAAACCTGACTTGTACAAAGAGAAATAGAAATGAAATAATACAGACTAATGGGTTTTTAAAAATGAACATGCCAACGACATGATCAGAGTCCATATGAAGAGACAGGAAAGACATACATACAGAACAAGCGCTCTCATGACCGAACAGAGGATGATGTCATTTGATAATATGTAATCCATCACAGAATTTTGCTGAAGAACACGCAAAACTAATGAAAAAAGGAGAGGGGGAAAAATAGAACCTTATCAAACAAAACTTTCACTTTGACAGCAAATTTCTTTACAGGGCCCTCCCTGCTCAAGCTCCACAAGACAATGGCAGGACTCCTAAACGCTTCAGCTGGCACTGGTCAGATACAAATTCCACAGAATGCTTTGAAATGTCAAAATACACATGCCTAACTAAATATTTGCTTTTGGTTCTACATATGTTAAGGACAAAAGTTAAACAATGATCGTGGTCTTACACTGGCCACTAAGTAGCACCTAGATGTTAGCCTTAGCTTTTCAGTATCCCTCTTGTTCTGATGCAGCTGGAGGAGAAACTGCCCACATTGCTATAGTGCTACACCTTAAATGGCTAATGTCAGTCTGACTTAATAATCAAAACAATTTCTAATAGATATAAAAAGCTTATGCAATATTATCTTGCATAATGTCAGAGATGCATATGAGGATTTTAATAGAAAGTAAATACAGTAACCGCATGCTGTTCAAATCTTTGAATTTCACCCAAGTTGGAACAAACTCAATTTATCTTCAGTACAATTTTTAAAAGTCTGCAATGCCTGGGTTCACAGCACCACAAACAGGACACATAAGCAATATTTCTTATTTTACAGGTCAATATAAATCACTAGGCTTCCCTCTCTAAAATCCATTCTTAGGCTTACCTTTGGAAGCTCCAAACTATTTTCTTTAATTGTCTAATATATACTATGCTCTATTTCATGTAAAAAGAATCAAACTCTACATCACCCGTAACTAGTCCTACTTTCTAAAAAGCTCTGATTAAACTGTATATACAAACTTTTCAGCTATACCAGCACTGCAGAACTAACATTTGAAAGAAATATAAAACTAAGTCTTTAGTAACAACACATATCTAGAAAGCTGAAAGAATACAACTTTCTCTGCTCCTCTTTAAGGATTAAGTGCATTAAGTGTACATATAGGCCTTATTTTTGGCTATTACATAAAAGCTCTAGAATTTACAGGTCTTGAATTAGCAAAGTTTTAAAGTGATTAGTAGAGCAGAAAGCTGTCTCAAAACAAAATTAGACTGTATTCAAAGCTAATGATGTTTGGTTTTACCTGAAAGTTAACATCTTCTTTCTTAAATATTAGTGCTCGAACTTCATCAGGATCTCCATTAAATATAGCTTGAACCAATGGTGGCTGAAATGAAGAAAAACAAACCTTAGAATATAATTCCATTGCAGTTTTTAGCAGTACATGTATGGTGTTCTGATACATACCACAAACACAAGATGAGGACAAAAATCAAACATTCCAGGCAGTGAAATCAAGAAACCAGAGGCAATATTTAGAATTGAAAGAACTGTAAACTTTAAAAAGCTCAGACACGCAAACACACTCTAAGTCACTGCAATAACCAATGAAACATATATACATAATATAATATAATATAATAAAATAAAATAAAATAAAATAGACTAGTTTTTAACAGTTGAAAATAGAACCCGTCATGATAAAATTAGGGCTGTTATTACATACCATGAATTCTACACAATATAAGTAAACAACCCCCTTTTTGCAATAGCAAGTGACTAAACTTACTAGAAATTCTTCACCTGTTTAGAAACAGTGAGAAAGCAAAGTGCATCAGAGAAGTATGGCAACAAATTCACACTCACATCTATTACTAAATATAGCAGGATTTCTTAGTAAGTAAGGAAAGCTGCTGAGATATGCCAGCAAGATTTTAGTCAGTCACTTAACAAAATAATTTAAAGAAATAAAAGCCCAGTCCCCACAGCGTTGACCATTTTGCATAAGTGATAACTCAAATTGAACAATTACATTTAGATTATGGCTTATACTATTTTTCTATTTTAGCTTATAACTGCTGTTGCTCAATGTACATTGTGCACTGTATCACTTCTCAAAATAAACACAGCATATAATTGCAATATAATCCTTACATCAGTTTCTAAAGTGGTAGTGCATAAATGTACCACTGAGGAATGAGGAGTGGAGCGAGGGAAACACATTCACCAAGCCCTCTAAAAATCCTCTGCTGCTCTGCAAGAGTCAAGATCTGTTATTGCTGCACCATAAACAAAGTTACATGCAAAACAGTGAGCCCCTGCAAATTTTCATTCTACAACTAAGGTTCAACTTTTTCCCTCTTTAGCATAGTCAGCTTTACTGCCTCATCTCATTTCAACATCATGCAAGCTAGGATTAACCTTATGAAAGTTTCCACTGGGATTTGCAACAGTATTATAAAGGAGAAATATGCCAACAGACAACATGCCTTACCAGCACGTTTCCAGAGGGCGATGGACGTAAAGATATATTTTCCTGAGGCAACTTGGAAATAAATGTGGGAGCATCATCTTCCTCCTCCTCCAAAACAACAATACAGACCCGACTCATTCGATCCGTTTGAGGAAGCAACAGCCAACAAAAAAACGCCAGCGACTGTGTTTCTGGAAGCAGGCTGCAGGTATCACACCAGGGAGCACATCGGAGGTGCTCTCACCTGTCTCACACACACTCACAGACTTGTGAGTGCTGCTGCTGGCGCACGACTGATTAAAAAAAGACATCGCAATCCCCCCCCACACTTCATTTTTCAGATTGAACCCCCCCGAGTCGTTAAAGAAGTTCTTCTCCTAAATAAAACGCCACGAAACATCGAAACCGCAACAGAAGGGCTGTGGAACAGCTGATACCAATATCCCTAGATCCAGGTTGCTTACACCAGCACTGTCTGACAGCTCTGCCCCCGTTACCAGCCCCGCTGCAGCAGCACGCCTCTACCCGCACAGGGCAGGCATTGTTGCGGGAGCCACGACCCCGTTCCGCAGAGCACCAGCGGGGAACAATCGCCCCGACGGAGACGGCCGCGGCTAGACGCGGTCCTGCACGGTCAGGCGGCGGCCAACAGCAGCGGGCTCTCCGCTGCCCGAAAACAAACGCGGGCTCTGACCCTGCTGCGCTTCTACGGCTCCATCCCTCGGCGGCGAAAAGAGTCCATCCAAAAAGGACATCTGTTTTCCAGCAGTTGCTCAGAACGCGGAGAGAGGCAAATAACTCTTTCCCATGCGATGAAAATATCTGCAATGTACGGTGAGGCTGCAGTACATTTACATGCGATGAGTCAGACCACGGGGACAATGCAACTCCTCGAATAATGTCGCCGGTTTAAGCCAGGCTCCCCAGCTGACAGAAACGCGGGTAGTTTTACTCCGTCAGTGCCACAAGCGATGCAGAGCGTTCCTTTTCCCTTCGCCAGGCAGCAGCCGTGGCTCCTCCATCAGGGAAGGCGTCAGGCGGGAACACCGATGAGGCGGAAGGCTTCAGCAAAACGAGCGAGCCACCGCACACAGAAGCTCAAACTGCTGCCCTAGACTTCTTCTGCAAAAGCAGTTCATCACTCAAGTGGTTCTTTCGATCACCACGTGAATGCAGTTCCCATGATAGTCTTCATTCAGATCGAGCGGAGAAAAAAATAAATGAAAAAAAAAAAATCAGACTCCGTGCATCTTCTCTGAGCCAACTTCTTTATTCGAACAGCTGTCGCTGTGCCAACCTGATTTTCCTCTTCGGTTAGAGGTTCTGCTTATCAGTTTGTTTGTTTTTTCCCTGACAAGCTAAATTATATGATCAGCTTATACAAGCCTGCCCGTCCGAGCAGAGCACGACGCGCAGCCACGGCGGCGCTCCAACTGAGCACCGACTGCAGGCTCGCAGGCTGAAATGCCTCGTAATGCTCACATGTCACACTTACAGAGCCGAGCTGCTGCTCTCAGTGTAACTTCCTCTGGCACAAAAAAAAAAAAAAAAAAAGGAAAAAGGAAAAAGGCGCCTTTTTTGGGGGCAGTCTTTGCAGATACGCTTGTGCCAGCTCTGTGACTAACTCAGCCGAAAAACGTAAAATTTCTGTAACTGAAGCAAAAGCGACTGTTTAATATTTTCCACTAAAAACCGCAAAGAAATCTGGTGTAAGTGGCTCTGCTGACTAACAAGGATTTCGGCAGTAAACAATTCCAGTGTTTTAACTGCTTTCGTATGGCACCGGACAGAGCAGCACCACAGCCCTTGCTTAACTCCTTGAAGACAAGGAGCTCCCCCCAGAAATCCTCTGAAGATGAAATGAAAATAAAACCTCTCTTAACACAATCAGGTGACTGCTAAAAGCCAGCCCTTAATGACCAAACCCACGGTTTTCTGCAATGAGTACAAACGTGCCCTGTCCCTGAAAAATATACCTGAGGTATAATCAGAATATAATGAAGCCCTGCAACTTGCTAAATAAATATTTCAGCTTGAATCTGCTGAAGCAGTGCTGGCTTGTGGGTGTATTATGTAAATGGCTGCTGCCGGAGTCGCTGGATAAGCTTCAGTGCTGGAGAACAGAGGAGGGCTTTGGTTGGTGCCGCGCTAGGTGGAGGCACTGCCAGCATCCTTCCGGGGCTGCTCCGATCACCATTTGTCAGCAGAGAGAAGAAGTTGAACTTCACAGCTCCTCAAGAAGCCATTCCTTCTTATATCTTCCATATTAATCCAGGCAGAGAGAATGGCAGGTTGAAATGGTTTATTAAATGGTTTGGGTATTAATAGATGCGGTGAATTCCCATCTTTGGGGACCATGGGAAGGAAGAGCTCACATCACCACTCTTTTAAAATAATGTCTACAAGAGCTTCGCTGCAACAGAATAAATTGCTTAGGACCCACCTGCTGACAGCTTCATGCAGATGAAGGTTTTTGTAATTGCACAAGAGTTACCTAGTTTAGGGCTGCTTGAGCTCAGGACGGTTGGCATGGCAGAATATAGCTCACGTTTCTGATTCACTATGAAATTTCAGCTAAGACTCAAATTTCCCAAATGTTCTCATTTACAGCATATGACTAACACGCAACTTTATAAATGTATTCTGTTCGTTACATGGGGTCCAGTTGTTTTGCAATTTCATACTTCTGGTTTTAATCACAAAAAGCAATGGTTGGTACACTGCGCTGCTTTGTTCTAGCATTTCAAAAATTTATTAAAAATAAATACCACAGAGTCATATGAATACATATGAACATTCATGTTCTTCTTGGCCACAGCAAAAATCATTTAAATAAAAACTAGAATATCCTCAAGGCTCATCTATTGCAACACCCCGCCGTCTGCTAAGGAACACAGAGGATAATAACCTAGAGGATATTTTGCCTTTTGTGAAAAATGCCCTAGGGAGCAGACACTGCAATTCACTTGCATAAGTAAAAATTCCTTTGGGAAAAAAATAAAAATCATACTTTAAGTCTAAAAGCAAAGTACACTTACGAAATGCAAACTTGGTTTTCATACTATATATGTACACATGCATTTGTTAGGTAATGGTATTCCTGCTACACCTCTACATTAAGTGAAAATGAACCCTTTTCCAAAGCTAAAAGGTTTGTGTAGCAAATAAAACCTGAGTTCCATGCTTTTCCTTTGGAATTACCACTACATAACTAGACAGGTTGCTAGATAGGAGATAGTGCACAATTCTGTTCCATTTATCTGAAAGTGGTCTGATTTTGACCTTGGCAATTAATGCTCCAAAGTAGACGTAAAAATTTTCAGTTAGAAATTCAAGAGTTAACATAAAAAGTATTGGATTCCACACTTACTGCATTATGAAAACTCAGAAGAGTCAAGAACATTTTCATCTACTCTGGTAATTATTCTAGAAATCTTACCTGTAATTGAAATAAAACCAACTATTTCCCAAAGCAAGTTAATGTATTATTTCTTGCACAACACAACACATTTCTGAATGGTGACATTCCTACGGTCAAAGAGCTAAACGCCAGTGCATCACAGCTGGCACGAGGAAGAGAACCAGCACAACCGAATCAATACTGTATTGATCTTGATGGCATTATAAACCGTGGAAGTAAGCAGACAAAAAACCCACTCAACACTACAAATGTGTGTGTGTGCAATTACTTTCATACCCAAAAGACAATCCACCTCTAGAAACATTTAACGTTTGCTTACAGTGAACTAGGGCTTGGAGGATACTTAATAAAAACAATCCTCTCCCCTCCCACCCCCAGCAATCGGGAGCAATGCCTTCAGCTCAACGGAAACAGCATCTCTATCCATCTCTTCCTCCAGCTTCAAAACATATGCAAGGTATCCTCTGGTTTGCAAAATACGAGTTTTTAATGCTACCTAACAGCTAGTAACAGCTATTCTAAGGATCAAAAGCTTGAGTTCACAATTCTACTGAAAGAAACCAAAGCAAAGTTTTAGGTTTTCAGTAGATTATATAGAAACTAATAATTTTCAGAGATGGAGAAGAGATAATAGTAACAGAGAATGAAGGCAGAGTAAATTCAAGAGGATTAATTTAAAACTCCTCTCCCTAAACTGACCTAGGAATTGTAACAGAACCTCACAAAGGTATGAATAAAGAATAATGCATCTCTTAAAATATACTTCCCAGTTTATCCTAATAAAACTTTAAATAACTAAAGTTCAGTGGGTCATCAACATCCATCTTCTCCAAAGCCTTCTAAAGTTTCTAGATTAAATTTCACTTATTACCTATAAAAAAGCTTATTAAATGAGTAGAAAGAAAGAAGAGTTTAGAATTGGCTAATCTTAAAAGAAAAAAAAAAGCCACTTCTACTGGGACTTGAGGGGTGATCTGACAGCATCTGTGGTATCTAACTGGTAGCAACATAAAATCTCCATACTCAGCTCTAAAATTTTAAGGAGTAAAATATAATAAATTTTGCAAATTCAAAAAAGTTGTCCCCATGGTCAAATAATTTGTCTTTAAGAAAATCAAGTTCCCAGAGGCCTTCATGGGTGGATATAAAGAAAGCACATTGTAAAAATGCAGCTTGCAGACTAAAAAATAGATGACTGCAGCCACATCTGCACCAGGCAGAAGAAACATGAACTTGGAAGCAGCTAAAAATAGTAACCTTTTCTATAGATCTACCCTTTTCTCTAGGAATTGATGAGCAGAGGACTGTACAGCAGCGCTGTGGATGACACTGAAAACCTCTCTGAAGAACATTCAGTCTCAACAAACCTACCCAAACAAAGATTTCTCTCTTGACTACCAGCATTTATCAAGTTTTTTTCCTCTGGGCTGAGATTAATCCAACTGGTTTCACTTTGTATTTTTTATAATCAATGATCTAGGAAAGGAAGGAAATTGTTCTGCCTGGTTGCAGTAAATATGAAAAAAATAAAACCAAATATGGCTTATATTTTCTTTTTAAACCATCTCTATCAGCTCTGCAAGAGTAAGACATAAGCTATGGGTCTCTTCAGAAGATAAAGATCACTCATAATACTTGTATAGCTGTCTGCGCACAAGCATGGTGCACAAACAAAAGATAAGCAGTTTTTTGAATAATTTAACTACAGTATTTACTAAAGTGTTCCCCACGTATAAACAGAGATGAGTGTTCAGCATCACCATGAATATAAGCTGCAATACTTCAAGCAGCCTTGTGAGTCACTTGTCTGAACTCTGTTGTTTCCTCCCTGCTCCTGAGGGAATGAGGTGGAGTCAGGAAAGAGAATGGTCCAAGGCAACAATAAATTACCACCTTTCTTCTCAATCTTGTCCCATTTATTCCAGATCATATGCACAGCTGGGATGCAGAAAAGGAGACTAGTTTTAACCTCTAGACTCCACATTTCTGCTTTCAAGGACAACTAATTTAGCTTTCCTTGCACCTCCCAGATGCCATAGGCAGGTCTTACTTCTTTCTCTCATGGAAGTATATAGCTTGAATTGATCTACGGAACTACCTTAATTCGAAGAAAATACATCACTACATAAAACTTTGTGATTAA
The DNA here is from genome assembly GCF_013377495.2 of Cygnus atratus. NCBI lineage: Eukaryota > Metazoa > Chordata > Aves > Anseriformes > Anatidae > Cygnus > Cygnus atratus. The sequence goes on from NC_066363.1 coordinate 37,345,058, forward strand.
TAACATCCAGTAACTGAATTAAAAAAATAATAATAATAAAAATGAGACACAAATCTGACAAAGAAAAAAAAATCTGGCATTCATTCTAAATTCTGTCTTTTGGAACAGCATTTGTGAAAAACTACTCATGTAAAATGCATGTTTGTGCTTGAGATGTAAACTTAGTTTGCATGCTTAAAAAAAATGCAAACTTTGTAAAATACTTCCTAAATATCATCTGATCAGAAAGCAATAAAGTATCCTAAAAGTGTTAAAAATATATTTATTGATTTTCTGTTTAAGACGTCTTGCATATTTTATACATCTGAAAAACATGCTGGTAGAGAAACTCTCAGCTATCTATAGCACCTTACAGCCACCACAGTGATTGTAAAATTTAAAATTTTATTACTGATACCCAAAATATGGAGTCTAGCAAGCTGCCTCAATCAGAAAAACAATGAGAACTGAGCACAGACATTCCTAAAACAAATGAAAAAAAAAAAAAGAAAAAAGAAAACAGCGAAGCAAAGCAAATACAAGAGTCCTATTTCTTTAAAGACATTTGAAGAAACAGCATCTTCCCTCCTTACTTCTAGCTAGGATGCCACCCAAGATACCTCCCTTTTTATTAAGGCCAGATTTTACTTCACTGGCAGGGCTATCTTTTTTGTGCTCTTTAGAGCATAGCATACAACCCTGTAACCAAAATCAGCCCCCTATTCCTACATTAACCAGCAGTACCCAAAATAAAAGGCCTCCACAGTCTGTCTGACTTCAGGCTCTCGAGGCACCTCACACAAACTGTGCGGGCACTGGCCTGTGGCTCCTACTGACTCAGCTGCTGGATCTGCCTTCAGACCAGCAGCTCTGTGAGGGCGGCTGTAACACTCCACAGCTGTCTGAAATAACAACCAGAGAAGTCTGACAGTGGAAATGTCTTCGTATAAAATTTATTAAGAAGTCAAAACAACTGCTGTTTCAGGGAAGGTGGTCTGCAAAAAGATGCGTCTAGCTGTATACGTTGCTGCGGACAGTCAGGCCTGTATCCAGGAAGAAAGGCAAACCTATACTTTAGGCAGTGTGCTGCTGTGGGTTTGGGGAGGGGAGAGGTTGGTCTTAAAGCCCCTTTTCTTCTGGGGAGAAGGTAAGTGACAGCAGATGGCTTCTGATGGATAGCGAAGAAGGTTCTCTCAAAAACATCAGCTCAGTCAAAGAGAGAAGTAGGCAAAACACCTCAGTGTTTGTTAAACCCACACAAAACCACAATTATTAGACATTGAAGTTCTTTTGGCAAGTATGACTGCCTTTCTAAAATGTTTTCATAGCATGAAAAGCAAGGTCCACAGACCAGTCACAGGTATTTTCACCTGTCAGCAGAGCAAAGGCAGGAAAGTCACTGGACTGCAGGAGTACTTCTGAACCTTCAGTTCCTTCCAATTCAGACCACATCCACAGCCTATTTTGTTTTCTGGCGCTGGAAACGGCATCAATTATATTTTACAATAATAACCAGAGTACACTGCCAGGAATAATTACTGAAGGCAGCAATTTCAGCTGCACACACCAGCTCTAACAGCAGAGTGCAAGGAAACAAAACAGAAATCAAAGGCTGGGCCTCAGCAGCCCCTGTTTGCTCTCCCACACGTCGCCCATTCCCTCCCAGCAGAGCCCCACCAGTTGCTGGGAGGTGACACCGGACAGGAACGCAACCACAGCAGAGCAAAAACACCAACCAGAGGCTTCACAACACAGCAACCCGCTGTCACAGCTGGCACCGACAGCCCGATGCTTCAGGAAGAGACACTATTGAATCCTCCCAAGGAGAAGAAACGGATAAAGGGAGTTTGTCTAGAGCAAACAAGCGACCGCAGAATCCCTAATCTTAAGGTTTGTATCACCGATCACATTGCCTTGAGATTATTCGTGTCAACGTGCACACGCACTTATAAACAAACTAAAACATGATCCTACTAAATCATATTAAGGCAGCTGGTAAAACAACTAAGAGAATTCCCTTTGGGCGCATACACAAGAATTAGTACATCCTCTTTGATCTGCTTCTCTCCTCATCTACAGTCATGCTCTAAAGAGGAGCATAAGAAGAGCTGATTTTACGTATTTCCCCTTTGAAAATTTGTTCCTGCAAAAAGAGAATCAAGCTCAATTTATTATAAAAACGATGTCACAAGAGGTCAACATAACATTGCCTTATTTTCACCATACAATAGGGCTGCTTTTCTTTCTCCTGAGGTGATCCTGAGGCTTGCAAACATGGTACACAGTCTGGGCTTCAAGGTCAGGTGCAACGTACAAGATCATCACAGGCCTCTCCAAGGCTGCATCCTTGAATATCAGTAGATGTCCACAGGGTTTTCTCTAAGAAGTGTGGCACAGCATGCTTTTTTTTTTTTTAATCTTGCATATTTCCCTCCCACATAAGATAACAAACACATCACATTTGGTCTGTAGGGCCAGCCAGCTTTCCTACTGAGACTCATTTAGCTGTATGTGCTAGAAAACAGTAACCTTTATCCTCACCTTGCTTTTTTCTTAACCTTGGCTCTTTCAAAGACTGGAAACACTCTTAAAGTAAAGGTAACACCATAGGAGCCACCCCAGTTCAGCACTGGACAGTGCTGGTGTCAAGATCCAAAGTTGTAAAACCCACGCTGTAGCTAAGAAACCTGGAATAAACTTTATCATAATTTCCTTAATAAACCCCTGCTGCATGGCAATCCAGCTGTGTTTCTGAAGAAGCAGGTGTTGGTCAGGTGGATTTCTAGAAATGAGAGCTCCTCTGCTGTCTGTGACTGGTGACCAGTTAAAGTAGAAGTTGTGACAGAATCAAAGAGGTGACATCTAAAAAAATTTCACTGCAGCAGTTTTGAGAGCTTGGCATGATAAACTAATAGGCTGCTCTTCTCCAACTCACATCAAAGTTTTTCTTTTCAATACTGATCTTTTTTTAAATTTAACGCAGATTTGCTATTCCCTTCCTTTTCCCTTTGCATCCCCCTGTAAAATTAATCGGCCAACTAAGTTTTCTCATCACCATTTCTGTTCATACACTAGAGTATCTGTTGCTTCTGAGCTGTCTTCCAATTCATATAGAAAGAATAGAGACCTAAATCTGACTGTGAGCTTATGAAACTATGGAAGAGATTTGGGTTCATTTTTCATTTCTGCAGGCCAGAATAATAGCAGGTAGCTATAAAAAAATATAACAGGTAACAAATTTTGATGTTCTATGATAACATCCAGAGGTCTGATAAAGTGATTCTCATCACTGAATTTTTATCTCATACCTCTTACAGAATTTAGGCAAGAAAGTCAAATCCATTATGCCAGTCAGTGGAGGGCTTTTACAGTTTTATGTCACCAACCACATGAATCCCCGTGGTTAAGTTGTCATGGTTACACAATGTTTGCTTTCATACGTTTGTCTGAAATTCCTATGGAATTCCCACCCGGCCAAAACCAGCAGTAGTTGGGAGTACACCACTAACATTTAGGGACTTGAGTCAGAAATGCATACTGCTTCCGTCCAGACTATTATCTGGGAAACACTAAAAAAAATGATTCATACCATTTTGAGTTGTGGAAGGGTGGAAACAAACATCACATTCAACTATTTAAAACCTTCAGTGATGACTCATGGTAGCTTAGGACGTTTCCAGAATCAGCTCCCTTTTCCAAGTAGCAAATTGCTGTTGACTATTCAAGAAAATAAGCTGTTGACTACTCAGGCAAACAAACAAGACGGATTCACTTTCAACAGAACTATTCAACTATCAAAGTGAGAATAAAAGGGGGAAGGGTGTCCCCATCCCCCCCAAAATACCACAAACAAAACAACATAAAACTCAAGAAGCTTGGTCGATCAAGGATACCTAGTAGGCCAAAGTCGGAAAGGCCAACAACTGACAGTTGACAATAGTGCTTCTGTACTAGAAATAGGCCTTAAGTTTTACATGTTTCACAATAAACAGCCATGAGGCCTCAGAACTCGTTGGGTATTGTCTGGTCCCAAACCTATTGAAGTTTGATTTTAGGTGTATTTGCAAAAATCACTTTGGAAATTTTGTTACAGCAAGCCTGTTACCTATTTTGTCTTAGCTGTATTAGTAAGGTCTTGTCTTGGGCTGTGTTTTGCTTGAACTTGCATGGTTGCATGGTTTCAGCAGCCAGTATGACCAAAACATTAATCCAGTCTCGGGGACAAGACGACATAGCCAACTAAGAGTGAGAAATAGCCTGTGAAAAGCTAAGAAAAGAGCACAGAAATACATCCGAGCAAGTGTTATACAGCAGTCATTGGGCCTCCAGTGATTCAGTGACCATGAGGGGAAGTAGCATGGGTTGGACAGAGGAGAAAAAAAGAAACTAAAAATGGGTAGGAGCGATGTAGACTGCTTTCTTCCCTACACAAGAAGGGCACCAGGAAAAGGACGCTTTGCATGAAAGCAATGTCCACCCAACACTTCCCAAGTCTTTGGGAAGAAAAGTCAAAGTTAGCTTCAAAGTCTGCCTATTGTTCACTCAGAAGCATAAAACTGATGTAAATAAAAGAATTAAGAAGCATTACCAAGAGGCAACATTTTATTTAGAATGACAGAGTGATAGCAGCAAACAGTTCTTGGAAGACTGTATGGTTTCTAACATTCAAAGCATAGTTCCTTGATTTCCTGTGTCAATGACAATAGGACAGCAGAATATACTCCTTCAAAACAACTATTTTCTATTTTGGTCATTGCTGAAACTACCCTAATAGGAAAGTTTTGAAGCCAGTAATAGTGGGGAGAGGAAGCAGCTAAAATACTAAGTGGCTCCAAAATTCTTAACTTTAAGAACAAAAAGAAAAATTGTTGCCTTTAAAAGCTTCTGTTCAGTTTTTCCTACTCATTAGTCATGTGATGGTACAATCTTCCTCTGATCCAGACTCCCCCTCCCTGTCCCACCCATGGAAGAATACTGTTGGTGGGTGGGTTTTCTGGTTAGTTTTTTTTCAGCACAGGGTTTTGGACGAGAGAATACTGAATACATTGATTAACTTTCTTTAAAAGGTTTTCTATAATTCATTTCAAAATCAGATTATCTCTTGCAGAAGAGTTATAAGAGTTGAAACAAAATGATAGATATTTTACTAGTGTAATACTAAAATAAAATGCATGTAACGTTCATACCAGTGCAATACTTTGAATATGTAAATTCCAGTAGATATGAATAGACAGACTGTGACCACAGAAACCACGGTCCTGCTCACTTGCTCACATCTGGAATGTTTCTTTTTTGTTTCCATACATACCAGGAACTCTAAATACGATATACAAATGAGAAAAATGAATTCTGGTTGCTATGGATATCAGTGCTTTTATTTTCTCTCTGTTCAGGGTGGAAACACTCGGCATCACTGTATATGAATTCTTCAGATTCTCTTCAGAACAGTGTGGATCAACAGCTGCCTCACGTATCAGGGTTTGCTGTCTGCGGTATTTTTCCTAGAAATTTTTAGGAATCCCTTATGCTTCCCTCGTGTCCAAGGAGCTCCTTTCTGGCAACTGGAACCATTCTGGAAAACACAGCTGGATAAAGTCCACATATTCACACACACATACACACACTACTACGGGATGAGAGCGCTTGTCTGAACCTTCGACAGCTGCCAAAATGGACGGCTTTTCCCAAAACTGAGCAAGGGGAGATACAGCAATAGCCAAAAAACATCTTACTCAGCTGCTTCAAACCTTGCTAAGTTTTCTCCACAATGCTCACTGGGGTTGTTGCTTCCAGGAGGGCTGCTAAACATTACCCCAGGATAGCAGCATCAAAGCAACATTTATTCTTAGAAGTTACTTCTGTTGGCCCTTTTTCAGTAACTTGGAAGGGAAGATTAAAAAAGAGCACTTTCCTTAAACAGCCTAAGCACTCCAATACTGAATAAGTTTCATAAAATATAGAAAAATATTAATTTAGAACACTAATTAAAGTTTTAACACCCCAGAAAGTTGTATATTTTTTTTCTATTTTTTTAAAGTGAGGTTTGAGGAAGTGGCTGAGTCTGATTTTAACTGCTGGCCACCAGAGATATTCTTCACTCCCCTCTTCCCTGCATGATCCTTGCTCATTCACATCCCCTTCCTGTGCCAGCACAGGCATTTGTGTGATCTAAGCACCTCTATTTATTTTCTTGGTGATAAATTAGTTCAGCCAGCTCATCATGGGATGACAGCTGACACAGAGAAGCAGTGGGAGCATTCAAACTGCTCACTGTGATAGAAAGTGATTCAATTGCTTTGCAAAACCTCACCCATCAGCAGAGCTCCCTTCATCAACAGCAACTGAGCAGAACTACTTCAATCCTTGTATCTTCCTCCAAATACCACAGAACAGCTTTCCTGAAACCTGAACTTTTCTGAACTGAGACAACTGTATCACTCTCAAAATTCTTTCCAATTATACAAAAGCCTAGAGGAAGAACTTGAGTTTTACTCCTGTGCATCAGTATATAAACCACTGCTAATTTGTTTGTTTCTTTGAAAAGAAGATACTTCACATTGCAGAAATTTCACAATTATGTTAATCAAATTGCCTGCATAGTACTAACAACATTTATGAAGCATATAGCAGTAAGAACAGACAACAGAATTTTAGGGCCCAGCTTTCAAAACACACACACAAACAATTATGCATGCAGCTGGAAGAATACACAGCTGGAAGAATTAGTTTATGTACTTATTACATCAGACATTGGAATGCAGAAAAAGGTAGCTACATTACAACTTTACACAATCATCCATACATGAATTAGAAGTTAAACTTGAGATCTTTTAAAATCAGAGTTATGTTCCAAAATCTTGGTATCACTGGCTTCAATCAGTCATTTGTTCACTTAAGATGACACCAAGAGGAGAACTTGAGAAGTACATCTTGGCGTTCCAAAAAGCTAACAAAATGCTTTACAGGGAGTACTTTTAATACAGAAGCAGAAAGATTATACCAAAATAGAATGATACATAATACTTATGAATGGTGCATTATTTATTTAAAACATTAAGAAAATAAGCTTCTATGCCCTTGCCTCTAAAATCCATGGGTTTAGCTATCTTAGAGTCTACAAATAACCAAATTATGTTCAGCAAACATGCATACATGAAAACGGAAAGTATCTCTTCAAGTATTTGCAGAACTGAGGCTACAGAACATCTAGTATCCAGTCATTTTCTACTACTTTTGACAAGGCAACTCTCATTTTATAAAAGCACTATGAAAAAATAGGTTTCTATAAAATGTAAATAGAGTTTTATGAATGTATTAGCTACCTGTTTAGTAACAAAAAGTTAAGAATGTATTTTGGAATATTCCTAATTATTGACATCATATATGCCAGGTTGTGCAAAGTCTTCCCCCAAAAACCTCTGCTGCTGCAACCAGCCTCCTCAAAACGTGTGACAATCAACAGATAACTCTACTGAATTCATAAACTACATTTGTAAGCTATACTAAAAAACACACACATTATTATAAAAATGCAGCACTTAAGTCACACAGATATACATATTTTGAGTCTTTACCAGCCTCTGTCACCTTCTCTTCCGTGTGATTTCAGGCCCTGAAAAATAAAGGCCACTGACTCGCTTTTTTCAGAATGAAGCATTGATTTCCCACGTTTCTTCTTGGAGGCACACTGACACCTCATGGACGTTTAAAAAATGTTTTAAGGACTACTCTTTATTTCTTTTTTTCTATGTTTTTAAAACCCAAGTAATGCCATGTTGACTTCTTAAGAAATGTAAACGGCATTATTGAGTTTATTGCTAAGTTCCTCATAACATAAATACTTAGCATTCATTCTGGATGAGCACTGCGAGGGTCCCATTGGCATGGGACATAAAGACAAGGTACCTCTCTCCAGCTCCAGCCCCTCCAAATTGAAGAGAAGCAACCACAGCCCCTGTACCTCCCTGCAGAACAGCTGATACGGAGAAGAAAAATAGGATGAATGTCATATGAAGGATGAGATTTGAAGTGTTCTTCCCCAGACTAGCTCTGAATAATTTTCTGTGGCTATGCAGAAGCACTTGACTCGTTGAAGTCCACGAAAGCCTCCACAGATACACACAATTACCTACAAATGTTAACAGATTTGTGTAGATTAAATCTTGTTCAATTCATAGCAAGGTAGCAATAAGCCTTATTTAGCACTGATGTACCATAAAAACCAAAAGTAAAAGGCAAGGTTCCCTCCAGATTCTCATTCTGGAGGGAAAGTGTATTATCCTGCTATTTATTCCTTCTGCCATTTATTCCTTCTTGATTGAGGAAGGAGAACAAAAGAAAAAAAATAGGAAAAAGTCTGTAGTAATCTATGTAAAAAAAATCATACGCAACATGCATCTCAAAAATGGTAAACTGGTAAATAAAATGATAATATCTTCAACAGTTTTAAAAAAGAGTAATATAAATATAATAGGCCTATAATGCTTATTTGCTATGGGCATTATGAGACTCCTTTGAATTACTGTAGAGCTAATTTAATTAATGATACCCAGGAAATACTAATATTCAGGGGAAAGAAAAAAAAGTCAAAACTCTTTTGAAATATTTAGCCTTACCTAAATATGCAAGACAAAACCACTTAAAGGATTTTATTAGTTCTTAAAAATGAAAAGAAACTCCATTATATCATTTCTTTAAAGTTGCTCCTTCAAATATTCTTGATCTTGTAAAAAAAAAAAAAAAAAAAAAAAAAAGGAACACCTTCATTTTGTTTTCTAAAATACTTAAAGCATTCCTCCACACATTTAAATCCTCTCTGACTAAAGCTGGGATGCTTTGTCTTTTTTTTTCTTTTTTTTAATAAAAAGCTATTAAAAACAAATGTAAAATGTCTTTGCCTCATATCTTTCCCATGCCTAAGGGAAGAGAAAAAGAGTAAATACTTGAGAATCTTTTACTTAATACAAGCTTTGCTTTATATTTCTTTTGAAGTGGAATTCCTGTAGCATTAAAATCAAATCAAGGAGGACAAAAGGATTCTCTTTTTACACGTTTCATCCCAGAGGAGCATCCTCTCAAGTCCTCATCCCTCAGGACTCCTGGCTTTTACAGAGCTGGCACAAGCAAACTGCCAGTCAGCATATTTTCCCAACACATTCCCAGCCAAAAAGCAGCAGCTGGTAAATTCCATTCATTGTGGAAGGAGTGTATTTTTCTGTCATTACTATCACCATCTGGTCACCAAGGGAAATACTACACCCTCTTCTGGTTTATAAAAGATTAAAATTAGGTCACCTTGAAATATGCACTTCAGAAAGAATCTGATGCAACAGCCTATTAAAACAAAAGCTTATTTTGCTCCATAAATATATATTAAAGTGCTGCTAGCAACATCTGCAGAAATGGTAGACTATGTTAAACTACATGGTAGACTATAAACATCCGACCTTGTAACTCAGCCACATTGGTCAGACTCAACTCTTCCGCATCAGGTGCCAGACTCGGTGAAAGACCACAGACAGATTTTTAGCCAAAAAGCAAACAAACAAACAGAAAAACCACATACAGCTATTACTATGAACAAGATTAAGAGAAAAAAAAATTATCTTCATCAGCTCAACACAGGCTTATAGCAGCCTAAACAATAGCAGCACGCTATTTTGTAGTTGGTGCATTAACTTTACGAACATCAAAGAAACATGCACCACTCTGGTACCCATTACACACACATAATAGATTTGTGGTTTGTGTTTTATTAAACAGCTGTCAAAATCAGCATAAATTTCCTCAAGTTAAAGTCTTATCTGTATACTACAAGTGTTTTCAGTTAGCTTGTAGCTGTCTAGCAACCTAGTTTTCTGAATCATTTACCCCAAAAGAACAACTTCCAGTCACAAACAACTCCCATAGCCTGTAAAAATGGACTAGCAAGCTGCATCCAAAAACTAATGACTTGTCCTTCATCAACGGCAGTTTGTGGAAGTCCATTAGCTAGCACTGAATTTTTAGCTAAGGATGCACATCACATTTGCATTTGTATAAGAGCAAGACAAGGTACATCTGCAACCACGACTTTCAGTTTCCTAACTAAATTTATATTAACCATCACCTGTATGCTGCTCCATCCCCAAAGATAAAATTAGAACAGGGGAAACCACCAGTTCTCTCCACCACTTGGAAGTCAAGACATTTTCCCCTATTAGTTTTTGACGTGCTTAAATTGTTCCAGTTTGATTCCTATCCAGGATAGGAAAAAAACAAACAAACAAAAACATATAAAAATGGAAAAAATCAGACGAGAGGACAGGTCTGCAACCTGAAGCTTCATAAAGGCTCCGACTCCTGCCAGATTATGGGAGATATCTACCCCACAAAGCAGGTTTGCCTCTGGATTCCAACCAACATGAGGTTAAGGAACTAAGGGAAGCTGCAACTCTTCAATGCCTTAAAAATACAACTGGTACCAGCAACACAAAACACAACTGACATGATTCTTACATGTACCTAAGGAGATCCACTTGACTCTGCAGGGAAATACCCCAGTGGAACTCCTTGGGGAAATGAGAGAAAGTCAAGTTCCTTGGGGCACTACAGCAACAATGCTACGGACAGTTTCACTCCCAGAAAACAGCGAAATACAGCCACCATTCTCCCCATGAGAATTAACTTACAGCATACCCCCCAGAGAGGCATAAAATGTCATAAAATGGTTTCACAGCACACGCTGATGTGAGCAGGGAGTTCTGCAAATCTCAGCATGTGCTCTAGTAAGGGATGCCTATTTGTTATCAATAAATGGAAGCTTTTTTTATTTTTTTAAAAAAGTACCAGTTTGTGTTTAAATATCAACAAAACAGTTCATATTCAAGAATAAAACAAACTAAAAAAAAATACAAATCACTCAAACTAGCTTTCAGCTCAGAATTGTCTCATGGTAGGAACTCTACCTATACTCCTGTACCTACCAGTACAGATCTTATCCATACCTCGTAAGCAGCGTACCTTGAGCTTTAGCAGTAAAAAGCACTTCTACAGCTTCTCAGTGAAAATTTACTCTTGCTAGGGCAAAAAAAAAAATCCAATACTTAGCGAGAATCCATAGGTTCCTCAGCATAACCTTCCATCCAAAATTAGCAAGTTACCCATAGAAACCAAAGAATCCCATAGAGAGGACAATTTTGAAAATATCCACTACAACCAATATTAAATAAGCACACAAACAGAACAGTTTGGTGAGGTTGTTCTAATAACATTGGAAAGAGTCTTGCGTGCCATGTCTTTTCTGACGCTGAGCATGAGTTCAGCTATTTATTCAGACGAAACCTCGCTCAACAGCACTGTGAAGGAGATGTCTTCCCACACCCCAGGCATCCCAGGGGCACAGGCTGGGGGGGCTGCCCGAGGCCGAGCAGGGCCAAGCCAGCTCTGGGTGGCCTGTAAAAACAAGCAAATGCCACTTGCTTCCAGTTTAGAAACTGAACTGCCCATACGGTGCTCTGAGATGAGTCACAGCTTTGTTCTTGGTCTTGAAAGTCACACAGTGAGGGGGTAGAAACGTATAGAGAAAGCTGCATTAGACTGCAAGCGAGGAAGGTCTTAATGAACCAGGACTTATGTCCCACACCTTTAATGAAACAACTTTCAGCACTTGTATAGTATTATACAACAACCCCTCCCTAACCCAGCAAGAGGAAGCTGCGGACTATGGAGAGGGTACTAATATTATTAACTCTTACACCTGGCAGCAGCTCCTCGACTCACTCAGAAAACTACCAGACCATAGGGAACTTCTGAGATGCAAAGTGCTACCAGAACTGCCCTATAGCACTGTTACAGGTCCCACAGCCAGGTGCCTTCAAACGGGAAGAATAGAAGCAACGCACCTTGGTGGCAGTGGGGATGCTTTTTGCTGCTGCGGGCTTGTGTGCCACAATCTGCTCGATGGCGGCATGGGGAGCGGGGCAGGATCGTGCCGAGAGAGAACAGACTCCAGCTTTCTAATTTGGTGGTAGCAAGACAGAAACAACCCTCTGGACGCTGGTTCATTCAGAATACAGGTTTCCTTTGATATACAAGTAGTACAATTAAAAATATAGAGAGATATCAGAACCGGTGAACATTTAGTTAATTAAACGTTCATGTTACCTGCTCTACTCTTCCCTGTAGTTGAGGTGTATACCAGGCAGCCTGCTGATTAAAATTGGCTCCAGCCTTCCTTCAGCTGTAATTGTTGAGAGTCTGAAATGACTAACATCTCAAGTAAATTTACCATAGAAGTCAAGCACCAAAAAGACTTTTCCAGAATCACAAACAGCTTACATAAAACCTGTTCTTCCTCAGTAAACAGATATGGGGAAGATGACATTTACATCCTCTCTAGGCCCAGACAATTTTGGCCCCTGTGGGAGGTTTCTCGGCCCCCTCAAGGCACTGAAGTAATGTCTACGTTAACATCTACCTACTGAAGTAAGGTCTACCTGTGTCTACCTGTGTAGTTTTTCTAAAAGATCCCCACCAACAAGCACCTGCACTATCAACTCAAGGACTGGAACAGTTTTTTTCCCATGGCCTTACACAGTCCCAGAAGCTATCAAAATAAATGCAGGCAACAAAAAAGTGCCATCACAAAACAGATGATCTCGTACAGCTTGCTTCTTTTTATGCCATAAAATTTAAATTATAGGGCACCATTTCCTGACAAGTTTTATATCCTGTTTATTCATTTTATTTACGTGCCAAAACAACTAGTTACCGTAATTACCTTTCTCCAACCATGCATAAGATGGAAACACTGCATACATAATATTATGAAGGTAGCCTGTGTTGCAGTCATTACACAAGTCTTTTGGTTTTCACCATTACTTCAACAGAGGTGTTCTGTTGTATCTAGGTTTAAAAATAAAAAGGCAAGCAAACAAAGAAACACCCAATAGGTAAATTAAACGTGCTCCCTTTGCAAGCAGAATTTGTGCTTGTCCAAACTGGAAGGAACACGGGGAAACTTCCTTTTTATTATAAATCATGTTTACGCTTGAATTCTTTAAGCATTCCTATTTTCCTTATCGTATTAACGGAGATAAGCAGGACAACCTCAGAAAGTAGACAGCTATTTCAGCCTGGTCAGAACTGGAAGGTGTACTGCTATTTTCCATTAACCTGGAATTTCACTGTCCTATAACCTGGGCAAGTGGCTTAGTGGTTTATTCTAAATGCTGAGGGTTTAGCCACTGTGATGTAGGATCCTAGCTCTCACCTGCTACCTCACAAACCTCAACCAACTAGAAAACGTGGAGCCTTCCTGTAAAATCTCATCTCCCAAGAAGCCACAGAAAATGAAGGTAGAACAGTAACTTTTATCCTGAATTCAGTTACATATATATCAATTGGCTAGATTTTATTGCGTTAAAATTAGCTTAAGTTACTAAATCAAGCCAGGAAATAGCAGAATGAAGTAACATGCAACCTTGACAAATTTACCCGAAGTGGAATAACGGCACTGCTTAGTTACAACATGACCATGCTATCTGTGAGTTAGGGATATAAAATACATAGCTTTAAACTAAGAAGTCTATCCACAATTTCAGTTCCCATGGATCTCTAAAAAAAATGGGATGATTCACAGAACTGAGGTTGGAAGAAGGGACCTCTGGAGGCCATCTGCTCCAAGCCTCAAGCAGGGACACCTAGAGCTGCTTGCCCAGATTCCTTCACAGATCAATTCTGTGAGGTGGATCGCAGTGAAACTGATGTCATCCAACCCATCGTGGGGTTCATTAACTTAACCTACACTGTCATTTCAATACATAACACAAGCATGTGGAAAACATTATGAGAACAAGGAAATACAAAACAGAAAACACACACAGCATTTAATGAAATTATGCAGAGATTTCATACAACGAAAAATGTCACATAACTAGATGCATTTACATAGCATGGGAAATATTAACAATGGAGTTGAAATGGACAAAGAGAAAATTAGTTCCTAATTTACATGAAAAGAAAAACAGTAGTTAAATCCTCTTTCACTAGGCTTAAATATAACCCAATAGATAACAAGTTGGATATGTTTTACAAGAATGACTACTGTGTCACCTCAGAAGTAAAGGTTTTAAGTATGTTAAAACTGTTGTTGTTGTTTACTGTGGCAAACAAAACCGTGCCTTCAGTAATTATTATTATTACTCCTCTCACTTGCAAAATAGGAGGCACAGTTCAGGTGATATGCCAGCACTACATGGGAAAGAACTGCAGTGTAGTCAGAAACACTGCAAGATGCTCTGTGCCAAAGATCTCTGGAAGTTTCAATGCTTTCAAATATGCTGTTGTAATCTTCACTGCTAATGGTTTTTATTAATTTTATTTATTATTTATTTTGGTGGGCCAAAACACAGGAATCTGTATTTTTCCCTCCTCCTGTCTGTGATGTTTAAGAAGGAAGCCTAGCCATCATGGACTCCTCATTTCCACCCAGGAGGAGAAAAAACAAACAAACCACAAAACGAAAGCAAACCTCAGAAGATTCAGATTTCCCAGCCAAGAGTATGTATACAATTAAAGCAAGAGAAAGGTAACAGCTGTGGCAAACAGGTACATAACCTCCCAAAATAGCATAACAGACTGCAGCTTTAACTGTTTCATTACAGCATTGTTTAGACAAGCCCTAATGATAAAAGTAAAAAAACCATTAAGACAAAAACAATCTTCTGTCACCCTTTCAAGCTGGGCGGCCTAGCAAGCCGCGTTTTTAGCCCCAGTATAGCAAGGGCAAAGAGGGACTGCCACTGCAGTTAGGTGTACCCAGGCCTTTCCCTGTGCTACCACTGCAGTTACCTGACTGCCCCATGAACTGACCTAGACACACAAACAGGCAGAAGGCTACGACTTTTTTTTCCAGTTCACCTCCCCAGACTGGCCTGCTGTAAGATTAGCTGGACACCAGTGTACGAGAACAGCTGGGAAACTCCCAGGGGCAGGAACATGAGGGGGAATGACCACCTTTGACAGCAAGGGCTTGAAGCTAGATCAGCTTCACCGTCTTGTTGAATAGCACTTAGGGTAGTTTGCTACTCTGTGCAGAAGCACCCTGGCTACTGGTCTCATATCCAATTCAGACATTTGATTGTGTTCTCAAATAATGCTAAACTAAAGGTTTATAGTTTCAGTACTCTTCTATTTTTAGAGTCCTCACATGTACAACGGCCAGATGATAAATAGCATAATGTAATCGATAACACTTAGTTAGGGGCAACCTGCCATTTTTTCCATAATTTCTGCGCACCCCTGTCACTGCCTGCCACGCACAGAAGGCAAGAAGAAGGCACAGAAGGCAAGGCAGAGGGCCCAGGCCAGACGCGTCAGCCACCCAGCCAGGAGGTCATGCTCAGCACCCTGTGCCCACCCTGCTTACTCTGCCTGCAACACTTTCCCCTTGCCCACATCCATATCTTTCATCTTACCAGCCAATTTTTGCTTATATTAGCACAAACAAGTAGAGACCCTAAAGCAGAAGGCACTGGCGCAGATTCAACATTGTCAACATCTGAAAAAGATGGGAGTTGTAGTACTTCTCTCTTCACTCACCTATGCAGACTTGAAGGGAGATAGATATTTGAAATTTTAACCAGAAAGTGTTCCAACTGTTTGGCCTGCTCGCAGCTACACAGTAGTACTTCCAGTTGCTCAGATCCCTATGCAGCACCCCACTGCTCAGACTTGCTTTAAACACCTTTTTTTCTTTGGTGCCGAAAACAGTCTTTGAGCTTAACATACGTGTTTGCAAAGAGAATGGAGAAGAGTTTTTCCATCTACTGCTGATGTGAATAATTAAGACTGTTTCTTCTTCGAATAATGTTACCTTAAGTACTGGTCAGAATATTAAACATAACCATTACCTTGGTCAGACTTCATTAAAAGAGATCCTGAACAGAAATATCAGACAGGATTCAAAACTCTGTTTCTAATATATAATGCACATTCTCAAATCTGACAAATTTTGTCATCTGATCTGAGCATTTCTGTGCATTTCTGTCTTTATGTTGGATTTGTACTTATGCAGTTAAGAAGCGAAGAGCACAATCCCGATTTCACCCCAGAACTTTTGCAAATTCTTTCCAGTAACTGTCAAAAACCTTTCGTCTCCAAACCAAACAGCAGCAATGAAAATGCTTTGTTTTGATGATTCCTCCATCCTAGAACTTTCAGTCAGATTACCCAAGTAGTTGTTACTCCAAATAGTATTTTCGAATATTATATACAAATGGACAAAAGGTACACCATAAAGTAATATTTTATTTTCAGTTTAAGAAACAAGCAGGATTTTGGAAATTACTCCAAAAAAGCAGCAATATCAAGTTTTGTCACTTGGTGGCAGCATACCAAAGAAAACCATAACGCTTGAGACACTACACAAAATTTCCAGTTAGCACTTAATGCATCTCTCAAACGAGTGCCAGAATTCCTGGAAGGCTCTAGTTACTTCACAAAGTTAGGACAGGGACCTACATTTTAAAGTTATTGACTTCACTTACTCGAGTAGACATTAAAGGCTCAGAATTAAAAGAGCTCTGCTTCAGTCTTCCTGATTGACGTTTACTGGCTCACCTATCCCCACTGAAATTGCCAAATTCTTGCTGAAGAGGATTCCCAAGCTGAACTTCCATCAACCATGACACAGAAGCACTGCTGGAAAGCCAGAGAGCACTACCACTGTCTGAAAAAGCCTACTACCAGCACACCAGAAACTCATTACACCAACTTAAACTTCTCATACTAGTATCTCTTCCACCGCTTGAAACTATTACACATGAAAGGCAACACCACACCTAGCAAAGACCTATCAATCAGTGCTACTACAGCCCGTGGTAATGAACTGATGAACCTGACAGTCTTTACTCATTTAAAAACAACAATATTAAGGAAATAAATTAGAAATCTGAATGAATAATTTAACAAAAGCACCAAAAAATGTTTGAAACTACCACTACTGAAGCAGGAAGATGTGATGAGAACTACATCCTCTTGTTAGCGTTGTAGCAAAAGCTCACTACCACATTGGTAACCCTACCAGGATACCTATCTTTTCTCATACACGTCTTGTACAGAGACGTGTACAAACTAGCATGTTTTACACCCATAACCACATTGTAAACAGCTTTATTTTGCATTATTTGTACTCATGCCAAACTTACCTATGACTAATAGAAATTATGATACGCTATATCACATCATTCATACAAAATTTACAGTTCTTTAGGATTTATTTTCTGTATATTAAATCTTGATTTGTAAGAATTTCAAGATTTTAATCACAAGTAAAGTCATTTCTTTACAGTGGTCCTTCCCAAAACAACTAATAAAGCTTCCATACTACTATATTTCTGTACCATGTGTAAGCTGGCATTATTCAGATACTTGACCTCCAGAACAAAGAATTTAAGCTTTAAACAGCAAACTATTTTTATTCATGCTTTAGGGAGATAGGGTAACTACTTTAGGCCAAACATTAGGAAATAACACTCCACGAGAATTACAGAAGAGTGACCGTAATACTGAAAAATAGAAAATAATGTCAGGTAGAAAAGATGAGCACTCCATCCTTTCCCCCCTACCCAAACAAAGCTTACTGTTGTACAGCACACACACAGCACAGTACAGCCTTTAAGGTGCATCGGCTTTATTAAAACCTCACTTAAAGCGCACTTTCAGGGGGATGCGTACACAGACACGCAAAGGCTCAGCCTAATCCTGTGCTGAGGGGAAAGGACAAAATGGCGACCCAGGGGTGAGGGGAGGCGCGGGGCCAAGGGAGGCCGAGCCACCACCACCACCATTGGCCTCAAGCAGACACTGCAGGTCGGAGCATGGCTTTGGGCTCCAAGTGGAGCAAACCAGGACAGACTGAAGGAACAAAGGCACTTCAGCACACGCCAGCTGGCCATTCTGCCTCATGTTCTCGCTTCACCTCTGCTGCCTGAGTGCCAAGGGTGCTGCGCCTTCAATGTGCTGAATGCTTCCCAGAAATTAAATGCTTTTAAGAGAAGATCTGCAGCTGAGGCGTGGAGAAGAGGAGAGAATGATCCTACTAAACAAAGAAAATAACTCCTCCCCAACCCAAAGAGACAAGTTCTGGAGTCTCCTTTTCGCTCCCTGCTGCTAAACAGGAAAGGGGAGGATCTGGGACCCACCGCATCAGAAGGCCCAGCCATCTCTGAAGCTCTGCCAGGCTCAGCCCATCTGAGAAGCAAAATGTTTCCCCAGCCAGTCAAGTCCTGAGCTGCAGAACACGCTGGCTTCCTAATACAGTGGGAACAAGAGGGCTGTCTGCACTTCTGACGTACTAAAGAAACAGCAGGGGCAGGGTTATGGCAACCCATGATGTTTTCTAGATCCAAAAGGCCGAGCAATTTCCTTAGGTAACCTTCATTTTCCCTCTTTAAAGGTGGCCTTGGCAAAATCAGCAGAAATCTGACAGCTTTAAAAATTAATTCAATTACAACTTAGAAAAAAAAAAAAAGGAACACATGCATAATATCAAAAGAAGGTCAACTAAAATCAGACTGAACTACAAGAAAACAATTCTAGCGAAGGAGGTGGGGAGGGAAGCGTTATCTTTTTCACAGAACTCCAAAGCTGGAGGCACACGCCTGGTGTGAAGTACCTAGCCTGCTTAGGACAAGTGTAAATGAGTCATACCATCTGTACTCGCATTCAGAGGGTAGTCTGGCAAGATAGCAGGGAGAACACAAAGCAACGTGACCCTCTGTTCATAATGTTACAGAGGCATGTTAGCTGGGGAGCAGAGGCACAGTTACCAGTTAAAATAAGAACTATCCACAGCAGCAGAAACTGAAGGCTTTATTCTCTGAAAATATGTTTGCAGGATTCTACCCCAGTAATCTAAAAGTACCTATAGTGTCGGGTATAAAGACATTGCAGAGGCTGATTAATGCTGCATTTCATACAAATGTATCTATATACAGAGTAATGAGAAAGACAATCGAGGTAGAAAGTAAACAGATGCGAGCAAGAATTTATTCCATAACATCAATAATTCACAGAGAAGCTATTTAAGATAATGACTTATTACACAGGCAAGACATAATGCATTGGCAAAAGAAAAAGAAATACAGAATAAACCCTGGCAAGTAGCTTTCTACATCAAGTGCAGAGCAGCAGTGAGTGTCGTAACCACGTCACAAGAAACAACGAGGACCTTGCAAAGACACAGTGTAAGACCAACCCCAGTGAGGGGGGCGGAAATCTCATCCAAAAAGATGACTCACAGCAGTATCCGAGGGGAAGAAAATGATGAAGCACTCACTACGGACTGCAGCACTGTGCCACACAAGGGTGCCATTTCCAAACCACAGGTGTGGGTGGGAAACACAACTCGTGGAAGTGATAACTAAAGTATAAGGGCTTTTAATGAAACAAAGTACTAACACTGGAATAACATACAAAGTTTGGATATTTGGATTTGTTTTTCTCTTTAGAAATTCTTTAATACTAAAGCACATGGAAGGTAGAACTTAACAGCATTATTTTTGTTCTAATAAAAGCACAAAACTAAGCTTTATTTTGGATCTCAGGAGATGCAAGTCAACAGATCTGCCTGCCTAACACACCACCTTTTTACATCCAATGAGAGTTTGTAGTACGAAACAATAAGAACATTTCAACCTAGGACGAACACAGACCTTATTTCTGATGGTTACACTTAAACCAGACTACTCTCGGGAAGGACATCAAGTTCTCCCAAAGATATTCCTGGATATCTCAGGGACTGGGAGGGGGAAAAAAGAGATCCATGTGATGTTCCAAAATCGTTGTGATAATTTGTTTATATTTATACCCACCTTTGAGAAGCATTAAATGTAAAATTAATTTAAAAGTGTATCACTTTCTCCTTCTAGTTTTCATGCCTTCATATAACTAACAAAGATATGTTTTTTGTTTGTTTTGTTTGTTTTTGTTTTTAAATCTTATCAGAAATCCGACGCGTTTATTATGGTTTATTTACTTGATCCTCTAACTTTTTTCTTGGTCAAAATCAGGCATGCTATTTCAGATCATTTTGCAGGTTATATTAATAGCATTTACAATTCCCATCAGGTTTAGCAGCAGCAGATACTCATTTGGATGTCTGCCCTCAGTAATCACAGTTCACAGGCAGGTAGATATAACTAAAATCATTAATACCGTGAGCCAAGTTGATGGAGGGAGAGGGGAGCAGCCAGATGGACAGATGGACACTATGTCACGCCATTTCCTCAGTGACTTTACCTGTTTACCAAGGACTGCTGCGCCAAAGAGCTTCATAGACAAATGAAGCAGTAGCTCAAACTGTTTCATTATGAATCAGCAGAACTATCAGAGATCATGGCAAAGACCATCCGATTTTTAAATAAAAGCAGATTCAAAAATAGATTTAAGAGTACTCCTGCTGTTGAATCCTACTTAATGATTTGCTATTCAGGAAAAAGCATAGAGCTCGAACAGCTCCCTGGAAAAAGGGAAGAGGTGAAATAATGAATCTGCAAGGCTGGAGAAAGACTGCAAGTCTGTGAAGCATCCCAAAAGATGTAAGTGGAAACACATGTTGATCCCCTGATGTTCACACCGCTATTAAAAAATGAAAAATGATAAAGGCAGAAAAGGAGTAGGGTCCTGAAGAGATTCCAGAAGCCCTTACTTACACGTTATCATGTTATTTCAGTGTATGCACACACATCTCTTAAAACAATAATTGTATACACAAAAAATCATGTCAACTTTCACATTTCTTGTGATACAGCTGGGATAGACAGCTATAAAAAAAACAACAAACCTACTGCAGCTCAGATACCATCTTAATGGTGTTCAATTTTGCTTTTAAAATATTCCTTGGTCAGCACTTCCAAAAGAATTTCAATGGAAAAATTTGGGAAGAAATCAAAGCAAGCAGAAGATGAATTCTGATCTGACATTAATGTTAGAGGGCAAATTAAAAGATAGACAATAGCAGGGCTCCTTAAGCTCACAGAACAAATCTTTACATAGTATTTCGCGCATCTTTTAGCAAGGTAATTATCTGGATAAAAATAAGGAAGCGTGCTATGAGTCAGAGCAATTCATACATAAATCAGCCCGCCAAGAAAGTTTGCAACCAGGATGGATTGTTTAGGACAGCTACTTTTCAAAAACATTATACTTCAGTAAGACCAAAAAAGAGTAATGTTCCCTGATCTGAACAGATGCTTGTCACATTCAAAGAAGAGACAACTCTCAAGAAGTGACCATACACATTAAAATCAAAGAAAACACAGTTTCAAAGATATTTAACACCAACTGCAAGGCTGAAGACCACTTCTGTCCATTGTAGGTTAACCCCATAGGTTACAGTTTTGCTGCACAGAAACCTTAGTGCTTAAGATGCAAGAGGACTGAAGTTGAGGAGGAGTTACAATTCCTCAGATTATTGACACTGAACACTGACTTTCTGGTACATAGCTGTCACACCCAGGGGAAAACAACCGTTAAAAATAGGTGTTAGAGGGAAAAACACATACCATATTTAGGTATCTGCCAAGGAACAGAGATTACACTTGATCAGTAGTATTTATCAGACAGCAGTGTGGCAGTTGCTGAGGGAACCATGTACCAGCAAATTACCTCTACAGATATAGTTTTTAAACTCGTTTTTAATCATCAGAATTTAATTTCCACACGTTTGAATTTTAATAATTCCAGTCAACCAAGTAAGGGGGTGGGAAAAATAGGAAGAAGAATTTAAGAGCATTTTAGAAACTACAGTGAACCTAGAGGTCCTTCGGACAGAATGATAAAACACAGACCCTATTCAAACAAGGAACATGCATTTGTGGGATGAAATCAAGTGACAGGCATAAAAAAGGATGCCCACTGGAAACATCCAGCTCATTCCCTAACAGGAACAAAACACCATAAGCAAAAGCTTCCTTGGACTTGTCAATTACCTCACTTCCACCCTCGAAGGAAAGCAATAAACCTCAAACGTGTATTTTTAGAGTAAATTTAAAGCCAAAACAGAAGTGCATCCAAATGGCCTCCCTTGGTCTTTAATGAGGAAGTGTTATAATGCAGTGTATAATAACAGCGCATTAGAGTCAATTCTCTGCTACCAGGGCCAGCAAGCCAAGGAGCATTTGTCGTCTGAATACTAAGTATTAACTGTATGGCTACAGTATTAACTGTATTAACTGTAGCCATACAAGATTTTGATACAGCTCAGTGATACAGCTTTTATTTCCCCCAAATGCAAGCTCTAAAGGAGAGCAGACCAGCAGACTCAGAGGCAGGTTTTCAGAGTACGAATGTAGCAGCACGAGGCCTTACCAGAGGCCCCTATCAGTCAATGACAGGTCAAATACCTGAGCAAAAAGCACGCTTTGCGTTATCTTGTTCAGTGTGGTTCAATGGGAAATGCAGTGGACACTTCCATACACTTCACAACTTTTTTTCCTCAAGGGAAGAAAACAATTGCTTGGACAGGAGGCACAGTCCAACAGCCAAACACCTCCCTTACCTGCACCATGCCAAGTATTTTAAGCTTAAGTCATGACTGGCACTTCCACGTGAATACAAGAGGAAAATGGGAGTTGTCACCTGCCACAAGCTAGTGCCACAGCTGACTCCACCACACCGGTACAGCCTGCTTGAAGGGCTTGAAAGGGAGGTAAGCTGGGTGCCTCTGCCTGCCAGCAGCTGGTCATCTCCGTCTGGTCAGAGACAGCACAACTTTCAAGAATGGCAGGATGCAGTCATCACAGGAAAAAAAAAAAAAAAAAAAAAAAGGATTTTTGCAAGGCAAATCATGAAATAATATATATCAAAAGGAAAAAAAAATCACTACATTTCATAGACAGAGAATACCGAAAGAGATGTGAAGAAGATAGGCCAATTATTACTACACAGCCCAGCTGCCTGGTGGACACATGACACTCCCACGAAAATTGATCCAAACTAACTAATGCCATCAATCTACGTCAGATTACTTAAACCCATAAAGACCATGTCATTTATAGATGCAGTGGCCTTATACTGACAAAGCAGAATTCACTTCCAAAGTACTGTTACCCCCCAAAACCTAGGCGCAACGTGCTTAAAAGAAAAGCAGCTGGATTTTTCCAGACAAGAACCAGAAGAGAATTGTGCCACATGCAGATTCAAGGTTTTCACTTCTTTGGAGGTGAAGAGGACATGGGTAGGAGGGGGAGGACTGGTAGAGTAAGACCTTTCAAACACAGAACCAACAGGTGATGTGCACTCGGTAGGGTGTGATCCAGAACACCCAAAGCCAGAGACAAAAGCACCTTCCTATAAATTGAATATTCCAGCGAATGCACCACACCTCTCATGCACCACAGCAGTTAAGCAACACTGAAGCAATTGCTCTGCCCTCGGTCCTAGAGAGCTTAAATCCATCTGTGGGGCAGAGACAAGAAGCTATGACTAAAGATTTGTGGAGAGAAGCACACACCAGCTCCGTGACTCGCCAGGCTCACCCCTCTAGTACTGACGCTTCACCAGCACAGGACAGCTGACTGATTTCACCGGGTCTGCCCTTCGTCTAAACACAGGCAGAAATGAGTTTATAAAGCCCTACTAAACCAAAGTAAATTATCTTGTTTTGTATTTTTGCTTTTCAAATGTGTTTAAATAACATCTGGTACCAGTTAAGATATGCTAATTACTGAGCTTTTGTTACTTTTACTGTAGTTTTTAATTTATGATTTCATCAGGGCATTTAATAAAAACAAAAATCCAAAAAACATCTGCAGGTTGTTTCAGTTATCGATGTCACTAATACAAAAAGCTTCCCAAAATGCTGAGCACAGTTATTGTACGAAGGGAATACTACAGACAGTTATTGACCTTGATCAATCACTTGTAGATGGTCACCAAGTCTGTCAACGTTTTAGGATTAGCACAACTCCGTCAGCCTTTGCTTCCCAGGGGATACTTTTCATTTCCTCAACTTCTGGCTTTCAACACTGAACAAACTGAGTAACAGTAAGGAAATCCCCATTTGTTCCAAAAGCGACTACGAATGTCTTATGTTTCACACATTCCTTCCAAGTGCATAGCCCATGACTTCTGTCGGTGAAGCACTTCAAATCCAACCCTTTGGCAACAAATATATACTACTTCAGTATTATTTTTGATTTGTTTAAATACCAGTAGATACCATTTTTAGATCCTAACAAGTTAGATTCCTGCATTTCCCTAAAGTAATTTTTAAATTAAAAGTTTCCCTGTCCTGTTCTCTACATCCCCAAGCAGAGCTTTCCCTTAAAGTTCCCACAATCCAAGCCAATAAACCACACTGAAAACAGATTAACCTTTTGTCTAGTCTTATCACCACGAACCTTTGTACAACATAACAGAAAAGCACAACAGAAAGTACTCTGTATCTGTTATAAGATACGGAACATTAAGTACAGATTAGCAAAAAAATTACCACAAATGACATTTAATTTGCAACATTGATCAGAGTTTTTAAAACACAAAAAGCCACATAATACAAGAGTTCTCAAAACTTTGCTCACTTTCAATAACTTTCATTTACTTGAACATAGCAAATGATTTTTCAGACTCTGCTATCCTCTCCTATTTCCCTCTTACAAAGGGGGGATTTGGCATTAGATTCTTAGGTAAGCTTTCTTAAATATCAAACTACTTTTCTTACTAACATTTTGCAAAAATACTTCTTTATTAAATGTCTGCCAATCCCTCTTTTTTTTTTTTTTTTTCATTTCCCCTGCAGCCCAGTGCTCCTTTGCATATCTTTTACACCTTTTATGGCACTGATGTGGATTTTGACACCCATTAGGGGCAGCACTGATGGTGCTGGTGCTCTCCCCCAGTCATCTGCTCCAACGCCCACAGCTCAGACAGCTGGCCTCCCCCTGAAGCAGCCCCTGAATGACAGCCTAACATTTTTAGGCAAAAAAAAAAATAAATTAAAAATGCCGATGATGAGCAGTTTCAAGAACAAGCATGAAGCAAAGGCTGTAACCTGACATTCAGTAAGTCTTCCTTGCTACTAAAAAGTGAGGAGGTATAAGGGTGCTGAATTTTATCTTCCAGGTTCTCTGGTTTTTAGCTCAAAAAATTTACAACAGCTACATGATAACAAGCATACAGGTGTTACATTGATAATGATTTTTAGCAGAGACTGTTAAGTGCAATTCCATTGTACCCTTATTTTCCAAGGTAATTATTCACACTGCATTACAGTCAAAAGACGTCCATTTTTTAACCAAGTTTTGTAGTTGTATCATTGTTCATTCCACAAAATTAAACCAGAGTCAAATGCATGAATAGCATAGTCCATAACCCACTGAATTAAACTGCTTTGTATCGGGATCAAACTGGGAAACAGAATGAAGTGTGGAACAGCCCACCTGGGTAAGGTTTTCATTAATGGTGTTTTAAAGTGCTATCTTCCTTAGCTGCTGATAAAAATATTTGTGTAACCAATGCACTTATGTTGCGGCACTCACAAAACCATATACTAGGTGATAACTGAAATATAAAACAATAAATTTAACTAGTATTTTATACTCCCATTTCCTACAGAGCTCAGATTAAAATAGTTTTTCTCCCATTACAGAAGACTTCCATTTATTCTTAGCCTGACACGCAATTATTTTTGCTTTATTGATTACTTGTAGAGAAGTGACCGGTTACTATTTCAGCTTATCTCGACTAACTCATTTTTCTACCAGCATATTTTCTTATTAGATATTTCCCTACCCCGAACGTGCATCTCTGTGCGGGGAGATACAGGGATCACTAGTCACAACAGGCGTGACTCAGAGCTGTCACTGGACAGTGTCCAAGAACTGGAGCTGCACACACAGAAGCACACGAGGGAGTTAGGAAGAAGCTGAAGGGCTTTCTGTCCATACACGTTCCTCTGAAGGAAAAGCCTTCAGCAAGCTCAGCCTGCTTTTGGTGTAGTTTTCAGGTAGCTGGATTATCTGAACACAATCTCGGAACCTCTTGATGAGAGATGGGAGGAAAGAAAGTCTCTTCCGTGTCGCTTTCAGGGCTCTGGTTGTAAAAGCGTGAGTAGCAGAAGACATGATCAGCCCAAGGGAGAAGAAAGCAAACACAAAGAAAAGCTGCAATAGAACTGGCACGCAGCTGTCATATGCGAGATGGGAAAAAGCAGAGGGTCCCAGAAGGCAGCACATGTGGTAAACAAGGACGTTACAGCAGTACTCTGCTTGTTTCAGGGTTTTCATAGTGACTGCAAGAGGCAACATGACATATCATAAACCAAAGCGGGCGTTCTTGGGACCTTAGCTTCTCTCACCATTAAAGAGGAATTCACAACCACACTCAGACCCCACAACAATCGTGAACCAGACAAGAAAATCAATCACATTGCCGAGTTTCAAAGCACATTTTAATAAGTTTCAGGCGACCAGCATTCAAGTTACTTTGCCAGAGAGAGAAGTCCCAGGCAGACTATGCCCAAGCTCCTCCGCTCACCTCCCCTGCCAAAACCCAAAGGACATTCACAAAGGACACCTCTGATTACGTTTCTGTCACAAAGGAAGACATTAGAGTGAGTTTATTTGAGGCAAAGCAGTCTTTGCTAGCTCCTACTTAGGAAAACTTTCAAGGAACAACTTTGCAGTCATACACGCTAATCTAAACAGCCTCTCCCCTGCCTTTTCACCGCTTTGCAGAGGAAAAGAATAAGCAACTGCTTAAACTCACATGCAAGCACCTATCAAACCATGGCCTTAGGCAAGAGATTAGCAGCCACTGAGTTTCAATCCTTATCATTAGAGATTTTGCAAATGGGAGAAAAGGAAAAAAAAAGAAACACAACACAAATCCAGGAGAAGCACGTCATTAAAACTCCATCCCGGTTGACGATATTCTTACCCTTCTGCCCACCTTTAAAGATTAGGGTCCATTCAGGCAATGCATTCCACTTGTCCCTCCCACACACAGAGAAAGTCCTTCCCTACACCAGAAAGTATCTGGAGTTCCTTCTCCTAGCTGTCAGCTGAAAATGTTGGCCTTCACTATGGCAGATAATTTCCAAGATACATAATGAGCAATTTTGGCTGTTAATTAACCTCTTAAAAGAACAGAATTATAAGAAAACCATACCCTAATGCCTCTGAACCTTGCTTCTTGCTGGTCATTTTCATTGTTCCTCAGCTGGTGAAAATAACAAGCCTGGGCAAACATACAGCATGGCAACTGCCCTACGCGATCCATTATTCAGAGCAAGAACCTGGCATTTCCAGCAGGGACTTTGTGGCATTGCTCTGCCTCCCAGCCACACGACACACGTCATGCCCTCCACAACAGCGGGTAATGAAGTCTTGGGGGCAAATCACTCCAACAATCCCGCCTCTTTCCTTCAATTACCCATTACTTTTGCAACCTACTTTTCCCAAAAGTGAGTGGTGCCAGGCAACATAAGAGAAATACTAGTGGGCACTGTAGCTGTATATAAAAAAAAAAAAAAAAAAAGCCATTTTGTGAACATGCCTGAAGTACCTGCATTTTAGGAAAGGCAACAAGGGCTCCCACAGTGTAGAGGGCTGAAATCGAGCAGACACTTCTCAGAGATCTCTCCCGCAGACACACTCGCTCTGACTTCGGGCTCTGTTAACTGTGGCTGACTGCTGCTGCGAGGCCTAGCTTGAGGCCTACAAGATTTATTCCTGCTTGCGGCCACCGCGGAGGCAAGCCGCCAGGTTTCTGCAGAGCGGCAGCTCCAAAACGACTTTGCGACACCTCCGAGGAGCACGGAGGGCAGCACTGCTAGCGCTGGCATGGCAGGCGGCCAGGCTCCGCGGGCACTGCTGGCCTCGCCGCTCCTCCCGGCATTCCCACAGCTAGGATTTCTTCGCCTTACGTAAGCTCCAGGGGAGAACCTCACAGAAGGAAAGCGATCGCCCTGCTCCCCCACGTCGAGGGTCGGATGTCGAGATGGGAAGCCAGCGAGGCACCCTAAATGCTTGCAGGAATCTCTATGGCCACCGCGATAGAAAGAGAGCGACACACAAACGAAGCTTAAGTTAAAATACGAAGACGTACTGAACATCTTAACTGTCAGACCTTCTGCAAAATTTTGTAGCTACTTGTGGGCGCAGAGTCAGACCCCGTGGTACTTCTGCTTTGATGCCAGCAGTCATTCTTTAATTCTGTATGCAACACATGTAATACTTCAACGATTATTAAAACAGTTTTAACAGCTATGTAACGTTGCAGGAATTTTATTGAGCTTCTGGGGAGAACTCACAACTTTGCTGAAATGCAAACTACAAAAAATAACAAGCCACAACTGCCCAAAAAGTGGTAAGCATTGTGACTCTTAAAACAGCCAATTCAGAATATGCAAAGTCGAAACCCATTCAAAAAAGAAGAAGAAGATTGGGCTCCAGGCAGGTAAATAACTGTTCCAAAACTACAAGTTCGATGTACTTGACTCAAAATTTTCCACATCTCTTGTTGTAGGAAAAACAGTAGGCAGCCTCCTTCCTTATATTATTCACAGTGTTAGTTCAAGATCAGATGCTGGGAGAGTCCCCTCTCTGTGGTGTCGGGAGGCACAATAAGCAGAAGAAGGAACCAATGTCTTGAAGTCACTGCAAATGGAGCTCCACAGGACAGCTGGATAACTGTTGGTTTTCAGATAATTGTAATAAAGCCCTGAAGTTCATCGGAAGAGTAGATTTGCTGTTCACCAATACAGACAATGCCAGGTCCTCACCCTTTTTCTCCTCCTTGTTCTCCACTGCTTTACAAATCCCTTCTTCACCTTTCTTTCACTTTCATTATGAGGACATTGAAAGAACTCCTCTTTTAAACTCTATTTCCTCTGGAGTAGATTAGCTTGACTATTTGCATCCCTGATTGTAGCAGCTATCATTTGTTAAACTTCTTGTAAAAAGAAGACTAGCCATAAATGTCTATGCACAAGTCACAAAATGTTATGCATTCTTTTCCTGAAAAAATGTATTTTAATAGGCCTCTCGGTCTGTGACCTAAGAGATAACAGTCTGCAAAAGGCTGCGTGCTTGCAGGTGGAAGGAAACAGAAAACGTAACACCTTGGGGGTAGGAAGGCAAGAAATAAATGATGAGCTGGGTGGTTACTACGGGATCGGGAATGATGCAGGACAGTTACAGTACATGCAACCTTGCAGGTGACAAAAGTGAGAAGAGAAACCGTTCTCCTACAAGTCCTCCTTAATACTGAAAATTATCCCCACAAATGAAGGAACACTATTCAAAAAAGCAAGAGATAGGGCAGTGCTGTATAATAAAATACTGCCCCAGCATCTGAGATGGGATCAGAAGAAATGAAAGCTATCAGAAAGTACAAATACAGATTATAATCTGGCAAACAGGCTGCACAGCAACACAATATTAACCTTAATAACTCTTTTTATTGATCCTCCTGTTTTAGTGAGCAAGAACTGAACGACGTCTGCTGTTACAAAGGAACAGGAGGGGGGCAAGAAGTAGGAAATTGCACTAATACGCTATTTCTGAAGTGTACTTGTACCATGACTTGGGACACCGCTAATTCAAAACAATAGGTAAAAATGTAGCCAGAAAAATAATTTTATCATTTTGTTTTTCTTCCTACCAGTAACACTTTGCGTGGTGTAGCTGGTGAGATAACGCAGTGTTAACAGAGGTAGAGAAAAAGGAACAGACACCGTACAGAGATGAGAGGAAGGACAGAAACATCAAGTGCTCAGGATGGAGAGAGACGGAGTTTGCATGGACTGCCCTCCTACTAACCAGAGCAACGGATGGAAGACAACAGTGACCTAGAGATGGGAGAGGATGAACTAGAGTATCAATTACCCCAACATTACACAAAACTGAGTCTGCAGTGATGGATTAAAAACATTACATCGTGAATTTGTTACAGATGCTAGAATATGGATAACTACAGAACTTCCTGAAAGCGTGCTTTTTTTCAGCTAAGACTCAGATGGGTCTTCCAGCTACAAGCCAGGCAGATCCTTGGGCTCTTGGGCTGCCCACCACTCGGTGACCAGGCTCCTGAATGGAAGGATCAATATCCTCCCTGTTAGAGGTACTGGTATGTAGAGGACACACAACAAAATCTTGAAACAAAGCACTGAGCTCTTCACAGCTGCTAGAAGTTCTCTGTTTTGGCCCCAGTGCTCTGACTACTGCCGTTTAATTTCCATTTTGTTGCGCCGAGTAGAATCCTTGCTAGGGCCCCTTTTCTTCATTCCATAAAGCGCCGTTCTATCTTCGCTTCACCAGAGTCAAAACAACCAAACATCCACAGATGGACCCATGTTTTCCTCACTGCGCCAAATGGAAGTGAAGTTCTGGGGTCCTCTGGCAAGTGAGAGTGTACCTCAAGCGTGACTGCAGAGTGATGAAGAACAACTTACAAGTCCTCTTCTGCTGGAATTATGAAGACCATTAAGTGACTGCTCACTGTTTCAAAGGAAATATTGAACATTTAGGATGGCTTCACAACAGTTCAAGGCACAGAAATGGACTGCACCACGCAAACAGGCACAGATAGGTACAAAACCTCAATCTCTACCATGTTCTCCTACCTAAGAAGAGTCAGGTAACAAGTAAGGGGCATTATTTTCCTACTCTGTGGTAGGAAAGCTTGTTTCCCCCACATAGTTCTGAAGTTTACCAACATAAGCAAAGGTTTCGTGTTGTTGCTGCTGTTTGTTTTACCCCAAACCCGTTTTAAAAATACACAGACCTTTGCTTTTACAACTCTCAAGTTCAAATATAGTTCCAGTAATTCAGGGAAAAAAAATATTTACATGTTGAGGCTGCCCTAAAATGATGGGCTCTAGTCATACAAACAATGTTCTCTTTGCATGGTGTCCTTCAGTCCATTCACATACGTACCAGCAGATTGTAGCTGTGCCTACCTGATGCAGAAATGATTAACGAAAAATCTAGAGATTATATCCAATCCACAGTAAAGATCATCTCATTATCATACCAGTAATTAGCCACTTCATCTAACAAGTGGTTCTTCAATCTACCGGGATGCCACAGACCAACGATTTTGCCCATCACTGCTGAGGTTTCCTCGACAACCCTCTACACCTGCCCAGCTGGCTACAGCCACTGCACCTTCCCTTCTCTCCCAACCACTCGGTCTCACCACTTTCGTGTTAGCTGTGGGTTTTGTGCCGAAATGGGTCAGTTCTGCACTGCACTATATTTCATCACCACCTGAGCAATCACAGCTGAACGAGTAGGGCTATGCGGGTACATTCCCACTGCTTGGAAAGTGTGCTAGTGCCATTATGGGGGAGATAAATAATATTCCCTGATGCTATGGAGCATAAGTATTAAGATTCCATCCTCATTTGCACAAAAGCTAACACCTAGACACCTCATATCAAATATATCTTCAAACACCAGCTTAAAATTTATCCTCCACACCCAAAGAAGGAAAACAAACCCCCCAAGAATCAACATGGTAAGCACTTAGTGAGGGACTGCTTTATTTTTTTTTTTATTGAAGTATGTGAAGAGTTTTGTGATTTGTATTATGATACACGGTACTTAAACACAAACATTATAAATAACTTTGAAATGGTTAGGCGCTGTAACTAAGGCAACAAGGCTCCCACTCAATTTCCAGAAATAGGAATAGAGGTAAGAACAAAATAAAAAGTTGGCAGGAGCAAGAAAACAAACAATCAAATATTAGTTTGACCCCAGGAAGGCCCAGCCGACCAGAAAAAAATAAATAAAAGGTATACAGCAGCTGAGAAACAAAGTAGCTGCCAGAAGATGAAGTGGAGGATATCAAGTGTATAGTACCAAAGGTATTTAATTTCAGTCATCTTGTTCCACAACTGCTTTCAGTGAACGGAAACGAGGACAGAAATTTGGGAATCTAGCAGTCCGCATGAGACAACAGATTGCTGGTTCACAGTGTCAACAGATACTCGTTTCCAAGAGGAAGCATCAGCTTTTACACAAGTGCCAAGAAAGTTGCTTCTTCACAGGCAAGTGGACATTTGCCTCATTTTCTCCCCTGATATTTGCCTCCAAGAAATGGCCACTAACCTTCGATGCAATCCACATGAATGGCCCTTTATGCCCTCACAGGAGGCCACGGAGTTAACAGGATCTGCCACAAGGATCGGACTGCAGCATCAAGGCTTGCTTTGTCTCTCCACAACCTTTTTCTTTTTCTTTTTTTTTTTTTTTTTAAGTTTGTTTTCTTCCTTCACAAGAACTGCTTGTTCGCAAGTCAGAAGCTCCACGGTTATCACCAAGGAATCTGATCCCCCACACGAACAGACCGTAGATGCAGGCCCTCTCAGCGCAGCCTAACAGGAGAGCTAGTAATTACTTTGTACAGCAAGATAATCCGAGTTCGGGTTACTCCAAGTTTTCCACCAAGTAAAGAACCGTATCTTTTCAGTGCACGTGCGCTCTTAACCTGGGAAGGAGAGAATTGCCCGCACACCTTACGCCTGGCTGTACTGCACCCTCCCGGTTCGGTTATCCCACAACCAGCTCAGAGGTTAGAGGCAAGTTTTAGGAAGAATTTACGAGGAAGCGTTGAGAAGTGCAGAGTGGTTCTCACCTTCAGTGAGATCCCCAAAAGGAATTATTTAAAGAACGCTCTGACCTAAGACTTGCACAGAAAAACGTAAACAGCTCTCTCATTAATCTACGTCTGGACAGCACTTACAGAGCGACCCCATGCGACTCCACTCCCACCGCATCCCTCCCTCCCCGACCAGCAGCAGCCCCTTTTCATCGCCGCAGGAGACCATTCCTCCTCTCGGCGTAACAAGGAACTGCTTGGGACGTGTATCCTTGGCAGGAGCTCTAAGGGAACGAAGCCTAACGCTGGCACCAATGAAAATAGCAACCACGGAGGCATTCAGAGCGTTCACTATGACACTGCAAACATTTGTTTGACTGCCAGTTGAATAAGGTCCATCCGAGCTAAGAGAAAGATATAAACGGGCAATAAAGAAGTCAGTACTCGCACTGCTCAAGGACTTTCAAGATAAGTGGTCACTCTAATATCCTCTTGCAGTGGTTGTTCATACTCCGGTCCTTTCCACTCGCATCTGACCTATGGGAATAAATGCATCCCCTCAAGCACAGTCTAGTAGTCGTACAGAAAAATCCCACAGAAATTCCTTTCAAAAGCCCATTATCACAAGCCCTGCGATTTCTTCCCATCACATACTTACAATCCAGGAAAACAGGAAATGCATAATTAAAACTACGATGTACTCGAAGACAAAAATAAACGAATAAAGCTTTACAAGCTATGCTGCACCCAAAGAACTTTGCCTCAAATAGATATACAGGTGCAAAATTAAAAGACAAAATTCAGCCAGTTTTGATCAGGGCTTCATGTATTTCAGCAGAACTATAGTGATATGTAGGCTTCTGCTAGCCTAAAAGTCCATTTGTAAGCGCATATGCAGGTATGATTAACAGAAAAGCTAGGAAACCCTCAGTTATTAGGCAATGAACCTTTCACCTATCCGTTAAGAAAAACCAGACTGTCACTCCTTATTGAGAGGCTAACTTAAGACTCTTTAAAGCAAACATTTGCCTGTGCTGGTAAACCATTACTACTCCTACAAACTGACTGAATGACCAAAGCCATGAGACACGTTGCCGTTCAGAGCCAGCAATGCAGAGCTGAGAAGGCTTCTGTGCAGGAGATCAAGGCATGCCATTAATAAAGACCCAAAAGCAAGTTGCTTCTCTTTCTTTTTACCGCTTCTCGCTGATAAAACATGAGCGAACCTTGACCTCAAACATTGCTTTCAAGGCAGTTTGTTACAGGAAAGTACCACGGATTTTTGGGACGGAGCTGAAACTTCCTTTTATAGCCTACCTCCCCCTCGTTTGGTGCTGTGGTAGTTAAAGCAGCTTCTCATCTAGAAGAACCTGGTACACAAGCAGCAACCTATGAAGATAGTACAAAGGCAAACCAACTGAAGAGGAAATACCTTAATCATAAGGTACACTTACTGTATTTTCCATCTCTACCTTGAATGGCTTAACCTGAAATAACAGAATTTGCAGGTTCACTTCATCTGTTTTCAAACACGCCTGACATTGCACAGCAAACCAAGAACCATGAGAACAATCTGGAGCTTCTAACTTTTGTAATGATTGCACTTTCTATCCCAGAGTCAAACAGTTTGCTATTGAGCATTACAGGCACAAACTTTGCTCTGTGCAGTTCAGTTCAGCTCTGCGTGCAATTTTTGTAACTACGGCTTGTAGTTTTTTCAATACCTAGTATCATTTGAAAGCAAACAATCCCTTCTGAAAGCATACACCCTAAATTATTTCAAAGGTCAGCAAAATATTACTGCCTTGCAGGATGGCAAAGCAGCAAAGCTCAGGCAGTAACACAAATCTGTTGAGCATGTCCCTGCTGCCTGCTTGCTGAGCCCAAAGAAGGGCCTGCTCTTCTCAGCACATGGTAAACCTCCATTCCGAAAGTGAAATGTATCAAGTTGGCCTCCAGAGACAAACAAATATTTGAGTTTCACGAACACATGAAGCATCTGTAGGATCAAAGTTTTGTTTATCAGTGTGCTACATCAATCAAAGCAACTGCAAGTGGAACTGGGATTTCACCCTATGAGCCTCAAAGCAGAATTTCTGACCTCATCATAAGTTCTCAGGCACTGCTTTTACATCACATTGCAATATCAAGGGTAGGAAAACATCAAGCTGCTTGCTTGCATGTCCCAGGTCTTCCTCTCCCCAGCACAATCCTGACGCTTAAATTAGCCATACAGAGCCCTCCTTGATCAAAGGGCATCAATAGGTTGATGTTGATTTGGGGGGGGGGAAGTCTTGAGAATTACACAAAAGCAACACTTAATGCAGCAGACCCTTTGTTGAAGATATCAGTCTGCTACAGAAGGAAATTAGCAAGTCACTCCCGTGCTTCACGCTGGCAGGAAAGTGCAAGCACCTGGGCAGCCTTTGCACTGCCCGGTGAAACGCAGCCAACGCCGAAGCAAAGGCTTGCTGTCTGGGCTCTGAGCGCACGTGACTACTTCCTTTACTCCACACAAATGCATCGGTGTGGCGTGTTTGGTCCACGTAAACAAGAAGCGTGCTTCACCAAACACCGAAGATCAGCTCCTCTGCTTTCGTATCGTACCCAGGGCTGGTTTTCCTAATGAGCTGGGGGTGTTATAATCTTAGTGCAGCACCTGATCTTGAAGCCAAGACGTCTTGCAGCACAGTGCACAAGAACACTGACCTGAAGGAGTTCTCCATAAAACTTTGTGTTAATATGATTCCCGAAGATTTTTGGTATCCTTAAGAAAGCAAGCAGTACTTAACAGTACTTGAAATTGAAGATCTCTACCCACCATACAAAGAAACAGATTAGCAACAATACCAACAACCTGACAGCCCCTTCAAAACCCCTTGCAGGGGAGCACTGCAGCATTCCTCCAGTATTCCTGCTGTTAACTCATGCCATTTTTAACAGAATCTGGCTGGTAGTAACTGACTTCAGCCACTTACCAGCAGAAGTCCGGCTGCTGCTAAAATCACTCCCCCTAGAAATGCTTCTTCAAAACCAGCACTCTCCTCCTCCCCTTCTTTTTCCCCTCAGCCCTTTAAGTGAAGGAATATTTCAGTTCCCAATGTATCAGTGCACCCTCAGAGATCCCCAAAGCCACTGAAAAGTCCACCTTGTGCTTCTGGATTAAAGCGTGCATTATGGTGAAAGACGAAAGCCTCGCACGCGTGACAGTCAGACCAGCGGTGCCACGCAGCCCGGCATGCCAGAGTCACCCCAAAGCAGGATCCCTCCCAGAAGGTAAGTTCTGGGATACGTAGTTTTGTGTCAACGCACTGATGGCGTGGGTTTTGCTAGTTATTTCCTAATGGTTACTCGCAGAAGAGCTGCATTTCTCGGTGCGAGCAGAAGGGCTCATTTCACGGGAGGGACGAACAAGTGCTGGTTTCTGCACCCAGCCTTCCCCAGAGCAGCAGCGCCAAACCCTACAGAGCCACCCGGCTCGGGGACACTCCGTGCCTTTCGGAGACGAGGCTCCAGGGCCAGAGAAACCCTGCAGGGGGCTGCAAGAGCCCCACGGGGCAGGGCAGGGCAGGGGGCTCTCGGGCACCGCCAAGCAGCGGCCCCCGGGGAGGGCAGCACCAGGGGGCCACCGGGGGAGCCGATGCCCACCGGTGCAGCACCAGGTCCCGTCCCCCCCCCCCCCCCCCCCCCCCGGCGGCTGCGTCCCCGGTTCACAGCCGGTTTCCCTCCAGTGGTTTTTTTTACGGATTTATTTTTTCAGGGGGGTGGGGACGGGCCGGCAGGGAAGCGGGGCTGCGGGGGGCGCCCTGCCCGCTTTGTGCCCGGCCACGAGGGGTACCGGGGGGGGGTACCGGCGGGGGTACCGGGCGGGGGGGAGGGGAGGGGGGGGGGCTGCCCGGCCCCGTCCGTGACCCGGCGGCGAACAAAGCCGGGTGTGTACCGGGGAGCGGCAGCACATGGCGGCGGCAGCAGCCATGCTGCCTCCCGCCTGTCACGCACACCGGGAGGGGAACCGGGAGGGGAGGCAGCGGGCACCCACCTGCTCGCGGAGCTTGAGGAACACCATGGCGATGGCGACCCCGCCGCCGCACCGACCGCCGCCGCCCGCAGCCGCCTCGGCTCCGCGCCCCGCCCCGCCCCGCGCGGCCCCGCCCCCTCCTCGCCCGCCCGCCCGCCGCTGCCGCCGCCGGGCTCCCGCCAGCAGCGGGGAGGGAGGGGGGAAGGAGGCCCCGCCCCCCAACTCGCGGCTCCTCTCGCCCGCCGGCTTCAAAGGAGCCCGCCCCCGGCCCGGCCGGCGCCACCAAGGGTGGAGCTGATTGGGCAGTAAGAGGCGGGGAGGAGTAAGGTTGGCGGTGATTGGAGGGGAGGGAGAGGCGGGAGGGAGGGTGGTGAGGGGAGGGTGGGCTGGGGGCGTGAGGGGCGCAGCCCCGCGCCCACCATTTTGGGGAAAGGCTGGGGCGGGGCGGGGCCGGGGTCTCCGGGTCCTGGGGCCGCGTTACGAGCCGCGGTCACCCAGACCCGAAGGGAGGTGCGGGGGGGGGGTGTGGGGCTGCACTGTGTGCCCCTCACGTACCCATAAAGGTGCTGGCGGCAGGCCCAGTACCTGTGGGCAGGGAGGGAAGGAAGCAACAGCGAAACTGTCAGAGTCTGTCACAGAGGCATTAGGGTTGGAGAGGACCTCCAAGATCATCTGGTCCAACCATCCCCCTACCACCACTGTCACCCACTAAACCATGTCCCTAAGCACCACATCCAACCTTTCCTTGAACACCCCCAGGGACGGTGACTCCACCACCTCTCTGGGCAACCCATCCCAATGCCTGACTGCTCTTTCTGAGGAGAAATGTCTCCTCATTTCCAACCTGAACCTCCCCTGGCACAACTTGAGGCCGTTCCTGGGCAGCTCAGTGAGAGGCGCTGCCAAATGACCAAAATGATGAGCTGCAGTGGCTACTTACAAATGGGAAAATATAAAAGAAAACCAATTCTGAAGTTTTGTTCCATTATATTTTATCTGTATATATTTGCAGAGGACCAGTGAAGATGTCACGTGCTTAATTCTTGTATTTTACTTTGAGAAGTAATTTACAGGCTTGCAGGTAGACCTCTGCACATCAAACACAAAGGACATTGTCATAGACAGGACTTTGTAAAACCTCTTGTGAAAAGAATGAAAAGCAGCACAAGGGGCACTGAAGGGAGAAGTGCTGATCTTCCAGAAAATAACACTGCAGCCAGCCAGCCCTGCCTGATAACTTGTGGTTTGGAAGGGTTGGTTTCTCCTGAAATGTGATTCTTCCTCTCCTTCCTCGCCCCCAAAGAAAAACAGACTGAAGAGACAGGGGTTTTTTGGAATTGCACATTGCTAAAGACAACACTGATGGGAATATTTGTGGTTTCTTGACTTTCCTGTAGCTTCAGAATTATAGAACCACAACTTCTGAGCATTCCACGTGTAGTGAAATCTACTTGAAGACTTTAGTATTACCTTAAGAAGAAAGAAAGAAAGTTTAATAAAGCAGCCATGTGTATTCTGTGTGAACACTTGTGTGTGTATTTTTGCCCTCACCCATGCTCTTGCTGTTGATTCCAGTAGGAGTCTGGAACGTGAACATATTCTCTTGATGACTGGGAACATTGGAAGAACAGAAGGGTTTTCTGTAGGTGCTAGCAAAGACAGATCTTCCTTTATCTTTGAGTACGAGTAGCCTGATGGGGTGTGCTTGTTTATGCCATTTGATTTTAACCGGTTAAGACTGCAGTCCTATTTCACCAGACAAAGGAAAAAACAAACAAACAAACAAAAAAAAACAACCAAACAAAAAAAAATTGTCACACTTTCTAAATCGAATTTGTTGACGTCTAGATATGTCTAGAAATGCTGATTAGCATAAGTAAATGTTTTAGTTGATTCTAAATAGCCCTCTATTTTAGTACTTGGGCAATTTTTTGATTGTTTTTGAATAAAAGTGTACTGTGTACAACTATGAAACACGTAGATTTTGACACTATGTAAAATGGTTGGGATGACAACATGGTAAAGACACTGGTGGCTGTGGAAATTAGAGATAATTTTATCAGTACAGTCAATGAAGGAGAAAATGACATCAGAAAACATTGCCTTTGCCTGTCCCCACGTTTGACTGTGCTGCTTTTCAAAGAGAAAAGAATGTCTGGGAGCTGATAAAGTTCCACTTCCTCCTGTGAAGCTTATCAGTCTATGGACTTGTTCAGGAAAAAAAAAAAAACTACTTTCAGTTCACCTGTTAATTTCTACACATAGGCAAGTCATCGTGCATAAAAATGTGGCGCTTGTGATCGCCAGGACCTCCTGCAGCTTAGAGCCAAGGCACTGTTTCAGCAGCGGGAGGTGCACCTTTATGTTGCCTAGGCTATAGCTGGGGAGCTGGCCTGCTGGTTTTATCATATGTACTTAAACATGTCAGGAGCAAACTGAACTCTGACCCCAGATCATTGCTGCTTTCTGTGAGTAATAAGGTAGTACAGTATGAAAAAAATTAGGTGGTAAAACATGGAAGTTGCAATACAGATCCTGGAGATACTTGCCTGTTTCAGGTCAAGCACGGTGGCAATTGAGGTCGCTTATATACATAAAGGTGAATCACACAAAAGTGGAGGTTTTCCGAGTGTGATTTTCCTGATATCAGTCAGTTGCATGTGAATACTTTTTTTTTCACAGGTCACAACATGAATTATTGTCCTATTCTTATTCTGTGTAAAACAGTCCAAAGTGTTGTTACAGCTTGAACAAAAATGCATAATGTGATGCTATCACTAGCAATATTATCTGATCTGCTAGTGTGCCACAAAATACGGTATTTCACTTAAGAGCGATAGAAATAATATAAATAAAAACTAAGAAGTTAAATGCAACGCTGCTGTAAGGAATTGAGCACTTCTTGTTCATTTATTTCAGGGTAACTTCACCTACATTATGTGTAAATGCCCTGGTTTCACATGTCACAGGGTAGGTAACTGCACAGGTGTCCCCTAGGAACATGAGCGGAGTGTTTCACAGAAGTCTGTTAGTATTGACATACAGACATGCTGAAAGCCATGACATTTCTGACAGTGTTCAGAATCCAAATCCACAGAAGTTGGAAATTCCTGCAACACCTTTTAAATCAGAAGGTTTGTAAATTATTAGCAATGCAGCACTCCTGAGGGCACACTTTCAGCAGAGTGCAATAGGCTTCAACTGCACGGCTCCCATTAATGTTAATGTTAAATCTCCATGCTGTAACTTATCCCACGGTGTGTAACACTACCCAGTGTTTTAAAGATAGGACCATATGTGCTGCACTGAAATACATAATGGGACTGAATTGAAGAGACCTCATACAGGAGACGTTTTGTAACTCATCCGACACTCATTCATGATTTATTTAGTTTGTCAACAGCACCTGTATACATAGCTCTTTTTAACCAAGGGTTTCAGCCCCAGCGAAGTTGGTATTTATTATTTTTTCATTCTTCTGCATGGGTAAACAGGCACAGAGGTCAACAAACTTATACAAGGTCATGGAGTGAGTGAGTCAGTGCCATGGCTAGGAATAGAAGCCAGGAGTCCTGATTGTCACTACTCTCCTCCAACTGCTGTCCCATGTTCCTAAATCACAGCAGGGCTGATTTTATTTTTTGCACATAATACAATGTGTCTGAAATCAAAACAATTTCATAACTTCCTATGCAGGGATGCATTATCTTTATGAATCCGCATTACTAGGGCGCTAGTCGTCTGATGGAAACCAAACTCGTTTTATAACAATATACAAAGAACACCATCATGAGGGGTTTTACACATGCTCTTACACATTTTGTCCATCAAAATCTAAACCAGTCAAGGGTTTGTAATTCTGTTCCCAGAGATTACGTTTTGAAGCACTGGCTGTTCATAGCCACAGATTGTAATGGAAAGATATTGAATATCATAACGGCACCATCAATCAAATATCATTGATTGGCATTGCTAAAGCTCCATTATGCTTATGGATGCTCATTCGACCAATTTCACCTCAAGTGGGTACAGGGACAGGAAGAGAGGGAACTGGGGTGCCTCTCTTACTCAGAGAATGTGTTTAATATCCAGAGGAGGGCAGGGCAGACACGAGTGTCCTTGGCACGATCAGCAAACGGCAGCTGTAAGCTCCTATCAGGCACCTGTTCTAAGGAAAATTCAAATAAAAATGAGAGAAAACAGAACATAAAGAATATATAGAGAGAAACTACAGTGGCAAGAAATTGTATCATCACCTGCATGTTTTATGGGAAAAACGTGGGCTGTTTGAAGGACAGGCTTGGTGTGCCCATATTCTGTCAAGTTACTCTTACTAGTAAAGAACAGGCTCAACAAAGGGATACAGCTGGCTTTTACAGGGGTAGCTATTTGGCTTGAACTTGCATACTACAAATCTTGTTTACTTTACATTTCTTCTTGTTTAAATAGCAGGCAACTTTTTCCCCCCCCCCCCCCCATAAAATTAAGTTTATCTTCTTCAACAGGATAAAGGGACTTTAAAGGCCAATAGAAGGGTGTAAAGGACCCTAGGCCTGGGTCTAACTTTTACACAGAGGTGGATTTTATCCCAGATCTCCTTAAGATTTCTTTGTATAGAAAGTCTCAAAACTGTCCAGACATTAATGAAAAGACTTTGTACCCCATTAGGAATGTGATTAGAAAAGTCTAATTCTGATTAGTTGTGAAGCCAGAATGAATCAAATAACAAGTAAAGAAATGAATTGTACCTTTAAACTTAATTGAGACATGGAGATTTAAAAAAAAAAATCAGTAACATATTTCCTAGTACTTGTCATGTTCTGAGATGACTCCTTCAAACACTCTGAATATCAGCACTCTGTACACTCTCATATCGACTTAGCTTGAATTAGTGCTAGGAGGAGAGGAGAGGAGAGGAGAGGAGAGGAGAGGAGAGGAGAGGAGAGGAGAGGAGAGGAGAGGAGAGGGATAAAATATTAAAGACAGACAAAATACATTTTTTAAATATTTAAATAAATAACTCGAAATGTCTTTTTGCCATGTCAGTGTACCTCAGAATGGCCAGTAATGGCAAACTGGAAATTCCAGTGGGCTGTGATCTTGCAAATTATT
Organism: Cygnus atratus; assembly: GCF_013377495.2. Lineage (NCBI taxonomy): Eukaryota > Metazoa > Chordata > Aves > Anseriformes > Anatidae > Cygnus > Cygnus atratus. The sequence goes on from NC_066363.1 coordinate 37,386,759, forward strand.
TTTTCAGGCTTGGCCAGTTCTTTGAGGAGTAACACCCAAAGTGAGGCACCCAGTGGAATGAGTTTTGGACAGTCATCCTGGCTAGCCAAAAGCTTGTGCACCATAGAAATCTTGATGGGAAGCTGCAAGTGCTCTGCTGCACAGGGATATTTTGTCAAAGATGCACTTTACCAGTGCTCTAGTAAAGTACTAAAAGGAACTCTCTTGGAAGTACTGATTTTCATGTAAGAAGCAAAATAGAGGTTCTGACTTCCGAACAAGAAATTCCTGAACATCTGAACCCCTTGTTTTGATGATGGCTGATGTAATGCTAATATCCCAGCCAGGTGCTAATTTAGAGAAGAAAATTTCTGCACACATAAATTTCATCTCCTGACGCTATAGATGCGTTATTGACTATATCCTGTGTTTTTGCTTTCAGAATGGTTTGGTTTCAATTGTGGGCAAAATGATTTCAGTGTATAGTTTGTATGTTTGTCTCTAAAGCACTTAAGTGGTCACCAGTGGGAGGGAAGTACAAAGAGTGAAGGAAAAGGCAATTTTTCAAATAGCCAGAACTCCAGCTGAAATGAGCACTCTGAACATGAGCTACTGTATACATAAAATACAAGGTGAGCAGTCAGAAAGGAGGAGGGTTTGGTGTTCTGCTTTCACATATTCCCCTTTGACAATCAATACTGCAGTAGTGGATGCCATGAAAACGGGGACAGTGTCCCCTGTGGTAAAGGAGGGTGAAGACGAGAGCAGCTTCTTTTACCAATATCGTAGTTGCTGCAGTAGTGAACTTTCTCAGCTCTCATTCCCCTCAAGGCTGCAAATATCAAAATATGAACAAAACTGCAACAACTAGACACATGGATTCTCACCTACTAATTATTTATTGTATGTTACCGTTTCATGTAAATGGCTATTACACATATGAATGTAGTAATGCAGCTGCATTGACACATATTGAGAACCTTAAGTAGAACTTCTGAGTTCATAAAATACATATACAGGCCCCTTAATTGTTACAGCAGAGAGCTTTTCATTGTCCAAATGTAGTGGAAGAACAGTCACTATACATCCATTGTGGAGTAAGGATTCTATCATAGAGAATATCTGTCTTTAACATTTATTTTTTCTTGAAGTATGATTTTTTGAATACTTTGATGGTGTCTGCGAGCCTACAGCCACGCAGATATGTATGTAAACTCTTCTCAGATTCATACTTTCATCATCTAAAGGAATAAAGTGCTTCAGGCAGAAGACAGGATTCTCTGGGAAATACACTACTGTGATGAATATATTTGTCAACTGAGTGCCATAGTCATGAATTGTAGGGAAGATGAAAAGGTTTTTCATGACAGCAAAAAATTTGTAACTCAAAGAAGAGACAATGAAGCAAACAGTTTGCATTTATCTTTGCATCTTAATAGACAGCCCTATTCCTGTTTTCATGATGTTGTCTTCATTCGCATTCTAAAGGATTTCCATTTGTATAAAATATTAAAAAGAAATGGAGCCATACAGGTAAAGCTTAGTACTCCTGTCAGTCGCAGTAGTTGCAGAGCCAGGCTAATATGTAGTTATTTTAGTCTGAAGACTTTCATTTGTACTGATTCTAGTGCTGCTTTGGACCTGACAGTTGACATGCACAGAGAGAATGCATTAAAGCACCTAGAATTTTATTATTAATTATGATTTGATAACTTGCCTCTCCCCACCCCTCCCTGGAACATATGCCTCAACAAATGAAATCAGAAAGGCGTTTCAGCTCTTTGATAGCTCGGTCTGCCACTACAGCACTGGAATAAGTGTTTGTTTTCTTTTAGTAGGAGCAAAGGCTGAGCCCTGAATGAGAGCAGGCTGCAGGCAGCGTGCTTTCTAGTGAGGATCCTTACTGCTGAGCGTGTTCTACCTCTTTGCCTGCCTAGAGTCTGAGTTTCTTACCTTGTAGATAGAGCATGCTGCATGGCCTGTATTTGCTCAAACTGGGAGGAAAGACCGGGCTGAAGACCGTCTGTGAAACAGGCACAGAAAATGAAGATGTTTTCCACTTTCTGCTTCTGGGAATAGCGCCATATACATACCATATACCATACAAAGAGGCATTTGCTACCTCAGAGAGTTTACACTATAAAAACAAGTTGTGTATTAACTGTGTGCCTGTTAACAAGAGAAATGAGAACCTGAAGACTTTTAATGAAGCTAGGGCAACTCTACAGATAAAAGCTCATATTGTACATTTTGTGACGAATTTAGGAACTTTTTGCAACATAAAAGCATGATCTGGTTTGTACTGTGCAGTGCAACATGTTATACAGTTGCTTATGATTGCATTTAGACCAACACATGTTTCTGGTCCAATATTTCATTTAGTTTGTAGCATTTTTTTAATAGCAAGGTATCATACTTCCCTTGGAAAATTGGAGAGAATAACCTCCAGATCAGCTAGGACTGAGATGAATGTAATTAAAGCTCTTTTACTGAAGACATTAACACAAGATATTCCCTAAAGTACTGACTGTGGAGTTCTACTTTGCCATGAGGTGATTTTGCTAAATTTAGATTTGTATATACACCAAAATAGCATAATTAAATTAAAATACTGGAAATGTTCCATGTAACATATTTGGTAATGGTTATATACAGGCGATACAGGTCTGTGCGATACCATGTTGATTTAGAGAAAAACTTTGCGTACGCACATATACACATTAGTAACTAAAGCAGAACGTGAAATGTATTGAAAATGCTGCATGCACACTGGATACACACTTCAGGTTTTCCAGGTCTATAAAATATTCTAAAATGAATTTAATAGATTTTCAAGAATTATGTGATGCAGTCATACTGGGGAATTTAAAACACTTTGTATTATAGCAGCTAGTTAGATGTTGAACATCCTGCAAAATAGGAACCTTGGAAGAGAGTGGCCATAAGCCATGCCATGGATGCAATGCTAAGCAGCATCTTCTTCTCATTTGAAATATGGCTCAGACACACCCACCCACACGTAACTATATGTTGTACCTGTACAAATATATGCATTTCCTTATTGCTGTTATTTAGAACAAGCATGTGGCTCTGTGTGGAAATTTTCATTTTAGTGCTATTATATGCATCAGTGCTACACCTAAGATTTGCTTCCAGGAGTTTCTTTTGTATCTTTTTATAAGTAGCAAAGAAACACTTGCTGCAGAAGAGAACCCATATCGGTACCAGTCCCCGTACAGGCACAGAGGAAAAAGGCAGTTTGGGACCCAGCGATCACACCATTGCATGCGTGTGTCAGGAGGCAGCAGCACAGGCTGCAGAGACTGAGTCAGTACCAAGTGCTGCTTGTAGGTGTGCTAACTGACAGGGGCTGTCTGAGGATTAGTTTTCAGCGGGCTCCTCAGCACAGGCAGACTTCAAATCCAAATAAAATCTAGCTCAAAAGTAATTTTACTGGCTAATATCTTTGCTCCTCCCCACAGAAAAACCCAACCCAAACCCCTTCACCTGACATCTGGTAGAAACATTGACATCTTCAAAGCTGAGTACAACGTGCCACCACCCTCCCAGCATGGGAACAGCAACGCACTCTGTATGGACTTGGACACTTCCTATCTAAAAGGGGCCATGGCTGCTTAGCCTGTTGTTAACAGGTACAGGTAAAATTATGGAAAAGGCAAAACTTTGCAAGGCAAAGTGATTTTGGCTGTGAAGGCTGTATTCATTCCCCTGAGGCTTTCTGACAGGCCAGCATGAGGCTGAGCTATGTGAGGACGTACAGCGGGGGGGGAAGAAAAAAGTTGGCACTTCAGTTACAGTTGTAAAAAGCTGCATATCTAAATCCAGGATATAGGTCTGCATGTATATATTGGCAGGTCTGCGAGTGCTGAGCTGCAGCTTTTTCCCTGTACAATCAACCTTGTGATTGCTCTTGGACCGTGAGCTATGTGGAGCTGGGACTGAATCCTGCTAGCCAATTTTCCAACCCTGTCAGACCGCTGCAACAGCACAATAAATAATACATAGGGACATAGTCTGATCGACTGTAAAGCGCAGAGGAGATGCACACAATCAGGAGAAACTTTTGCTAGTTGACAGAAGGTTTTGAAATTCAGAGGGTTAGGGAAATCAGATCTGCAGGGTGGGGGAGCAGACGCGTCTCCTGAGACTGATGGACGTGGCTGCCCCAGAGCAGGGCCTGCCCAGCCTCCATGTGGCACCTCCACCAGATGCCTCCAGCTGCTGGTGTAGGCCTCAGTGGCAAGGTCGCTGTCACTCGGAGACCGAGTGGCTGTGCAGGGCTGCTGGTGAGGAGCACACGTCGTCAGCCTCGGGCTGTGGGCACCCACGAGCACAGCCTGAATGGCATTGACCAAGTTTTCTTCCAGTTTCATGTTCCTGACACACAAGTAGGCCCACTAGGTTGATGTGCTATGTAGACGGACCAATTACCAAGCTAAGGCTGGATATATTTTCTAAACACATGCTTCTATATGGTATTTGTATCTCTATGAGTTGTGGGAAGAGCTGCCAGTCCCATGACCATCAAGAGGAATTCTGAATTAAAAGGAGCAGGATTTTACCCATTTTTTTCTGTGCTGTCTCCAAAGAAAGGACCACAGCCAAGCACTTCACTCCTTGCTGTGGGCTGGGCCTTTCAAATAGCACACAAATAGTGCGTGGGCTGAAGTCAGCATCATGCATAAGGAGTGTTTGCAAGCCGAGGAGAAGGACGGAATGTAAATCTGCAAGATAATAAGCATGACAATTGGGAAGTCCCCAAACAGAAGTTCAAACAATTGGTATTCAAAAGGACCTTCTGCCAGGGAGGAAAAACCCTGGACTGCATACAGGAGAACATGCCCTTTGGGTGAAATTGGGTATAAGTGGATTTAGACCGTCTTCTGGCTTTGGCCCTTGTTAGAGAGCATTTCCTTTACTCTGTGCCTTCTCCTGTGAGGGTTTATTACCCAGTTTAGTGCTCTTGAGCCTGCTCGATAAACACAAGATATCGCTGTAGCATTTCAGTCTCCTGCACACCTCACACACATAAAAGTGCCTGCTCCCGTCATGACTGCATGAAAACCTCAGTTGCATGAAAATCTCCATTTATGGGTATATAAATGAAAGAACCTCATCCACTTGTTTGAAGAGATGAGCCTAACAACGTATGCATTCAATATCTAATTTATCGTAAAGCCTAAAACTGCAGTAAGGAAATAAAAAGAACAGCAGCCCTTCTCTCACTTTTTCCCGTCCCTCCACAGAGGAGTCTCACTGTGGGGCTGAACCCCCCAGGGCTGCCATCTCTCACTTCTGCCCCACTGCACCCACTTTTGCTATGCAGAGAGACAGGCTTAAAAAATAAATATATATACATATACATATATATATATATATTTTTTTTTTCCCTGAGTGATCTTTAACTCAGATCTGTTCACTGAGCCAGCTGGTTCACGTCACAGAAATAACCCCTCTAGTAAAATTCAAGGACAGGGTTGGGAGAGAGGGGTGGGAGTTGTGGGACTGCTTCCGCTGGCTGCTGCCAAGATGCATGTGTGTGAGAGCACATCCTGCACAAGAGGCTGCAACATTTTGGGCACTCACTTGCTCTGTGCATTGCCTGGCGCTTAGACTTGAACTAGAGCCCCTCGGTCCTAGCAAAATGTGCTTTTTTAGTGTATCTGGTAGGCAGAAACTTTGTGATTTTTCTTCGTACTGAAACCATGTGAAAAAGTTGTGAGACAGCTGATGGTTGTTCATGTCAAAACAAACACTGTTGTGCAGAACACAATACATTTCCTTTGAAACATACAGGAAAGTGGTATTAATTACCTCACCAATTCTGTATGTATCTGGTTCCTTGGTTTTGATCTGGAGCTATTCTGTTTCTGTTCAACTCATTGATTCAAAACATCAGGGTTAAGAAAACTCTGGAGAGCAAACAAGGAAATCCTCACTATCCCTTTTGTAATGTAAGCTTAGATTTTCTTTCCTTTCTTCTAAAAAAAAAGGAAAGAAAAATAAAAAAAGAAATGTAAATCTCTTTTATCAGTTTGATTAAGGAAGAGTGAAAGGACTACATGCGCACTCACACTGACATACCTACTGCTGTTTTTATATACTCTTATCTTGTCTAATCATCCTCCCAAAATATATATTCACATTAATCAGTGTTTTACAGTACCCCAAAGCTTACTCTCTGTGAGGTATGAAAACAAATATTGGACACTTTCTTTGCTGTCTCCCACGGGTGTCTAATAAAGTAAATCGAGAAAACAATTTTTTCCTCCATTAGGTGCCCCAAAGACAGTTTAAGAGGGTCTGTGGTCTTTCCTTAGATTATATTTACACTCAATGTCCCTTTTACAGTTGTATGGCTTTAAAAAATAATTTTTAAAATCTTAATTTGAAAACATGAATATATTCAAATGATTTAATTGCATGGTGAAGGTATGGGAAGGGATAAATTAACTTGGGGACAGCAAAGGACAAAGGACTAGCTGAAAGGTCATTAGCTCTCCATTGCTATCACATCTCCCTTAATTTGCAACATGCAAGGGGCAAATCTAGGCATAATACTGTGACTGCTAAACCCTGTCACTTGGGGATAGATCCCTACAATTCTGGGCAACCTGAATGGCAGGGACCTCATGTTGGAGACCCTTCCCAAGTCACGGTGGCCCTCCAGAATCTGCACCTGTGTTTCTACCGCTGGAAGCAAAAGCTAACACTTGGTTAATTTTTGTCTTTGTCAGTACATAGTCAGTGTCCCCACCTGGGTGTGGGAGCTTGGCAGCTGTCAGGTCTCTCAGGTTAGATGCACGTACACATGCTGCAACGCTTGCAAAAACACACTTTTTCATAACTTCACTATTTCTTGTTGCATAATACAGAAATGTGTAAAATGTTAAGTCTGCATAACACATATAATGTACATGTTAGAAAAGAAAAAGAAAAGAAAAGCGTTGAGACCTGTGAGGTTTATGTTGCAGTGCAGAGGCTGGGTGGAGTACGAGGGAGTTGCTAGAACATCCTTGAAACTCCAGTGACCTCCAGGTACAAGACGGGGTTCTCAGAGGCTGTTGCCATTGTCAGAAACTATTTGGCTCATCTAGTCTGTATCTGAGACCTGGGGACACTAAAGCATACGACTTCGTACCCAGCTCTTGGGTTTTGCTTTCTGGCTGCTTGTCAGCATTTGGCATTTGTTTCAAAAGGTAAAACAAAAAGCTAAGGAAGCTGCTGCTAACAGACCCATATAGTTCAATGCTAGTGAAGTGCTACTATGCCTGATTTTCAAGATCACATAGTAAGCGACTACATTTTACATGCAAGAAACAGAAAATGCTGAAGATCTGTTTCTAGGAAAAGAACAAACTTATTAGATGATCAAGGGAAGCTATACTAGAGAAGTGATCAGGGAAAATCTAAAAGAACAGTGTAAATCCATTAAGCTGGTAATTGACTGTACATGATAACCTTATTTTAGATACTACACTTTTCTTGCAGAAATACTAACACAGCACTATAAAATTTAGGGCTTCTTTTCATGTCTGCCACATCCCAGTGGGATCTCAGCCTGAAATACTGCTCCGAGGGATACAGCACATAATCAGTCCCTTTGAAACAGCGTCAGTAATGCTGAATCCATATAAGTGCGGATGCCAATTATGCTAATGAAACTGCAGTGGGACTGCATTTCTAGCCATCTTCTAACAGTGCTGTAAAAGTATTGTCACACTCAGCAACTGAATTTGTGTAGCACACGACTACATAGAAGCTGTCCTGAAACTTACTGTATGCTGGAGGTGAGGGCAAATGTTCACAAAATCTAAGCCTGCTAAAGGAAGCAACAGGTAACTGAAGCAAATCTGGGAATTTTTTCCTATATTCATTTTTTCCAGTTTTCATGGTATCTCCAAAAGATGCAAGGCTAATGCAGACAGTGTCTATGACTTCCTTGTTTCTTGCTGCTTGCTTCCTTCCAAGGCAATGCTCCATCCTGAGCACAAGGCAATCGCTGCATTTTAGATTTTGGCTGTTCTAGCCTTGATGCGGCACTGGGAAACCATAACGTGGTAGCAAAAGTTCAGGATGCCCCTGTGAAAAACAAAGGCATGTCTTTAATATCTTGTCTTCATTTCCTCTTTGGGACTGAGAAGATCTTGTTAAGAAATATGGCATTGCTTCCTTGGCTAGGCATTGCTTTAGGCTCAGGCAGGACCAGTCATGTGAGGTTTCTCTTTTCCTCTCATGTCCTCTCACACAGGGGCTCCTGTGGCAAGGATAACTCCTCACCCCAGGTAAAAGGTGGGGGTTCCAGTGGCTACAGATCAAAGTACCCCTTTTCAATTCCCTTTGACTAGAAGCTGCATATCTTTCTGTAGGCATAGCTCCAAAATAAACGCCTCAGTCAGGAGGCCAAGTAGCTTAAAGACTTAAATTTCAACAGTGAGTAGTAGCATATGGCCTCAGTGCTTTACCTCATTTCATAATTTCAATTCAGATTTGCATATTAGATGGACGATATAAATTCTTGCCTAAATGCCATGCACACATGGGCTTGCTTAGAGTTTAGAGTTTCTCCATCAGCCCTTCAGAAATGTCTTTATGGCCTGGAAATGTTATAATCATCCCTGCAGTACATCATGGGCCAAGGATAACAAAACAGCTTATGTGAACAACACTAGTAAGGCTACTATAAAATCCTGCCAAGGACACCTTTAGGGTGCGGTGTGAGTGATTAATATAGGCCATGAGAAGACACAGAGAGGGATATGGATTCATCAGGAGTAAAAGTTTTCAGCCTTGATTGGTCAGGAAAAGAGAAAATGGCAATGCAAGACCAATGCAGTCTTCACATCATTCGACCATTATTTCTTGCATCAACATGTGGAGGGGTGGAAAGTCCTCCTTCACAATTTTTTTCCACATTAAATGCTACCAGCATCACTACAGTTCCTGGGTTGCAGTGTTTCAGCAGCCTTTCCTCAGCTCTTGCACACTCACCACTGCTGCAAATGTATTTGTCCACAATTTATAGACCACAACAACCGCAGTCAACAATCTTTTTGTAAATCCAGTAGCAGTGTACAGGTGTTAATCTTATTTTTGTTTTAAAAGCAATAACGTGTTGTCATGTTTTCCCATCTTCTCAGCTGCATTTGACGGGGAGTCTTGCAAACCACACTAATTCCACGGTATGTGATGGATGCTTGGAATTAATATGGTAGTCAACAGCTGGCAGCCTTCCTGTGGGCAGACTTCATTCTCCGTCATGCCTGTAAATCCATGCTGATATTCCTCCCTTATTTCACAGGGCACTGGTTCAAGAGCAAAAGCAGCCTCTAGTGGGGATGGTCCCTGAGCTGACAGTCCCACAGACACCAGCTCTGCCCCACTCTGCAGGCTGTAGAGCTGTTCACGAAGCAGTTCCTAAATCTTTGCCATTTACAGCCTTGCATACCTCACAAGTGTCAAAATGAGGTGGAAGCATTAATCTTATCAGGTGCCCTGAGGTTTACTGTGTCTTTTCTTGAGTCAGAGCCCAGAGATGTGCCACGGTCATTAGGCTGCTCATATGCTCCAAACACAAAGTACTTCCCAAAATAAGGATTCCAAATACTGACATTACCACATAGCATTGACAAGGTTCAGAAAACTAGCATTTATTTTTATAATAATAAACTAAGCATACTGATGATTTGCTTAACTGGTTCTATATTATTATTTCTCTCTTACGTGCAGCTCTATCCTAATCCCAAAAAGGATTTACTTAGAAAAAAGATCTGCCTTCTGTACCCCAGGTGGCATTGCCTTTGACTCAAGAGCAAGGAGGCAAACAGCTGTCAGTGCCTGAGAGGGAGTTATTAGAAGGAAATGCCTCGTCTGGGAGAAGAGGAGCAAGGACATGACATCCCGTCATAGCAAGGTAGACCCTTTCCTCTGCATTTCATTGTAGGCTTCAGCTTCACTTCCTCATCCCCAGGGCGGCACCAGATGTGGTACGAGAAGTTGCACAAGCGTGCGTGGGCTTGAGGCATCCACCAACCAACTGAGCAGGTGAGAAGCATTAAAATGCTTCTGAAGATCATGCAGTTTCTATGTGCAATCTGAACTATTGGTAAGAAATCATGAGATACGTACATTGGATAAAATACCCTCAGGGAACACTCATACATCATACCTGGAGTTGCAAAGATGCATACAAAGAATGTAGAAATACACACATGGGAGGAAGGTACACAGGTGTATGGAAAACTGAACAATTTTATGTAATTTGCCAATACAGTATGGTATTTGAAGCTTGAGTATCAGCTTAGTCATTCCTTCCTTGCTACTCACTACTGCCACCACGTGTTACTACAAATTCTTCATGACAAAATCGTGCCCATTGTGCTGCTGTGGCTGAGGACCTGAAGACTGCTAAGACACTACCCAAGAGAAAAGCTGAGAAATGGGAAAGCCATTCCTTGGAAGGTTGGGCATTACTAGAAACAGTATAGCAAACTTGAGAAAAGCGCCCTGTAAGCAAGTGCATTGGATTTGGAATTGAGGAGTCATGCTATTTGATTGCAATAGAGGTTTTGGGTGTGCATTAGGAAGTGTTGGAATACCACAAGTATGTGCACTGACATTCTCTCTCTCTTCATGCCTTCCTCTTTCACTTGGATCTTTTGTCATTCTTTTAGGGAATTACAGATGCATTGGGCAGTTCTCAAGTAGTGCTGGAGGTGGACTTTTCAGTTCTTCTTCAGGTAGCTGCCTTGAAGTGGCCAGAAACATAATGAACAAATGTAGACTGCACTCAGGGAAGCAGTTTCTTCCTAATTCTTGTGATCTGGTAGCGTGCCTGTTCCCTAAGCAATGAAAGCCAGTCTTCCAATTTTGGCTTATACCCACCAATTGTGGATATTTTTATTGTCAGTATGCATGACTAATTATGAGTTTTTTAGCATTTGCTGTGTCTCCATGATATTAAACGTGGGAGATTTCCACCAGTATTCCACCAGTACACACAGTATTAAAAACAGTTGAGGTTCTGGACCCAGCAGGACAGCAAATTGTTATAAGCTAAACTTCCCCAAGCACTCCTTGACTCTCTGCTAAATTTATTTCCTTTTAAATAACTCTTCAAGGATGACGTTTAAGAGACAATCCGTTGATAGCTAATCACAAGCTTTCAATGGGCTATCTCGATATGAGAGTAAAGGTTCATGCAACAGTTTGCTGGCTTATGGTTCTGCTCACGGAAACACAGAGCATATGCATGACTTAGCTGCTGTCTTTTCCCTCTGTCTTGCAAGGTCTGAAAGCACACGCCTAGGTATAGATTCAGTGTTACTAGTTCTCACTTTGTTTAATGTGTTACCAGCACGTACTTCTGGGCCAAGGAATGATTTCAGAGTATCAGCTTTCATTCAAGACACAAAAACAAGTTCAGTTTCCAGCTTTCATAACAGAGAGATTCCAAGGAATTTTCTACGGATAAATCCGTCTCCAAGCCAAGAATAATGCAGAAGGTGTGTATTAAATCACAGGACATTTTAGCCACTCACTTTCTCCAAGGGAATGCTTATACGTCTGATGCTGCTGAAAGTTTGTCTGAAGTGAGTGGTCCTCTACACACACATGCTTACAATCAAACCTGCACGTATAGACCCTGCTGAATCAGCGTGCTGGGAAATGATAGGGAGATAATGGTGGTCAGGGCCTTGGCGAACAGGAGAAAAAATGGGAAAGACACAGATATAAGAGCCTGATCTTGCTTTTCATAAAATGTAACCTATTTAGAAATTACACCTGCTTTTGCACATTCTTAATTCCAGTGCCTATAATGAGGTTTTTGAGAAAACAGAGACAATGTCTTCACAGCATCTTCATAGTGGTGCATGGCAAGGGAACAAGAGAAAACAGACGTGGCTTGAAAGAGAAGATGCCCTGACTAGGTAACTGGAAACAACATGAGGGCAATTAAGCTTGCAAAGACACTGCCCCAAAAGGTTGTGCAGTAACCTTGGAGGTTTCCAGAACCTTACTGGATAAAGTCCTGAGCACCGTGGTGTGCTCTCATAGCTGACCCTGCTTTGGGAGAAGGTTGGACAGGAGCCCTCCTGAGGTCTTTTGCCACTTAGGTTACCCTATGATGCTGCGATGCTACGCACTAAAATGACAGCAATAGTAGACTTACATTCTGTCATAAGTAAATCCACTGTGGTTACAGAACCCAGTGGTTCTGTAAAACCTTAGTAGTGTTGAAAATTAACCATTATACACGAATGTCAAAGCCAATATTTTCATCAACTGGGGGGGTTAAAGTAGCTGGTCTGTGTTTCCAAGAGTCAGTTTTCCAAGAAGCATTAAAAAATGTGGGACTCACAATTTATCCTGTGGGGCAGAAACACTTCTGTTTGTGGGAGGAGAGAACAGAAGCTCTGACTTGATTTGGTGTCTGTGTAATGCTAGTGTAGGCATCACCTGCGTGATCATTTTGTGTCCTACTGAGATGTTTCAAAAAATATGGAAAGAACAAGGCCATTTCCACAACTGGACCTAGGTCTCTCCAGTGGAATGGAGTTTGTTATTTTGAGCCCTAAAACTTTCCACTGCCAGCCTTCCAGATGACATACTTTTCATATGTGCCTCAGTTTTGGGCCTGATGTCAGACAGCAAGCAGTCTGTCCCAGATTGTCTCCAATATATGTAATTAATATTCCATTTTCTTCTGTTCTTTCTTCTATTTTCACCTCATCACAAAGTGGCTCTTTATAACATACTTTCCTACTACTAGCTGCCCAGCTGCTGTCTTTAGTGAAGCAAGAAGAGAAGAGAATGCAAACACCAGGAGTGTCCTGTCATTAGAAAAATGAGGCTGTCTTTGATTTCAGTTCTCACGAATAGTGACAGTAAAGCACTAAGTCCAATCAATGGAATCATGACTTTTTCTACTACAGGGATAAGAAGGAGGAGAATTAGGTCCTCAGTTTTGTGCTGTTCTCTCTGACTCTTGGTTAAGGTTGTACGTCATTACTATGATGCTGTGGTGACTTATATTCTCCTGTGTTTGGCAGAGGTAAATGCTCGTGGCTCCTCTAATTTACTTCAAAGCTGACGTGGGTGTCCTGAACACCCTATAATTTTGAAACAACCAGTGTTGCCTTGTTGAAGCTGTCACTATTGCATCTGACAGCAAACAGAAAAAAAAGAAGTATTTTGAAAGATGTGAAGGGATTCAAAGGGATTCAAGTTTCGAAAGATAAATAAAGGAAACATTTCTTTAACAGGGTAATCCATATGAGATTTTCCTACCAAGTACAAAAGGATCTACATCAGCTACCTCCAGGGCAAGTCTAAAAAATATTGCAAATGATTTAGGCAGTCATTAAATATGACCTTTGTTCTTGGCAGCAGCACAAGGAAAGCAAGAAATAATTAAGCAAGCGATTGTTGAAAGCACTACTGACCGATTTCAACACTGAGTTTGTTTTCTGCTGTGAGATGTTTTTGCCTCTCATTGTTTCATTTTCCCATGTTGAAAGGAAGACACAAATTTCATTTTAGCGTCTACAAATCTAGTTATGATAATTAGCATTATGCATTTAGAATTGGCATCAATTATTTTCATACATACTACAGCATCCAGAACTACTGTTTATATTTTTATGTTTCTGGGTTATGAATTTTTTAGCAATTTTCTGGAATATGCTGAGTAAGGAACTGTGTATTGCTGAGTTCTGGAAAAATGGCAGCAACGGGCCAGATACTCCTTCAAGGCACAAGAAATGAATAAGAAAAGGCTTTCTGTTCTTTGTCCCTTCATCTCACTGAGCAGAACCAAAACAATATAGCTTCTCAAAGAGTAGCATTGGACATCAGTCCTGACTACCAACAGGTGCTAAGAAGTCTTTCCAAAATCCCTAAATATGTAGCTACCAAATGCCTCCCGATTGTCATGAAATTAGGCAGCTCAGCACTTGGAAAATTATTGCAATCCAACTAAGCAATAAGTAACACTTCCAATTAAAATGTATCACAAGTTGAATAGAAATTAGCAGTGTACTGAAGTTGTGAAAAATCACATTATTCTTAAGTGCTCCAAGCACAGGGCAAGAAGGGTATGGACCTGGTGGAGAAAGAAAGGATGAGAGCAACAGTTCATGCTGTCCAACCCTGTGTTTTGCTAACACAGGTTAAAAGAATTGGAGTTATCTTGTGAAGCAAGGAGAAGAGTTGCGGGGATGCAATATCTCTTGAAATACATATGGTTAGAGAAGAGGTATGAGCTACTATTTATTGGAATATTTCCTGTGGAGAGAATGAGAACTAAAGGGCTTCAAATGCAGCAAGGAAGACTAAGATATTAGGAGAAAAAAGGTTTAACAGTAAGGGCTAGTTGAGGACAGGACTAGGTGGCCTGGAGGGGCTGTGCACTTACTATCAGAGTGGCCTTGACATCTGCCAGATGTGGGATCGGTCTCGTTGGCTCTGCCGTGAAGCAAAAGGATGGACTAGATGAGCTCCTGGACTCTCTTCTAGTCCTGTTTGCTGTGGTTCTGTGTGGTTCATGATGCTGGAAAGCTTTTCTGAAATTATTTCAACAACATTAGTTCCAATATCAGTCATTTTATACATGGGATAGACGCAGACACAGATTTCTAGGTTGGAAGAGACCTCAAGATCATCGAGTCCAACCTCCGACCTAACACTAAGTACTCCACTAAACCATATCGCTAAGCTCTACATCTAAACGTCTTTTAAAGACCTCCAGGGATGGTGACTCCACCACCTCCCTGGGCAGCCCGTTCCAATGCTTAATAACCCTTTCGGTAAAGAAGTACTTCCTAACATCCAACCTAAAACTCCCCTGTCGCAACTTTCGCCCATTCCCCCTCGTCCTGTCACCAGGCACGTGGGAGAACAGACCAACCCCCACCTCACTACAGCTTCCTTTAAGGTAACTGTAGAGAGCGATAAGGTCGCCCCTGAGCCTCCTCTTCTCCAGGCTGAACAAGCCCAGCTCCCTCAGCCGCTCCTCGTAAGACTTGTTCTCCAGACCCCTCACCAGCTTGGTTGCCCTTCTCTGGACTCGCTCGAGCACCTCCATGTCCTTCCTGTAGCGAGGGGCCCAAAACTGAACACAGTACTCAAGGTGCGGCCCCACCAGAGCCGAGTACAGGGGCACAATCACTTCCCTAGACCTGCTGGCCACACTGCTTCTTATACAGGCCAGGATGCTGTTGGCCTTCTTGGCCACCTGAGCACACTGCTGGCTCATATTCAGCCGACTATCAACCAATACTCCCAGGATACATCAATACGTATGGATAGAAGTTCTCTGAGGAGTGGAGCATTGCATCCGTCATTTTATTAAGTTGTTTCTGAGTAAAAACACTGTACAGTGGCCTGACTCAAAAACATTTGTTAATTATCAAGAGCCAAGTTAGTAGAAAGCGTCTGTTTTATTTTAATGTTTTGAAGGTTAGAGGCTAGATGATTCACAGTAGCTTCATTTCTGTGGTTTAAAGGGTTACCATGAGGTTAGCTTATGCCAAAAAAAAAAAAAAAAAAAAAAAAAAAAAAAAGAGGGCTCATTATTTTTTTCTTAATATAATATTAAGAGAACATTTTTTATAAACCTTTAATGAGCTCTCCTCCATTATTTCTCAATGTGTAGCCCTATATAACATGTCGTTATGCTAGTCAAATTATAAAATTAAACCAATTAGAAACAAGTTAAATAACTGATGTAGTGTAATAGTCCATGTAACTAGTGTCAGTGGTAAGCAAATAACTTTAATAGTAATAAATAGATCAAATATATTGTGTTGTGATGAGGCTAGTTTTTAGAAACAGATGAAGATTTGCTTAAAAAAAGAACAAAACAGTTCAACCTTGGCAGTGAATAAAACTTTCAAGCCAGCCAAAGAAGATGGGCAAGAAGATATATTCCCAGATATCTATGTCATTTTGTAAAATGCCTGACACGCAAGGGAAAGCTGTGCCAGCATCAAAGCATGAATATAAACCAGTAGCAGTTTAAAAGGTATATATGCATATACTGATCTGGGGCTTTGGTCATTCAACTATATGAAGACAAGAACTTGAAACAACATCTAGTCCTGGGAATAACTGCTCTACATGGTGCTGATATTCCTCTGGATGCCCAGACTAACTTACTTCACTGGACCACTCATCTTTGTATATTCTCCTTGAAGAGAAGAAGTCCTCTGCCACTTTTACAGGGTTTTGATTTCATATGCCTCCGCCTTCCTCAATACATGCCTGTTTAAATAAAATTTCTGTGTGCACTTCCATCTAATCAAAAATAAAAATCTCTTATCTTCCTTCCTACAGAGCGCTTTAAATGCCACGTCCCAGCCCAGCATTTATTTATGAAGACAAAATCTACTGACACAGATTATGAGCCTCTCCCCTTCTCCTGGAAGAGACTTTCTCTGAGGATGCACTAAGGCCATCTGGGTGGTCCCATGTTACTGTATGCCCTCCTGGAAGAGAACGGACAGCAACGGTGGGCAAACAACAATGCAGAAAGAGAGCACTTGTCCATGTTCCCCAAAGCTGCACAGCCCTATACCTATATCCCCATGTCCAAGGGTTCCTTCATGGGTTGTCCTTCCCAGGAGGTCTGGCCCACCACTTCTGTTCTGTCCATTGGCCTGATCTGTGTTTGGATACGGTCTATCCCTCCCTGCTTCTCCCCACCCAGGGGGCTGGAGTCATTATGTCCTGTCTTTCTGCATTTTTTGATTCTGTGCCATGTCAACACTCTTTTCTGCAAATGGTTGGTATTTGCAGATTGTTTTTTCCTCAGCATATTGAAAGAGCTGCTAGCCTTGTGGAAGACATCAGCTCAGAACATAGGAACATCTGAAAAAATGCGCTATTAAGTCCATTAAGCTTCCATCATGGTTTGTTCTCTGTCATTAATAAGGTTGTTATGGCATCTCATATTTATCATCACACTCTAGAAAGACCTGTCTGGAAGCACTTAATGTTTTTACAGCTCATCTCCAAGATTTTTTTTTAGACCGTATTCATCAGCTACTCAATCCTAGTATTTATTGTAGTGCAAGAAAAGGGTCCTCATCACAATTTCCCAAAGGATAAGTGTAAGAATAAAAGTTGGATGTCAAAGGATATTCACCTCTAGCTACTAGAGAGCAAGCAGGATTTATTCTGTTATTAAGTTGGGTTTTCTGGTTCTTGGGTTAATGACAAGACCATCAGATCCTGTTGCTCACCAGAAGCTATAATTAGAAACAAAAACTAGGTGAGGCCATTTCTGTCGTTCTATGTTTGTGTAAGGTAGTGTTTGTACTCTGAAATAATTCTCATTTCACTTCTATAGGATTTTAATATCTTTGCCTCAATGTAAAATGTATTATATCCATTCACTGAATACCTTAGTAATTATGTTCTTGTAGCTTAACACAAAATCACCCACTTTAAAAAAAAAAAAAAACATTAAAAAAAAACAAACAACAAAGCTAAGGTAATGAATAAGAAAGGATAATTCAAGTTACGCTTTTTGTTTCTTACTACTCTGGCATCCTGCCCTCTACTCTCTTCTCTTCAGCTTAAGTGACTTGACTTCCTAAGCCAATTCTTTAGCTAAAGTAGTGCTCTAATTTTAGATTTATCATATGGCTTACAAGATATTTTCTTTGTGTGATTCTGCAATGTGGTTTCCATACAGTCATTCTTGTGTTGGGGGTCAGAAGAAGAAAGAACATTTAGACTCGTTTTCTAATTCATTCTGTGTATATTCACAAGGAATTTAGTTCCAAAAAAGCTCTAAATAATAAAATGTATGGCCTCACAACATGCTGCAAAGTGCTCATTATTTTGCTATCCTAATACACTCTGACTGCTTCTGCAAACAGATGCTCCAAATACTGTTCTTAATTAAATATCAAGGGCTGGATTCAAATGTTGGTCCATGCCAGCAGAAGATAGCACAAATCTTGGCACCAGGCCCCAGTCCAACAAAAGGATGGTTGTGAATGCTTGAAACACTTGCAGGCTCCCCTCTCTCATGGGCAGACTTGCCAGACACCAGGATATGATGCAAGCAGCCTGGATTTTGGGGTGTTTCTCAGTTTTCAGGGTGGTAGTGCAATTCAGACTGACAGCATGACTTTGGACAGGGGACATTTTGTACTCCAGTTAGGCTGGAGAGAGCTGCTTGGTCATATTCCTAACAGTCACCAGTACAAATCCTTTGAATCTTTTAGTAAATAGGAGGGAAAAAAAAAAAAAAAGCAGCTGGAGGAAGAACTATGAACTGAGCTTTCATTTAATGCCTCTCTTTCCCTTATCACCTTATGGGAATTTTTGTGTTCAATAATGGATGTGCAATAATTTTTAGGTAATAATGGAGATGGTAAAAGATTTATTTTGGGGATAGGGAATGGTTTTAACGCCCAGAGTTTTTCGTGTTCTGTCTTGTCAGTGAGAGGAGATAAAATGCCTGGAAGAAAATGTATAGCACAGGTAGCAAAAGGACATTTCCTTTGAGCTGATGATTTCGAAACCACACTGACATTACACAGCATAACCTTTCTCAAGAAGACCAAGTAGCTTTGAAGAACACTGTGAATGTACAGCCTTACTGCTCTGGTATCAGAGGTTTCAGAGATTTCCAAACAGCCCCACACTGTTAGCATTTACCTGCAGTATTGGGGATGAAGAAAAAATCAGTTTATTCAAAATTCCAGGACATAACAAGAAGGACAAGGACATAACACATTTAGATCATCCATTGCATTATAACTACAAATGTATACTAATCTGGCTGAAGCAGAGAGAATAATAGTAATAATAATAATAATAATTATTATTATTATTATATATTATATATATTATATATATAATTATATATATATATTATTATTATTATTATTATTATTTCAGATCATTTCTTCTCATGGGTTCACAGCTCTGTTGGAAAAAGATATCTTAGGCAGCTAGGCTAAACCCTTTAAGCAAGATGCACACATAAAATGAGAACAGAAAAGGAGCAGGAAATGAAAATAAATAATAGAGAAAGAGTCAGAAACTTAATTTTGCTAGCTGTGTTGCTTCTTGGTTCCCTTCTCTAGCTCACTGGTCGAGTTATTTCTTTGGATTACCTGGATACCTTGGGCTCAAAGTCATTGGTAGCCTGGGGCTCAGGAGCTAATAGACCTAGAAAACTTTCAAGGCTGCCCGTTCTCCCAGCCAGTGTCAGACTCTTAAACCCCTCCGTGGTCTATTACCTACATTCCAACACACATTTTAGTGAACTGATTAACACGCCATGCTTTTTTATTTAAAATTCATAGTGTTCCCACTGTCCTTTGTGTAGTGTGAGGTAGGGTTTTATTTATTTTTAGCTTTGCTGTCTTTTATGCATAACTTTGGAGAGCAAACTGATGCAAGGTTTTGTTTGCTTTGTAGGCCTATATCCAAAACTGGGGCCCCTTGGTCTACCACCTGCCTTTCCTTATCATGTACAGACACAACTTCTAGAGCAGAGAGACCCACGTGGTGCCGCATTTCCCCTCACCAGAGAGTCTTAGAGGAAAGCTCCCAGGAGGTGCCAGCTGGTTAGAGTGGCCAAAGCAAGGCATTTGCTCAGAGAACATTTTACTTCTGTATCCCTCTTTCTGCTGTGCTGACGGGTTCTGGTACTGCCTCTCTTGTGACTGCTTCACTTCTGTATCTGTTCTTTTCCTGTATTTTCTCTTTTCCATTCAGTCATCCTCATCTCACAATTTTCTTTCTGTTTATCTGATTTTCTCCTAATTCAACTCTTCACAAAGGAGAGAGGAAGAATGCCTGTGGAGCAACCATCCTATTTTTTTGTCATCATTCCAGTGAACTTCATTGCTTATCCATTATACCCCTTTCCTTACCCCACTTACGTCTCACCTACCTCAATTTCAAGCACTGTACAAAGCCCACAGATTTTCATTTACACAAGGATGCCTCACTCTTACTTGATCCGTAGTCAGCATTAGAATGAGCATGCTTAACCCTGACAAGTAGACTCCAACAAAGTAGGACCAGCACCTCAGGGTTTCAAGATATTATAAAGAAAAAGAACTTGTGTTCTAATCCCAATTATACTTTATTAGCTCCTTAGTTTCAGGCACTGGGAAAAATCTTCAGGATGCATGGCTGGGTATTTTCTTGCTGCAAAATTTGCGCTGATCCAGTCGCCTTGAACAGAAGCATTCACAAAAGGCTCACAGACCATTCCTGCTTAGAAAAGGCATCTCTGCTTTCTCCTCACCAGATCTATTGTGAAGAAAACTAGAGGCATAGCACTGAGGCGGTCATCCCTTTTCTCCTGTATCTCAGGCATTTTTGAGCATTGTCCCAGGCAATTTTACCAAGGCCATCTGTTCTACTTTATGCCACTTCTCTTCAGTGAAAGAGAACTGGAGGGCTTTGACTGGGAGACAAAGCAGAGTACAATAATCCTCTTACAATATCTTCACAATAACCTTCTTTGGGTGCAGTTTGTTGCTTGGCATCCTAGTGGATTTTCCCCCTGGGTATGTATTCAGTAGTCTTCAGGGCCAGCACACTGCCCATGGGTAACTCCCAAGCAGCAAACTACACATGGTTAAGGAATGGAGGAGATCCATGCTCGGAAGACTTTTTACAGCAAACATACAAACGAATGTGCAGACCTGATAGATGGTGTGGAGGGAACAGCGACAAGATAGGCTGGGTGCCTGTCTTGTCAGCATGCAGGGCTGCTACAGCTGGGCTTGGACCCCCCGACTGAAAGGGCCTCCAGTATCCAGAGTGATATATGTCCTCATCAGGTTGCAAATGCTAAGCAATATGAAGAGGGAATCAAAGCATAGGCACAAATTTACAAAAATCCCAGTGTGATTATGCAAAATGGAAGGCACAGCTAGATATATGTTTTTTCATCAAGATAACTTTCACGTGATTACAAGCAACCAGTCAGAGATAAATCTGTCATTGCACAATCCATTTGTCATACCTTTGTCCCATTTTGCTTGTGTGTGTGTGTGTGTGTTTACCTGCAAAAGGGGAAAATTGAGTGAGGAAAAAAATCTATCAAAACTGACTATATCCCCTAGAAAAGAAATTCACTTAAGAGGGAGAGAGAGAGAATTGTGTTGATATGCAGCTTATTACTACCACAGCCAGCCAAAAAATGGCATTCCTGCCAGGCATGACAATACCATCTTAGAGAGCAAACTCTTCTTCATATCCAGCTTCATGGTATCTTATCAGCAATAAATTGCATTCCTAATGGATCAATAAGGAGTTTTCAACATGCCAGAATCAGGACTGGTTTTTACAAATCTACTCAGTGGACAAGCAAAACCAAGACAATCAGTGCGAGCTGCTTTCTGCTTTGAAGAGTCAATTATGTAATGATGAATTTTAAAATTGTAAAGGGTTGTTGTATGCACCTTGACAAAAATAAAGCTGTTGCTTTGTAAGCCAGTTATTTCTGACTGTACTTTTATCCTTCTACCCAATTGGTTTGCATTCCTGACAGAGTCCAACTAATCGCCTTTTTGACTATAAACAAGGTCTTAAACAAACACTGATTTTTTTCCTTTCTGTGCAAAAGTGAAGAAAAATACTTATTATATCAACTTGGAGTCACAAGACTAAACAACCTGACTGGCATAAAGTTTAAAATGAATTGTGACATTTTTGGCATCAAAGAGCTAAAGCAATTACAGAATCACAGCACAGTGGAAATGACCTAAGAACTTTGGAAGGACTCAACACTTTCATCCTTGCAGTACATATCCAAAAATATTGAAAACCTGCTAAACAGACTCCTATTTATCTGAAAAAATGCATTACTCAAGTGGTAGCAACAGTACTGACAGAGTATTCAAGTGTTTTATAGTACTGTCTGCAATTCTTTTTGGATGAGAAAAGTAAAATGTGATTCATTTAGTGTGTCCCATTCCCCAAATATATACTGTGTTATCCATTTGTTTTTTCCAGTGCAATATATAGAAGATCTAATCCCAGTGAGGTAGTTTCAAGAATTTATCACTTGCAGCAGCAGATATGGTATATTGTGGCAATTAGCCGTTTGTAAGAATAACGTTTCTCTCCTTCAGAGTGCCACGGTCATGACAATGCATCAACTATATGACTACATTACACACTTTTATAGGCACAATTAAAAGGACTGAATGAGTTTGCTGAGTGTATTCTCTGCATGGGATAATGCTTAACTGTAATAATGGTATATTGAACAAAGCATGCAAGTTATCTTGCATGACCTGATTAGTCAGAAATAGTACTTCCACTCTTTGGAATGAGATTGCTATCGGTTGCAATAAAGCAAGCAAGACTACACTTGATGTGAACTGTGTGCTGCTAATGTTGTTCAGCCTTTGAACATGTATAGAGAACATTTGAGAGGCTAACTCGGAGGAGCTGAAATGGAGGTAAAGCAAACAGTTTCAGAACCCGATTGCAATGACAGCAATGAAGGTGTGAGATAACTAACTAGTTTTAGGAGAGCCAGTAGCAAAACTGTTTCTCAAGGAAATGAGAAATGTTGATTTTACCTGTATCCTAAAGCAGGCCAGTTTCAGTCTGATTTCTCTGTCCCCCATCTGAATTGATTTCTGTAAGGTGTATGGCACATTCTTCTCAAAAGAATTTGCTAGACTCAAATGTGCTTGACCTTATGACTGTTTGCTCTATGGAGGTGCTCCCCTGCCCACCTCTGATCTTAGCTTTTGCTTTGCTTCGATTCATCCATATGTAGCAGTTACCAGAAGCTCAAGCCTACCTCCTGCAGGAGTTGGGGTGGTGCATCTCTGGCTGGGGCTTCCTCCTCGAGCTCTGCCTTCACTGGAAGCCTCACACTTCTCACACCTGGCTGCAGTCCTTCCAGTTTCCCCATTCTCTAATTCCAGCGAAATGTTTATTCCTTGGAGGAGGCATGTCCATCAGCTGTCATTCCTTCCTCTTGTGCAGGGAGCTGGGCAATAGCAAGCACAGTAAGACACTTATCCTGCCCAGAGGACTCCTCACACCTACTCCTTTGCTTCTGCCTTTATCCTCCTTTGAGGGTCTTCTATCAAGTCACCAAGGAGGCACATCATAGTGAACTCTGTCCCCTCAGATCAAACCTCTTTCCCAAAGTTGATGTCTGTTTTTTTGACCCAGCTTCTCCAATTGTCTAGTTTGGCTGCCCTGTCCCCCTTCTTTCTGTCTCAGTCTTTCTGATCTGGGGGGTTCAAGTACTTTCTTATCCCAAAGGCTTTATCTAACCTGAGCTATTCTACAGTTTCACAACTTTTCAGCCGGTACTGCTGGTTTTCCATCCAGTCTGTCCTCCTGCCTCCCCAGATATCTTCAGGATTATCTCCAACCAGACTAGTACAAACACACACAGCATCTAAGATACCCAGGAATTGGACTCAGTGATCCTTGTGGGTCTCTTCCAGCTCAGATATTCTATGTTTCTATGATACTGGGTGCCATATGTGACACTCTAACCAGGACTTCTCTTGTCCTTGATGCGAGGCAGTCCTTTCAAACTGATCAGTGAATGCTTCCAGGCCACTTTACTTTGCTGCCATTTTATTCCTTGGTATCTCTTTCCCCTGGAAATCCCTACTGTGGTCACTATTTCTCTGTCTGCAGGCCCAACATTTACCACCACAGCTTCTTTGCTGTATTTCCTCTTACTATTTCTGCAATGCCACTTACATCTCCAGACACATTTCTTTGGGTAGGGCTGACTGAAATACCACTGTTTGGAGCTCTCCTTGCAAGCAGGAGTGTATTATTCAAACATGGTGCCCTTTGATAGTTCAATGTTTCAGTAAGGTGAAAATTCAACAGTTTCAGTAAAGCAAAGCCAGCTCCAGCATCACCTGTTCATTTTATTCCAGGATTCTTTTTTTTACAAATTGACAAATCTCTCACTCTGTCGGGCTCATGGGTCCCAAGATTTTGCCTTCTGCCCATCTGCTTTTCCCAGAGCAGTGTGCCAAGGACCCAGCCTTCATTAGAAGTCCACCCAAATGTCTCCCAATTTCTCCTTCTTACCTGGCTTCTGACTATTGCATTACAGCTCTTGACATTTGGTTGCTGTCAGGAGTTCGTGCAGCACTGCCTTCCTGAACCCAAAGTCCCACGGCCACGTACCTCTTACCTAACTCCTGGTCACACACTTCCCAGGGGTGGCACTGGAGTCAGGCAGCCACCTTTCAAGGAATCACATCTATAGTGGAGAGTTTTCTGGCCGTGTTACCAATATTAATAAACCAGTAAAGGAAGAGTCCTCTTTAAAGATAAAACTGATTAGAAAACTGCTGTCACAGATGTGTACCACAAACAAGACTGAATTCTCTGTCATAGGAAAATGGAACGCTAACACTTATTCTCTAAGTTCACAAGGAATTGAATGACTGCAAAAAAATAGCCAAAAAGAGCTAGTTTTCTCAGAGCCAGTCTGCAGGTGAGGCAGTCCCTGCACAGCCCATTACCAGTGCCTATGCGAGTATTTTGGGGAAATGGCGCAATATCGTTTTCCTGTTGCATTCACCCCTAGGACTGCATTATTGCTGACAGTCAGGAAGAAGACACTGAGCCAGCTGGATCTCTGCCTGATCTTCAGATAGTATTTTCATTTCGTATGTTACAAGGTTGTACGTACAAGCATTAAATACTTCCAGGAAGCTCTTGGATGTACTGAGAAAGCAAAAAAGAAGTTTCTAAGATGTCTCCTAGTTAAAAGCTTGAATGGTGGAGCTGTTGATTACACTGCCGATAGTGACGAAACAGAAAGGGCAGGTGAAGATTTTGAAGGAAGAACGTCATCGTGTTTGGTCACTGTAAGCTGGAAAGTCATTTAGGGCCATTCTCCAGAAGTAGTTTCTCTATTTCTGAATTGATACTGAGATCTTAAAATGTTGAGAGTTGCTACTAATTAAGAACTTGAGCTAATACAGAAATAATCCCCAGAAATTGCAAGGGAATTTACGGACTTTGCAGCTGCCCCTCCATTGTTACGTCCCTGAGACAAACTCAGACAGAAGGACCAGGAGCCTGATACTGAACAAGCAACACTGCAGAGATGAGCGTGCTGTAGGCACGAACAAGCACTTTGTTCAACATGAACCGAATGAAACACAATGATGTCGAGAGGAACCCTTTGTTGAGAGGAAGAGACGTGGCAGTTTGTGACAGCCTGACAGCCCAGGTTGCACGGCTTTGCTGGCTTAATTATCACACTTGTGCTCACGGGGAGGAGGGAGCTGCCGCAGTGATGGGGAGAGCCACAGAGCTGCTGGCTGGTCCCAAACCTGCCCAAGTGCCGTCAGCTCGGACGCTTTGCCAGGGTGCTAGCTGGCATCCCCAGCTACAGCTTTCCCTCCTGACTTATTGAGTGCCTCGGTGGGGAAAGCAAATCTGTTTCCTAACGAAGGATGACTCACACAGGCTGTTTGGCTTCCCGTTGTAATGTGGGTGGTGGAGCAGTTGGCAGTGTGTTACGGTGCACCTTTTGTGTACAAAATACCCCATGTACACGTGTGCTTTGGCTTTGCTCTCACACAGGTGTGTGCAAGAGCAAAGAGCAAGAGCAAGAGCTCATCAGGTGTTGCTAGAGATCACCAAAAGAAATTAGCTTGAGGAGGGTGGGTTCAGGTCATGCATTCACATCCCAAGTTCATGTATTGTCCAAGTTCAGGAGGAAAACTGGAAATGGGGGTTCCCAGAGCCTAGACTAGAGTGGTGCTATGTGCTTGAGCTCAGGGATGCCTAGCAGAGGGCACAGCAGCCAAGGAGAGCCAAGAAGAGCCTGGCCAGCCCTTTCTGTCCCACCTGTGCACATCAGCTCTCCTGGGAGAGCCCCACGGCACTGGGAGGGGACAGCGGGAGGTGCAGGGCTGCCCCACCATCTGGAGAAGGGGCTGCTGGTGCTGACACATGGCTCTGCTACCAGCTGGGGTTGCCTGAATTAAAGGAATTTTATTGGGTTATTTTGTTTTTCTGAACAGAGGATGCATTCACTTGGTACTTTACCTGGGAACAAAACAAAGAGTTCATATATCCCTGCGAGAGACCACTTGTTATGAAAAAAATTCCTTGATTGCTTCTGTGTGCTTGAGGCTGTTGTGTTTTTAATTATTTTCATTTCAACAGCACCTCAAAGACCCTATCACAAACAGGGCACCATTTTCCTAGCAATACACAATGCAAAACAGCACCTTCCTCAAACAGGTGACGATCTCAGTACGTCTTAGAGGCTAAGAGAAGTTGCAAGGGAGCAAAAGCACAATGCAACAAGGTGTTTGCTCACAGGCATCCATCAATTTAATAGCCAAGTGGGGACTGGACTCTGGGTTTCTTGATGTGGTGGCACATTCCCACTTTCCTAGTCACGCCAGTCATTATATCTGCCTATGTCTTTTCACTGTGAGGGCAGTTTGCAGAAATCTAATATTATCTGATGAATCTTACATTGTAATGTGTCAGCCATTGTAACTGCTGACACAGCACCTGCCCCTCCTGCTCTGCAGGTGTTGGAGCTGTGCTGCCCCAGGCACCCCTGAACTTCGGGTGATGGACGTGGATTTGTCCTCATGCACATGGTGTGCAGGAAAGGCAGACCTTGGTGACTGAGCAAGCTGCCTTTTTGAAGCACATCAGATTTACCCCACTCACTGCCAGCACATCACCTCCCATGCCAGAGCCAGTCCAGAACTACCAGAAAAGAGAAGGAGCAAGTTAAAGCCAGGTCTGAATTAATAACCCTCACCAGATAAACGAGCCCAGATCTACAACCCCTACAAACTGCAGTGAATATCATTAAAAAGATGGCAGCTAGATCTTCAGAAGAATTTGGGACGACTGCAGTGGAAATTTCCTTCCTCAACAAACCAGGCGGGGGAGAAGAGGAGATGCGTGGCGTAGGCAACAACTCTCATTAACAACATTTCTGCCACCTTCTTCCACAAAGTTTTGACCTCAAAAAGCGAGAAGTGCCAGACACTCCTAAAATACGCCCCATATCGTGATTTTGAAGGAGTGCTCAAACACTGTGGTGACGGAGAGCGTTGTAACATACCCAAGGTTGCATTGTGAAATGAATTGCTTTTAAATGAGGAACCGCCGCGTGAACTGGCAATCACATCCCATTCAACATGCTGTTATTTATCTATCACCAGACCCACACATGGCGCTTAACAAACAAAGGAAAAAATAAAAGCCCTGGAGCACGAGTTTGCTAATCGTAATTAGACATAATCAGATTGGAAGATATTTTGTCAATTATTTCTGTTGTATTGTGCTGTGTTACATTTGTAATAATATGCCAATTTATTAAAAAGGAAAGATTTTGCAGGGAAAAATTTACATAAATGAATTTCCCATTCAACTGTGTTGAAAGAAAATGTCAATACAAGGAAACGCTGTAGCCGTCTTCCAAATGAAAACATTTGCATGTCAAATTAACCTTTTGCTCTTATGTGCGGGTTTTAACTTATGTTAAAAATACATCATCAGTTTTAACACAGAAGCCAATGAAAGGCTGCAGAATAATCACAAGGGAGTGTCTTGAAAATTTCTCTTACAGTAAACTTTAAGGATTTCTATTTCTCCCCCTGCTTTGCTGTACAACACGTTCTGTAAACTGCTTAGTGCTGGAATTTTTTTGACAGCGACAGTGGAGCATGAAACCATATCAAGAGTGGGGGTCAGGCTGGTGCTCGGCGGCAGGAAAAAATTGCACAGCCTTAGAAACGCAGACAGGTTACAGACGGCACAGGTTCAGAGCAACCCAGGCAGAATATAAGAAGCATCTCACCCCGTGAGTGTCTCAAGGAAGGAGACCAAAGGAGCCCCGAGGCCGGGTGAATTGACGGGGCTTGGGGGGAGGCAGGCAGCAGGGGGGCACGGCGCGATGCAGAGTGTTGCAGAGGAATTGGCTGAGCCCAGAAAGGATTCGCTGTAGGGAAATGTCAGCATGAATATTTCATATGTTGACCCTTTTTGTAGCTTCAGCGTCTTAAAAGGCAGCGAATGTAATTGATGGTAGACTCCAGGTAGGTAATTCCTATCCCAGAAGACTGACATATATTACCCCAAAAATGCAGCTCTTGGCTGTGTGCTGCAAGGTGACATGCATTGCCACACAGATTCACTGAAGAAGTATCATCATTATCTGCCTGAACCTTAATTTCCTATGGAATATTGCTCGTATGTTTTTTTCTGTCTAGCTAACATTGCAGTTTCATACAAAAGGGCACAGGAAGGTATAATAAGACTCAGTAGATGCAGGCTGAAACCAGACAAGTTCAGACTACAAATTAGGTAAGGCATTTTTGCCTATCAGTGAAGGTAAGTAAACATTAACGAGAGCTGAAGTGGGTTTTCCACAATTGGAAAGCTTAGCCTTGTAATCGGCTGTTTTTCCAGCACCAAACTCTGCCAACAAATTGTGTGCAGGAATTAAGAGAGGGGCATTCTTTGGTCTGTGCCCTCTCCGAGACTAGACTGGTCCCTTCTGGCCTAGGTTGCTGATTACCCTACAGCAAACTCTCCTGCCCTCAATAAGAGGAAATTTGTGAACTGAAAGCTAACTGCATATGCCTCAGGTTCCAGCAAAACCCTTTTATACTAAAAGCTATTTCCCTGGCTACAGCCTCTATAAAAGATCATCCTGGGTATAGGTTATGCATCGGAGCCCCTTAAATTATATACCCTCTGGTAGTTGATGCGGTGTCTAATGGACTCCTCCAGTGTAGAAGTGAAAACTATACATGCTATGAAAAGGTTTATGCCCAGACCTAGGTCAGTATGGCTTCTTTTCCATGTTTTGAGATCTCAGTCCCTGCTGGCCTTACCCATGAAATCTCTGGAGCAGAGCTCCCATCTGCCTGCACCCAGGGCTCTAGGGAGGTACCAGCACCTCCTGTTTTTGGAGTGGAGGACTGGGGCTCCTGCTGCTCTCTAGGCTGACTGTGCCTGAGCCATCTCTCTCTTGGAGAAGACTTTCAATGAGGACCTGTTGCCAAGACTGGGCTCATGCCCCCCAAGGCATGAAGTTCATGTGCCAGAGGATCCTAAGCCGAGCTCTGCATGCCCTGAGAGCATGGAGCCCTCTTTGTGAAGGGCTGTGCAGAGAGACTCTTCCAGCTGCCCCTTCATCTGACCTGGAAGAGAGGGGTTTGCCAAGCCACCTGTGCCATGAAGGCATGCCTTGTTAACCACGAGCAAGGCTGTGTGCTCTTCCCAGCCACCCAGCGGGCCCTAAGTGCAGCGCAGAGACGAATCCCAAAATCACAAAGCACTGAAGGACCTGGAGATCACTCTTGTTGCTGAAAGTAAGGCACTTATTGAAGTGCTTTCCTGGACCAAAGCCCTTGGACTAGAGACTTCTTCATCAAATAGTAAGATATCTTGGTCTCATGTGGCACTCTACACTAACCTGTATGGCCTGTTTCTCTTTCAGGGCTAGAATGAGAAGTCAATATGTATCATGTAGGAGATGGAAGAATAAATCCCAAAGTTTACCTTTGCTTTGCTTTGGTTTCTTCTGTTGTCATCAAAGGAAAGCTGTTCCAGGGGAATTTAAATATTAATATGGGCTAAAATGGAGGATAAACCAAAAAACACAAGGAAAACATTTTACTAATCTATAAACCAGACAGAGCAAACTGCCAGCTGGGAATAATGCTAAGTGGGCACTTTAAGTTACTCTGTGGAATGTGAGTTTGATCAATTCACTCCAAGCCACATTAGTCTCATAAAAGCTGAGAGTAGCATTTTCTCCCAAGGGTTTTCTTTGAGGGATATGCCTCTCAGAGTGCAGCATCACAGAGGCAATTAAGGATGATAATGTTTTTTGCATATACTAAGGAACTGATGAGTCAACATTGATCAAGACATGCTTTCATCATTTTTTAAATGCACTTCCAAGTTCACTGCACAGTTGTTACTGAGCTGACAGAAGCAGTAATGAGTAGTTAATATTATTGTATCATGACCCTGTGAACTATTTTTGACAAGCAAATGCCTTCCAGGACACCAGTAGGGAAAAACAGTGTTCACATTAATCGTGTGTGCTCTTAGTCAGGTGGGAAAGAAAGTGCTTGGATATGTTACAAGACTTTGTAGCATCACTGGCGCATTCTTACTCTTCCCTCCCAGATTAATTGACATTAAAGTTCCCAGGTCTCAGTGATGGCTGCAGACTCATTACAGGTGCTGCTTTGTTTGTATATCATTACTGTTCCACAAGCATGTAATTTATTGCCTAGAAAGGATTTCTGGATATTTTCCCAGATGTAAAATCACAGAGGCTTATATTTTGTACTCCGACTGACAACAACCCTACCTGCATACATTCTCTCTCTCTCTCTCTCTCACACACACTTGACTTTGAACTCTGACATTTATCTCATGACATAAATTCCTTCAATTAACCAACACAATACATTAGTACATTTGTTAGTCCTAGCCTGAATTCTCTTTTGGAATAGCTAAGCAGAGTCGTAGTAATGTTGTCATAGTTCATTTTGTATACATATTTTGCAGCTAGGCATTTCAAGAGTTATTGGTGAATGTCCTGCTATGGTAATGGTCTTAATTCAAGGTTATTTATAGGAAAAGGTGTCTAGTCCTTGTAAAAACTGTACTTGACTCTGTGCTTCCTGCACAACATGACATATTACCTTTCCCTCTGAAGTTATCATCATGCCTTTCCTATATAAATTTTCAGTCCATTAGGACAATGCAAGACTTAAAGGAAGTGAAATTGTACATTCAGTGGTGCTCTTGAAAGTGCAGGGCCATAAAATGGAAACAGAAAAACAGCATGATCAGAAGCCTTATAGTTCTAGGCTCATTTGCTTATTTCAGACTTTTTCATCCTTTAGACACCAACTACAATATGATCCACTATTAGCTAAAGCTTAGGAAACCCATGGCACCACCCAGAAGTGTGCAGTCCAGAGGAGAGTGAAACTCCCATCATGTTCCTAACTATCCTGTGCAACTTTGCAGAGAGAATTTTTTTTCCTCCTGAAATATGAGGGGACACAGAAGGATCTGGGAATGTGACCAAGCATCACTGGATCACAAGGTAGGACTTCCATCAGCAACATTGCCTGTTGGCTGGTCCTAAATGGTCTGTGCTAAGTTCCTATGCTAACTTTCAGGACCAGAGTGCCCACACAACTCCTCGGTTATCATAAGGATAGACTGAACACCACTTTTGTCACTTTTTTTGACAAGGAGCCAAGAAATCGTTCTTCACATTTGCTGGAGTGAGGATTTTTAGAGCAGCAGAGTTCACATCTCCTGACCTAACTCATGGCAAGGAGAGCCTAAGACTCTCCAGGACTATGACTCTTCATCATGTTGATCCCTGCTGCAGCAAACAGGACAGGGAGATACCTTTAACTAAATGATCACCCATACTCAAGTCCATTGCCTGTTACCGAATTGCAGCTGTTTTAACACTAAAATGATGTTTTATCAGGTGTTCTCAACAATCTTTGCTAGACAATCCAGCGTTGTTTTGCATGAAAAGGGCAATGGAGCTACGTGGTTATAGCGACTTATTCTATACGTGGAGTATTCACACCCGTAGCAATAATTAACACTCCCTCAGAAAGCACGGAGGGCTGGGAGCCTTCCCATTGCTCTGGATAACAGCCTTAGTCACACTTTGCAGTACCGCGCCATTTCCACACATTTACCCGTAGCAAATCGCTTGTTTCTGGGGTGATTCACAGCCACGGCTGCTTCCCATCCTCCCAGGGGCTTTCTGCAGCACGAGGCTTCCCACAGGCTCGGCAAGACCCGTGCCCGAAGCG
The DNA here is from genome assembly GCF_013377495.2 of Cygnus atratus. Classification (NCBI taxonomy): domain Eukaryota; kingdom Metazoa; phylum Chordata; class Aves; order Anseriformes; family Anatidae; genus Cygnus; species Cygnus atratus. The sequence goes on from NC_066363.1 coordinate 37,418,603, forward strand.
GGCTGTCATCGGCATCCAGCCCAGGCTTCTTTTCTAGCAAGAGCAGACCAACGGGTGCTCCTCCACGAGCAGATTAGCCTGGCCCTGCAGAGCACCGTGTCTCTCTGAAGGGATGCTGTCAAGAAGAAAAAGGCAGGTCAGAGCCTCGGTGGGAGCAAATTAGCCCAGCTGCCTCAGCTGCACCGCAGTCGGCGGGGTGGTGCCAGCTGATGCTGGCCCAGGAGCTGACCCCGTCTGTCTAGGAAAACCAGTGTGAATCTGGGGCTGGAACAGTGCTTGAGAAGGGATTACCAAAATCAAAAGGAGCGCGGGGGTTTTGCCCACTTCTCACCACTCGGGCTCTTTCCCATACACTGCTGGAGCGCTGAGGCTGGGCTTTTGTGAATGCGTTTTTGGCACTCTCAGGGTTGCAAAATGTTGTGGTGTGGCTTTCTTACTAAGATTAGAGGAAGCTGCAAAAAGCTTCCCAAGCATGCTGAATGTCTGTTACGTGTGAGGCTGTATCCCATCCCTTCCATCTTCGGGTGATAGGAGCTGACACCTGGGAAGCAGCGAGAGCAGAATTTGCCACCCTGTGTCACCCCACGCCCCTGGCACCCCTGGAGCCCCAGGAGAAAGTGATGCTGCCACGGTTCTTTTTTGTTTTGGTTTTGGGTTTTTTTGGTCACTCGAGCCTTAAATAAAAGGTCCAGCTAGCTGGAGCCTGTTGCTTCAAGCACAGCTTCATTTGCTGGAGTTTTGACAGAGCTCAAGCAGGATTTCTCTAGCTTTCATGGGTTGTGGCTAAACTTCGTGCACAGTTTGTCCTTCAGGAGTTCCCAGATGTCTCAGCTGACACCTCCCTGGCATGTATTTCAGGGGAAGAAAGATGTAAAAGAAGCTGTCACACATCTGATTGGATTTTGTCTTCTTGCAGTGTTATAATACTGTTGGTAAATACAGAGGAAAATTGGCATCAGCTCCAGTTTTCTTCCCAAGTACCAGGACAGGTCCCGCTTTGATTCCCTGGGTGATCTGCAAACTTGGAGGATGGGTGGCCTTTATGCTTTTGTCCACAGTTTTGGCCTTTTCACATCCATTTTACCTCCAGAACCTCCAAGGTTTCCCAGATGTTACCTTTGCTTCCGTGCCGCTGGCAGCCGGTGCACTGGCAATCATGTTTAAATGGCAGGCTTCTGAGTAATGCTTCTTACTCAGGGATCCAGTTGCCAAAGGCCTTGTTTCATTAATTCTGTGGGAAATCATCTTGATCATTTGCCCAGATCTGTTTGGTACTTAAACTGGGAAATCGATTTTAATGAGATTTAAGGTATGCATATATAACTTATCATGTGTCTCCAAATGTATCAGATTCCCGGACAAGTTAAATCAGGCCCATTAGTGTGTGGCTAACACTTAGCCTGATAAAGTAGACATCATGCAGTTGTGAAAAAGCCCAGGGAACAAAGTGCTTGATGCCCCTGTGCTCACCAAGGACCCTACAGGACAGCTTGGAGGCACAGAGGCTTGTCCCACTGCATTTGGCCTAACATTTTTCTCCTCACTTTTATTACCCACATATTTGAGCCTTGAACTGCTGGGATTAGCAACCACCCTCTGCTCCACTTGTGGCACTGCCCAGCATGACCCAGACTTGATGTCTGGCTGGAAATCTTACACCCTGCTACTTAGATGCTTCCCTAATTTCCACGTTGCCTGGCTGAGAAGCTGAAGCTGCCCTTTAAGGTAGTTCAGGATGAGAGATGCTGACAAACTAAGATTGCACTTGTTACACAGCACAACTGAGAGGGCTTAGTCAGAGGAAGGAACCCAGCTACAATCGTAATTATTTTCTGTTATCTCTGTAGTCTTTGTGTTTGCAGGCTCTCCTGGGTTCCATGGTTACTTTAGTTTGTATGTGCTTCCTCCTCAAACATGATCAGCAGGAACACATCTTTTTTGGAACTGGTAATCTGGTTAGAGCAAGAAGGCAGGCAGATGCACAGGGGTTTTCTTTTATCAGTAGCTTTTGAAGTGATCAGTCACAGTTTTCTTAAGACTGCCTCAAATGAGCATCAGTCCCACTGTTAATAATCTGATTTCAAGGTGAGCTCATGGGCATGGCAAGTCCCCAGCACAGTAATTATTTGGGGTGCTTAGAAGCAATGAGAGCTCCTCATAGAATACTAATTATATCAGAAAGGTTTTTAATGATTACTTTCTGTTCAAAGACAGAAGAACAAAATATGGCATACTTTCCACATATATCCTGTGTACCTGTGAATAAATATTCCTTGTGTGGGGGCCACATGGATGCTCTGCTAAGAAATATCTCAACCCTTACAGGAAATCCAACAAAGCCAGGGTCAACATGCGACTGCACCTTGGTTGTGCCTGAATTCTGTACGTCTCTGCTTTCAGAGCCTCAGTTTCCCTCTTTTCATGTCTCAACACCAGCAGAGCACCAATCTTTTTTAAACAACAATTCCTATGCCAGCTATCAACCTATCAACCTTCTAATCAAAAATGTTCATGCTGGTATATTAAGTATAAATGTGGACAGGCTTCCAGGATCAAGGGCAAAATGATCTTCCTACTCCAGATGAAGATTACTTGTTACAGACTATTTTAAAAAAAACAAACACTTATCCCCCCAGTAGCACAAAACTCAGGACGTTTCTCTGACTCTTTTTACATTTTTAGTGCTTTGCTGCTACGTTTTTCGTATTTTCAACAGCTGAGAATACCTGGCTAATAAAACCAGAATCAGACTGCTATAATTAAAATGGAACAGTGGATATCATCGCATAATATCAGGAAATGAGCCAATACTTCCATTTACACTTTGCACTGAAATAAATGTATTCCAATAATATTATCAAAGGTAAACCACAGAGGTACTTGGATGTGATGAATTTATTATGATACACCATGTACTTTTTATATGAAAATATCCTCTAAAATTGGTGAAGTTTAACACATTCTTGCGTTACAGAAATAAATTATTCATAAATAATTCCACTTAAAGCTTTGACACTCCATAAAGCATAATTTCCAGTAAGATGAGCATTCTGAGAGGATCTTCTCTTTGAAGAGAAGTGTAAATAGTCATATGTTGACATTACAAAACTGAAAGTCTTTCATTATAATAGAACCAAGTATTTGCAGTCAAGCACAGAGATTTCTACAACATAGAAACAGATATTTAAAAATTAATAAATATCTTTCTGAGTAATCTGAAATCTGAATTAAGTGTTCCTAAATTTGCCCTATGCTTCAGACAGATAAGGAATATATTCCTTGCATATCAAAGAAATTAAGATCTGATTTCTAAGCCCCTTTTTAAAGTTAATAGAACTCTTCCCCTGCCTGAGGACATTTGGAGATGGGTGATAATCTAGCCACTTCACATCTTCATTCGCCCAAAAACTCCTTACTTTGATGTGATGTTTGTTGCTGTGTTCATGGCATTTGGTAAATGGTAAGACCAAAGAGGTCTGCGCTCAGTCTCCTGTGCGCAGGTACCTCAATCAGTATGAGCTGCCCAACCAAAAAGCCTCTTCTGCACTAGTGCTGAGCTCAGTGTGCTGGTGCCACAGGCAACTGCAGCAACTCCGTTGCTTCAAGGCAATTAGGAAATATTGAGCCTCTTCTGAAAACTCAGACTGCTTGTATCCAACACTTATGCATAGGTTTGGACATTTTGGCCAGAGTGCCTGACGTTGTTTTATTCACCTGCACCTGATCTCACGTAACCGGTGAGATTGTGTCAACGAGCAGTGCAATTGCATGAGCCAGTGCACATTTGTGCAAGTACAGCCACAGGAGGAAACACCTGGATACCACCACTCCCAGAGAGTCGTTTCAATACCATCTGTGGGTTTTTTGTGACTACAGATGGACTGTGATTTTTAACAGAGTTCCTTCTTCCCAGGCGACAGTATTTGAAATTCTGCCTGTAACAGCACTTGTTTGTCCACTGCTGTAGAGCACGTTATTGATCAGTGCACTAACATGTCCCTTGTTTCCTAGAGCAATTTTGTTTGTATGGACATTTCTGCCCTATCATCTTCTAGCAAACTTGGGCAATGTGCAAGGCAATTGTAGCAATACCCCCTAAAATTTAAAAAGCAACATGAACTGCATGTTACAGCCACATGAAGCCTGCTCATTGTGAAGAGGAGAGATCTGGCGCAGCAGGAAAGAGCAGACCCTAATGAGGTGCCCATTCATGCACCAGGGAGGGACAGACACCCGAGGGTAAGAAGTGGTGCCCTCAGGGCCTACAGATCTGCAGTTTTTCAGGTAACATACTAATAACACATCTTTCTTCCTTTCTTTAAGACCAAACAATGTTATCTAGTGCTTAAACACTACATCTTTTCTCTCTTTTTTTTCTCACCTTTAATTAGCCTCTGTAAAAATCACAGCATTGGGGGCTAATTATCCTCAGTCTCTTTTTTCCAATAAAAAAGCTAATGGTCATTTTAATACTTTAGATACATTCTTATTAAAAAATAATAAAAAAAAAAGTAGCAAGAAAGCCTCCAACATCATCCTAGACAAAAACATGTTTAGTATGTTGGTCTGCATTATTAGCGTGAATATTTTTTAGAAGTTGAAAAATCAAATTCCCACAAAAATAAAGCACCAGGTGCCATTTTCTTTGTGACTTTTTTTTTTTTCCTGATTTGGGAACTAGTTCCTGTAGAACAGATGGGGCCAAATTTCGCTCTCATTTGCATCAACCTCACTCAGTTTAATTCAATGACAGCAGCTCATAGCACAGTTATAAGATACCTCTCTTTCTGGAGCTCCATAGTGAAAAAAAGGCAAGTGAATTCTTTCAGACCTCTTCAGTTAAACATACAGGAAAATCAAACAATTTAGGGAACATATGGCAGTGTCACTTTTACAAAACACGTTATCACCTGCACAGTATGAAGACATGGTAGATAATGTCAGAAACCAGGGAAATACAGTAAATAACTCAGAGGGTAACAGTAGTACAAAGAAGAGCACTGAGAACAAAAAAAGAAGCCATACAGACCCACCAAAATGATTCAGACAAAGAAGACCTCTTGTTCAGCCACATTATGCACTCTAATTTTAAATATCAAGCAGTTTTTTTATGCCTCTTTAATATGAACACAATTTCTACCTGCATGTCTGTGTCTATGCATGTGTATATATATATATGTGAAATTATCACTATTTCTTAAATAATAATAAATAATGTAATTTTTTTTTAACCTAAATATTATTTGATGACTAAATGTCATGAAGCAAATCAATTTAACATAGCAAAGTTTATGTGGCTGATCTGAACACAAGACCTGCACAAGGCTGAACAAATGCATTTTCTTGGTATTTTCTGGGCCTTGCTGTTCTACGTTTCAGGCTTGTCTGTGTTTAGAGACAGGATAGCCCAGGAAAAGGCACAGGGTCAGTGAAGGAACACAAAGAATTTGAGAGGTTTGGCACAGGAAAGCTGGGGAAATCTGATAGATTGAGGATATCTACTGTTCTGGACTGGAAAAAACACTGACTTCCCAGGGGTGCAAAACAAAAACATTAAAAAAAAAAAGGCAGTCAGTTGCAGTGAAAATACAGGAAAAGTCCCATGATCTCCATGTGAGCAGTCTTTAACCTCACACCACAGAAAGCTCTCTGGTCTTGCAGGATGGCTGACACCATCTTCCCCCCCGCTGATATTTGTGCTGGCCTAGGCCCCTCGTGCTGGGAGCACCAGGCTGGAGCTCCACAGGCCCACGGCAGGGCACTGCCGGTGGGGTGAAAGAGCCATCATGCTCAGCAAGCTTTCCCATTTTTACTAGGGTGAGATTATTTGGAGAAATTGATCGTTCCTGGGAAGAACGCACTGCGTTCTCCTGCACAGGAGATCTGGTGGCCAGGAACAGTGGAGCCAGGCGCACATACAACTTGCCAGCCACCGGTGGATATCTTTATTCAGTCCTGGTTGGCAGCATCTGCCTCACCTCCAGCCAGAAAACCCTTAGTCCCTGCACTTACGTGTCTAGGAAATAAAGGCACATCGTAAGGTCCCCCTTCATCTGACCCCAGCTGGTTTTCAGGTGGCCTGGTCAGCGGCTGTGGGATTGGTTTAAGTGAAAACACGTTTCCCCCATCATTCAGTTCCCTTTTGCCAGTTTTGAGTTATTTCTGTCTATTGCACCAAAGCACAAATTATCAGTCGATGTGTCAGCCTGTAATTTGTTTCACAATGTGAGCCCATATGCCTGAGTGGTTCTGTTCCCCTTTCTTTCAACAAAGCCAGTCCATTCTTTAATTCGATTACAGCCCTTCTTAGCTGGCTTCCTCACAGATCCCCAGCAAGCCCTTCCCACTGCTTTGCAGATGATAAGGATACCAGCACCCTCAGACCCTTCAATTCAATTTTTATGCAAGTTACAAAGACAAGGGGACCACATCCAGACCCTGTGAGGTGCTGAGCTCTTGTTCCGTTCCAGAAACCCCCCTTTGTTTCCAAGGAATGAAATGCTCCTCAGTGTGTGCTCAGCACCTCGCAGGATCCCACAATTAAGTCATTTCCCGAAGGCCACTGAGTGAATCAGAAACGGTGCCAAGAATTTAACACAGCTTCCTGGATGCATCCCCTGCTAACCATGAGCACAAAACCATGCTCTGTTTACCCAGAAATTGGGCACACACTGAAGTTGTAGTACTGCATGATAACATCCCATCCCTAATTACTCTTTCTCTCTACTCTCTTTTCCACAGCCCCATCCGGAGCATTAATTCGCCCGTTGAAGTTGCATTTTTTCTAGAAGGCCCGATGGGAGCAGGGCAGTCACTGGCCAGATCTGGGCCCAGAGGGGCTCCCTTTGCCAGAGCCACCTCTCCTGCAGAGGAGATGTCACCTCCTCTTCCAGACTCTTCTGCCTTTCTCCTGGACCCTGCAGTGGATTTGTCTGGGGTCCTGCTCCAGGACAGAGGAGCCTCTCAGGAAAGGATGACACCCTTCTCCTCATCTCTCTCTGCATTACAGATCTCCTAAAAATTGGGTCCAGGACTAACACTGGGGGCTACTCTAAGCAAAGTTTTATCTGCTCTTTCAAAACGAGGAAAGAGGATTGTTCCTCAACCTGGCATCTTCCCTTGGCAGGATCTGCTCCCTGGAGAAGGGCTGAGGTTCTGGGCTGGGGAGAGACTTAATGTTCTGCTTGGAGGGACTCTCACTGTAAAGGCCGAGACACAAGCCACATAAGGGAACACTGCTGAGCTGCTGTGTATGCCAGTTCTGCCCCCACCTCTCTAGCATATGGCCTTTCCTTCTCTTGTCCATCATCAGAACTGACACTGGGTGCCTCACACTCTCAGAGGGGCTTTTCTTACCACTGTTAAATTTGACTTTTCCCTCCTATGGCTGCTCACCCAGTACTATAAGATCCCTGCTCCTGACACCACACTAGCTGCATGACACCCAAATGAAAATTAACATCACATTTGCCAATGCTCACTGTCTGCAGCAATGCAGTAGCATCTACACCCCTAAGGCACCCACAACACTGCTGCACCCGATGGGGTTGCTGCCTCTCCCCGGGGAGCACGACCCATGGCACTACTGGTCCGTCAGGTCTGCTACCAGGCACAAGGCCTCAGAGCTGCCCCCTCTCTCAGAGCTTCTGGGACTTTCCTATCAGGCTACATTTTTATTATCCTGTCAAGGGTTTGGCCTTTACTGAGTGTTTTACTCTACTCTAGGCCTAGTCTAGTCTCCTAGTCCAGCATTTATCCAAAATTGCACCATTGGCTTATTGTGCCAGTCATGTCCTTCTCCGTGTTTTCACTGGCTTTTTGGCTTGCCACCTAAAATCACATTGCTCACATACCACGGACTGCCTGTACTACTCAAATTCCCATAATATAGTTTCACATCTAGCCACATTTTCGCAAATTAACTGTAAGCTTTCACAATCACCAATTGCTTTAGAAAAAGCAATGATCACAAATGAAACTAACTTGGCTCAATTATCTTCATTTTGGCACCCACTACTTGCAGCTACAGACTGAATCACTGTGTAAACTCTCTCTGGTAGAACTGGTAGATCATTTCTAGAGAATTTCAGTCCTGGAAGGCAGAATGACTTTGTGCTTCCTTTCAGGGTGTATTATCATTTTCTTTCAATCCCAAATTGCTCACCAACTACTCCAAACCAAGAAGCCAGGGCTCTAGGGCTGTGTCATTCCCAGACCCGCTTAGAATTACTTAGAGCCTTGAGCATGACATGAGGGGAACCTCTAAAGCTTTACCTAGTTGTTGCAAGGTCAGCTTGGGAATACAGTCCCCTCACAAAGAAAAGCCCTAAAAATATAGTGAAACTCCCTGAAAAACAGAGAGACTAACACTGTTACCAGTCACAAGGGAGGAACGCAGGACCTTTCTTACAGACTAAATACAGAGCAGAACAGTAAGTAGAAATTATTAGATTCTGCACAAATAGTTGTTTCCTACTCTCTCGGGGAGGAAAAAAAAAAGTAATAAAGTAATTTCCATGGAGGATATGCCAATATTCACAATATAATCTCTATTTCAAAGAATCTTCCTAGGTGTCAATAAATGCATTGATAAGACAAAATTCAACACCAAATGACAGCCTCAAATCCAATGGATAGTTCTCCCCTCCTCCTTCAAGAAAATAAAAAATAGTACATCACATACACCGTACATCAATCTGTTTCTTGGAAAACTGGCATATTGTAACACCCAGGGTTGGCTCTGATGCTTCCATAGCAGCCAGACTCTTGCTAGCTTGAGGACTGGTTGCTGAGGATGGCATCAGGCTTTTCTCCATGGCAATGCCGACCACTTCTGCTCAGCCATCTGTCTAATCCATCACCTTTTAAATTTCACTGCTGTCCTTGTCCATGCAATTCTGCCATTTCATATGCAAGCATGCTGCATACAAATCCCCAGTGCAGAATTTCCCTGTAAAATTCCAGGTGTTGTTCAGAGATTTTATTTAAATGAAGGAATACATGTATTATTATCCCAATGAAGATTATAAGAAGTTGTTTTTTTTTTGCACTGCCTCAGCCAGTGCAATTTTATTTAAGATTACTTAAGGTATCAAAAATGACAGGCTTACTGAAATGTATTCTGGTTTTCTTATAGGCTCCACTCGAATTGTTAATTCTGCTCCTGGTTGCTGAGGAGTTACATAATGATAATAATTAACTTGCATTTCTACAGTATTTTCATGTCATGAGTATGTTCTACAAGCTGTACATGAAAATAAATGGAAAAGCCACTATTTCTAGGGGGTTTACACCCATTGTCAATGCTATGCAGATAATAAGGAATGATAACCTATCTAAATGAAATACTTCGGAATACAGGCAGCTGCAGAACTGCAATTTTCTTGTGAAAATTTAGGGACTAATGTAAAGATTCTGATCTTGGAATCATGGGATTACAAAGTTTTTACTTGAAATATCTCTTTGTTTCTGGAAGGTTATATGGAAAAACTTGAATATAGCAAAGTCAGAAGCTCAAAAACAAATGAGAACAACCCCTGCTACTTTCACTTTAAGGCAGTGGTATGATTTGAGAGGGAAGGGGAGGCTCCCCCTTGCTTTTCAGTATGTGCCATCAGCCATCAGTGTTTTTGACATTATGCTGACTGCAACTTGTCACAGAGAGAAGACACAGCCTCCATTAATTAATAGAGGCCTGGCAATCTCTACTCACACATCTTCCAGTGATCTGTGTTTTCTGAGTGATGAATCATGGAACACCTGAAACCTGGGAGTATAAAATACTTGACTTAATTTCTTTCAGCTTGTGGCCATATTATTATTAATTCTCTGCTTTGCTGATTGTCCACATTAAGCTTCTTGTCTATTAAATATGTTTGAAAGGACTTCTGGGCCCTCAGGAAGCAAAATGTTCCCTAGATATGTTATAGTTGGGGTTTATCTATGTCAAGATATACAGGAAAATCTATCCAAGTTTACCACAGATGTAGAATTGCAGAGGATTCATTTAACTGTAATAAACTCCTGTGTGGATGCTCCCATCCAGAATTAAACTAGTTTAGTTTGACCAAGTCCACTTTATTTCTGAAGGACTTAAATAAAGTTATGGCTCAGCTACTTTTGTTGAGAATGGGAGTGTAACACAGGGACTAGTTCAGACTTAAATCAGCCTGTTTTTTTTTCCTCTCCATGAAGAATGACCCTCAGTGTGACGATCTACATGGAAATCCATGCTCTTCTACAGCTCTTCCTCCAATCTCAGGGCTCGTTTTCCTCTCCATTATGGGAAAAGTAGTAAATGGACCAGGTAGCCACACGGCACTTGAACAGATAAAAATAAACATTTCACCTGCCTGTATCCCACCAGCTGACTCAGCAGTTGGAGAAGGAGACCTTTAAATTCACTCTATTTATTTGCAAAAGAGAGGACCATGTTTCATGTCATGGGGAAGGTCAGAGAGCCCAAGCCTTTTGCAACCTCACTGTCTTGGACATTTTCTGGTGGGCAGAGTCCAAATGCCATCACATCATTTACAGTCCTCGTGGAGGTTCTAACCCAAAGGATATGCCAACATTTTTCATTTGATCCACCTCCTGAGTTTATTGACATTACTCCTGATTAAACAGGGTAAAGAGAAAGGAGGAGTAGAGGAAACCAGGATTTGTAGAAATACTGGCTCACTGTGCTTCACTTGCAAATGCTAGTCAGGCTTCAGAAAAATGCAGTAAGTTATGGCTGATCCAGCAAAAAGAGAGAAAAAGATGAAGATAGCAAGCAAAGGCTATCCTCTCACCAAGCTGCTGGCAGGAGCAGCTACTTGTATCAGGACCACAGAGAAAAATAAGTGGGGACTTTTTTGTATATTTGTTTGTTTGTCTTCCTTTTACATGTAAAGAATGATTAGGCAGCAAGGTTTGATTTTTAGAGAGAAACACAAGTCAATACAATCTAGATGATTAATCCTATACAAGCAATTGTTGCTTAAACTGGCAGGCTTAAAAATTCAGAGGGTGCTGCTTTATCATTTATAATTATGTAACATTGTAATGCCTTTGCCTTTACTCCACTTGATACTTGAATTAAACTGCAATCTGAAAATTCACAGCTAAGCCATTTTAGGGGGAGAGGGCAGAAGAGTTGCATCTGAATTTTTTATTTGTGGTCCAAACCAAACCTGCAAAGGCCCTATTCTGAGATTCCCATTTAAAAGGAACTGACATCTTGCAAGAGCAAGACATGTTAATGTGTTCATATTTTTAAATCTGAACTGGAACCACAGCCTTTGTTTGACCTTGACTCTTAACCTTTAAAGCTTCTTTACCTCAGCCCATCTTTGTGCACTGCCTGTTTAGGCAGTGTCTCTCCAGACACAATTCTGTTTTTGTGTCACATTTATTTTGCTTTTCCAGTAAATTACCTTTTTTTTTTTTTTTTTTTTCTTCCCCATCTGTAAAAAAGGTCAGAAAGAAGAATTACTGTGCATAGGAAATCAGCATTGTTTTCTTTTGCGTTTGCAGCCAGCTGCCAAGCACAATAAACACATCCAGTTGCAGCAAGGCACCCTTCCCACGGACTAGTCAAAGAAAGAAAAGGGGCGAAAGAGAAGATATTCTGAAAATTGGGAGAGGATGCCCGGCTGCAAGTGTGCTGTTTTCTGCGCTGAACAGCAGAGGGGAGCAGCAGAACGGCGTCCGTCCGGCTGCACAAGGGCTGCGCCGTCCAGCCGCTGGAGAAGCCCCCAGACGGGCTCCCTGGTGCTGGGAAGATGCTGAGACCTCTCTTGCACCAAAATGTGGTATTAAATACGGTTAGTCGCTGGCTGTGGGGTGAGGAACCTCTTTGGCAGCACGTCTTCAAGATGGTGCTGGGAGGACTGCCTGCTGTTAACACTGTGTTACACCCTTAGTGGTCCAGATCTGTGGAGATGTCGAAACGTCCGGTTCCCACTGGTTTGGTGCCAGACACTATTTCCCTGTGATAAATCTGTATGGGCAAATGACATAGCCAGTTATATTCATTCTAATTGAAGCTAGCATACAAGAGGCTCCGGAAATAAGTTCCCACTGTGAAAGCATACCGTATCATCACTTGAACGCTCACACTTTGCTGTGTCTGTGGAATCTGTATATTTCATATAACTGATGCCATGAGAGATGTGGGAGCCAACCCACTGAAACAGAGCAGAGGCCAGTGGGATGGACTCTTACTGGGGCGGTGAGCAATGGGTGTGAGGTGTTAGGGAGCACTCAGCCCTGAGAAAGCTCATGGCAAGGGCTTAAATGGATGACACAAAGGATGGGGAGGCCTTCTAAGAAGGTTTGAGACTGTAAACATCAGCTGCTTCCCATGTGATAGATACGCAAAGACTAGAAGACTGCTTGCCTTGAAGATCACCTGGTCTTCATATGAACCTGTACAAAAGTCTCTTAGCTGCCTGGTGAATAGCCTTGGCATGATCCCAAACCACGCAGGATTTGTAAGCAGATAGTCTGGAACATGGAACAGCCTTGCAGGCTGTCCAGAAGCAGGTCAATCACCAATGTGGCAGGGTTTGCCACAATTGCATCCACCCCGCATTGTGGTACATCCACACCTGCAGTCCAGCACATGGGGTCTCTTTCCCCGTGCCCATAAGTTTGGAGGCATGGTACCAGCACTGCTGCTGCTTCTTTGGGATGGGCTCCTTCAGGCACAGGTGCAGATGACACGTCCCTACAGAAAGCCACTCCTGCACTGAGATTTGTTGGGGCTACCAGGCAAAACCCCTGCAGATAGAAGAGCTCTGCAGAACAGCTATTCTTTCTTAGAAGACCCTCAACCAAATGCCTCATTTTAAACAAACGGAGATGAATATGGAAAAGAAAAGGGGCCCCAGTGAATGGTATTTCCTGGGCTGAGGAACAACAAAGAAACCCAGAGTCTTAGACCTGTCCTTCAGGAGTTAAGAAGTAATACTGGAAGTATAACAAAATTTTGGGGGTCCTGTTTAGGGAACTTGTTGTGGGATGGTTGCTGAAAAGGCTGTTTTTTGAGACTCCCAGCAGTGCACAATCCATCAACTGAACTGCTGTAAACTGCAGCCAGGGATCAGGACTGAGATGCGAAGAACAGAAGTCACAGCAACTGCAGAAAAACAGCTTTAGTTCCAATAAATATGAAATTAATATTTGGGAAAAATATAAAATTACAGGGCAGATTGTAGGCTCCATCCAATATCACGTGTTAAATTTACAAGTTAAGGATGCCAGCACAAGAAGAGTTTGGAGTGAGAAGCTGTAGAAGTTCTCATCTGTGCACTGAGTCTGTGGATTAAAATATAAGAGTTATTCTAGAAGAAGAAATATAGAAACCCTGAATGGTTTTCCTACACAAAACTACACTTTAGTAGTGGAAACTCCTTCAAACATACCATTCTGGAAACAAAGACACAACATTTTATTAAAAAATAAGGAAAAAAAAAAAGAGAGAGAGAGAGAAATTGCACTGGTCTTCCTGTGGTGGGCAATCTTTTCTTACCAAACTGCGAGATAATTTATTTAACAGAGAGGGGGACTCCACGCTAAAATCCCAGGCTCATTTCATTCATTCAGACCTCCCACCTTTTCCCCTGCAGCCTTGCTGGCCTGGCTTCCTGCACAACGATAACATTAACATCAGCTTAAAACCTCACGTACATGACTTCAAGATACACTCGTGAACTCTGGAAGAAACAAACACTCCTTACCACAGTGAAGTGTGGTGTCAGCAAATGTGAAAAGCACCAGTCCTGCTGGTAACAGTAGCTATGAAATAAATCCTGCGCAAACTGCCTTAGTGTTAAGGCTGCTGCTTTTGTAGTGGAGAGGCAGTGCCAAAGCAGATTGCATCAACGAGACAAATTGAACAGAGCAGCGAAATGATCTGCTAAATTAATAGTGCACTGTACTATTTTCACCATAGCAATTATCTACATTAATTCACCTTGGAAAGATAAATGTGGAGGGGCTGCCAAGGGATGCTGTCAGAAAGGAGGGAGAGGGAAGAAGAAGGGAGGACACGCTCACAGCCAAAGCAAGGTGGGCACGCATGCTGGGCAGAAGGTGTTGCTTCACAGAGGGATTCAGCTGCAGAAATGGTAACTAAAAAGAGGATCTGGAAGCAGACATAATGCTGGAAGGAGGCTGGCTAGAGAAAGAAATGAAGAGCACCAAAACCCCTTTGTAAAGCTGGGCTGAAGGGAAGTGGGAAAGGAAGAAAAAGCCCTTCACTTCATGGATGCCTGACGCTGGCCACCACATCTTCCCAGCATGGGAGCACATTTACCAGGACCTTTTTTAAACAGAAATATTTTACGTACTGGGTATTTTGTCACTTGCCACTGCAATGCTGGCATTCCTGAAGTCAAATGTAGCTTGTGATGCTCTCGTATTAGCTATACGTCATGATGTAGGACGCAATCCCAGAAAACAAGTATTGACGTTTGACCAGGATAACAGGTCACGGTGAAGGATTTTTAATGATCGTAAGTAGAAACAACCTCTGTTTTATAGCTTAGCTAAAAGAACCCTATGAAACCAAACAGCCTATAATTACCTTTATAACATCACCTACCAGTGCAATCACGCTGCTCAGGCTGCTCCCCTATCCCCCACCGGCAGAGTGCCAGCCCTCGCAGCGAACAAAGCAAAATTGCTTTCTTTCTCCCCAAATGGAAAATAAAATTACCCTGAAAGAGACGGAAGGCTAAATGGGAAAGGAAAATTGAAAGATTTAAGGGGAGAGGACAGACAGAAGGGGAAAGAGGAAAATGACTACCGAGGACTATCTGTCTCGCTTCCTACTATTTTTGTGTGTTATGGCCCTATTTTGGGCCGCAGCATTGTGAAAATTCCCTGTCCTTTTCCTACCTGCCATAAAACTGTGAGGACAGCCCGATGGGTGCTGCCAAAAGAGGCTCCCACCTCTGCTTTGACTTTTGCATTCAGCTGCGGTACACAGTTGTTTTTTCCCTTAGCAGATCTTTTGCAGGAGGGGTGTACGTTGGCTGTGCTGCTTCCAGCAAAGAAAGAACATCCAAAATCCATAACCACACAATAACATCTGGGCGAGGCTTGGCCAGCCGCGGATCTGGGAATGGATTTCAAACAAAGGCAGCAGGTTTTCCCTCACATTTTTTATTTGTTTTCACACTTAAAATTCTCAGAAACGGTTCGACAGAAAGTCATGAAAATAAAGCGTAGTAAGCCCACATGGAGCCCAGGGCACAGAGCAAAGGGGGCAAGATTTATTAGAATTTTTCATGTAATAAAAGCATTTTAATTACTTGTATGTAGGAAGTGGCTTCTTCCTTCAGCTGGGGCAGACGGGGGCTTACTTCCTTGGGCCCTGTGCTGGGTGAAGCGGATGGACCATTTCCAGCAGGATCCCTGCCATCAGCGTGAGTTTCCCTGGAGCAGGGTGTAGGGCTTTGGTGCAAGATCAGGAGTATGTGATCCAGTGCAGTGGGATTCACTTGTGCCAAGTCTGGTTTTGCCCTATTTTCTGAAAATGCACTAAAGAAAGCATAATGTGAAGTTATTTGTGATGGAGGTTTGAGCAGATACTATGCATGTGCCAGGAATAAATGGGGGGGATTGGCTTCCAAGGCAGTCTACTCTTTTCTTTTTTTTTTGAGAGCTGAGCTAAGGTAATACTGAAAATTCAAACCGATCTGAAAGATCAGCCCCTGTGGTTGGAGGATTTAAAAGCCGTTTCAGCCAATATTGCCCTCCACAAAATAAGTCTTGCTGGTAGGATGGATGCCAGCAGAGCACTGCCAAAAAGATAAGAAACACCTGCCTTCTCTGGTCCCTTCCTGCGGTGTGTGTTACTGCAGCAACACTGCAACAGCAGTGCGGCAAGAGAGCATGAAGCATGCTACATCTAGCTTGCTCTTGGGGAACAACAAATGTGGCTGTCACGGAGGACAAAGCCGAGTTTGGGTAACCACACTTCTGGCAATCACCAGCTGTGGCCCACTGCAGCTGAGAAATTTCCTTGTGGTCCAGAAATGTTTGACAGAAGGACCTCATTTGTTGAATCTCTCTCTCATTCCAGCACTGGTTCTGGGTTTCTAGTATCAAGAAAGCACGGCATAGACCGCTACCAGGCTTAAGGAGGAAGGCAGCCATACAGTACTCTGAAGCCCTTTGAGCACACCATTTACTGTGCTTTGCCATGGGTACAAAACCAGCCAAAGGTAGTCAGAAAAGGCCATGCCTCGTGAGCGCACAGGCTGCTGCAGACAAACCTACAGCGATTCAGCGGCAGAGCCATGGTTAGATGTATGTCAAGACCGATGTATTTCTCTGTTGAGGCCTGGGAATTTTTCAAGACACATTCCAGTGAGTCCGTTTGAAAACCAAGTCAGAATTTGAAAATACTTCTTTTCATTGGCTTCCAAGCAAAAAACATCATGTCGTCCCTATGCTGCAAGTGTTTAGGAAATCCACTCCACATCTGGACAATTAAACTGCCTGGAGATGCTCCAGCTCCGGGCTTTGAAGAAAACACTTCAAATGTTGAAAGAAAGCACTGATAAGCCAAAAATAGGGAGATGGGTGGGTTCTATCAAATGAAATCTTTCATAAATCCAAGATCATGTACATATGTATTTAATTGCAGAAGCAGTTTCTGTTCTGCTTTGGACTGCATTAATCTGAAACACTTCCATTGCTGCTCACATTTACACTTTGAGATTCCACCCTGATGTGCTCTTTTTCTTTTCTTTTTTTTTTTTTTAAATTAATAGGATTTCAAACTGCTGAGATAACTTCCCAGCAAGATAATTGTTGGCCTCTGCCACTACATACCGTATTCTATCAGTTTATCTTTGAAAGGCTTAAAAAAACAGCACAACGTTTCAGAGCTTTCCTCCCTGTGGGAAATGACTTTGCCCCGTATTCCTTCCTGTCCCCTTTTCAAATTGCTCTTTTGGCTTCTCAGTTTTGCTGGAGGTTTGTGAGTGCTTGCTGTGGTGAGAACGTTTTTCCACTCTCTTCAGTGTGAAATTCCAGGTACAGTATTATGTCACATCAGATCTTTGTGAAAAAATGTATCTTGGCTCCAAGAGAAAAGATTAATGGAAAAATCATTCTAAACCTGCCAGGAAAATATTTTTTCCCCTTCAGCATGAAAACAAAGTGTAGAGTCAGCTGAGGGATCTAAGGATTAAAGGAAAAGTAATGTTCCCAGCTCTTCTTACCTTTCTCCCTGAATTATTTGAAAGTTCTTGGAGGAAATGGAACAAAATAAAGAAAAACAACTTTGTTTATTCCTATATAACGAGGCCCCTTATTACTGGTGTTTCACTTTGGTATAAACTCTAAGCTTGCTTTTACCAGCGGTGCTATTTTCAGCAATTATCTCTAGCAAAAAAAAAAAAAGCTTTAAAAATAATGGGATAATACAAAGCTATGTCTTTGGCTCCAGAGCCACTCCATCCTTTATCTGTCTAGCAGTCACAGGAAGCTTCCAGTGCTAAGTGAAAGCAATAAATTACAGCACAGGCGAGCCTGGATCTTTGCTGTCACATTTTATTAAACTGGCTAGAGTGCATTAAACTTCAGAAAAGACAAATAAATATGAGGGAGGGAAAGAGAAAAAAGGACCAACATGGCTTATTTTATGTTCTGACACACAACTAGCAAGTGCGTGGTCAGAATGGGGTGTTCCATTGAGGGGCACTGGGGTGATAAGGCAGCTGACCACTTGCCTGGCCCCTTTGTGCCAGTCACTGCTTCCTATTAGCAGCAAAAACCTCCTGGTGCCTCCAGCGATTTTACAGAATTATGGACTCATAGAACAGCTCGGCTTGGAAGGGACCTTAAAGATCATCCAGTTCCAACCCCTCTGCCATGGGCAAGGATGCCACCCACTAGATCAGGTTGCCCAAAGCCCCATCCAGCCTGGCCTTGAACATCTCCAGGGATGGGTCATCCACAACCTCTCTGGGCAACCTGTCCAGTGCCTCACCACCCTCTGAGTGAATTTGTCCCCAAAGAGCTCAGTGGCCCTTGTGTGTCACCATCCCCTCTGTGCTGCGCAGCCCCAGGGATGGGGCAACAAACCTCCCTGTGGCTGAGCAATGCCTTGGGAATGATTTCAAGACCCTTCAGTGCCAAAAGGAGGGAAGTCAAAAGTCACGGAGGGGAGAGGGAAGCACCAACACCAAGAGAGGGGCAGACAGTCCTCCAAAGGCTTTCAGAGGCAGGGAAGTGCAAAGGCCCGGACTAACCTGCCAGCATAAAACAAGGGGAGCAGCCTGGCATAAGGATTCCCTCCAGCACTCACTGAAATCCATAGGAACCCAAACACACCTCTTTGAGGGGGAATTTGATAAATGCCCAACATGGAGCTGACCAAGGAGTAGTCAAGTGCAGCAGCCAGTTTTCTTTTCAGAGAAAATGAATGTTAAAAAGTGTGACGCAGAAGCAGAAGACGACAAAGACTCAGAAGGCTGGATACACCAGCAGGTTGAGAACACACCCAAGAAAGCAGCCCTGCACCCTACTACTCTGAAAACATCTGTACACTGAGTGGCTGCAAACTAGGGGAGCAAAGAGGGTTCAGACATGGAAAACATTATTCCAAACCTAAGAGAGATTCCCATCTTAGCATGCCTTATACTTCTGAACAATTCAGTACAAAAAAAAAAAAAATCTTGGCAAAAGCATGAGCATTTCAATTGGATAAATTACTTCCACGTTTAATCAACCAAGACTGAGCTGTATTTATTAGTGAGTGCAAAACTTCTGGCAATTTAAGAAGGCTGCTTATGTCATTGTCTTCTCTAATACTATTAAAACACTGCTACATTGTCACTATGGAGCCTGAGAAAACTGTTGTGTGGAACAGGACCCAAAAATGATGAATTTTAACCAAATTTGGATGTAAGGAGAACATTTTTCATAATTGAATTCAAGTGTTTTCTGCAATCTGTCGATCCAGTTCCATTGCTCAGCTCCTAATGAGGTCTCTTCTTTCTGGTTGACTTCTCAAACTCCCAGAGAAGATCTGTGCAAATAACAGACACTTTGGGCTGACTAGTGAACCTTCAAACCAAAGGCATTGTTTTAAAATAACCCAAATTTAAAAATATTGCTTTTTGACATAGAAATTAATAGCCATAATGCTTTGTCTTTGGCCAAACATACTGTTTTGTTCAGCCTTACATGAAATTTTTCATTTGGGGAGTGAAGGACGTGGCAGATTCTTCAAAATGTTCCTCAGGTATAAAATCTAAATTTGTTTCAAAATAACAAATGGATTTTAAGAGAAAATGCTAGTACTAAACATTTAAATTTCTCTTTCAGAGCTTAGAAAGCTGGTTCTATAAATTGACAAATTCAAAGATAGTTTTGTTTGCCTCAAATCTGCATTTTTGGTGATATTTGACTGAAAAATACAGAAATGTCACCAAGATTCACCCAGGAGAAGGCTCTGAAAATAGAATTTAAGCCAAAGGGATCCTTCATCAGTGATGAGAGAAAACCCCTAAGCTTATCCTTTCTCAACTCAGTCACTTGCTTCCATGTTATTTGAAATAGTAACAGAGTACTTTAACAAATTTTCAAGCTAAATTAAGCCTCAGTAACTCAGAAGTTCTGCTGGGTAGTGAAGCAATGCTGTAATTGATAGATCAGTCTCCATTTAAATTAGCTCTTGAGAGGATTAGCTATGTGGGGATTAAATCCTTTCATATCTGACCCAAATCCAAAAAGAAAAAGAAAAAAAAAAAAAGGAATATTAGCTCTGTAAGTCAGCTGGTTTAAAATGGACTTTGATCACCTGGGAAACTTGTCTTTACTTCTGACTGATTAGATTCCTGTTTTAAAAACAAGCTAATTGCTCTTCTCTATGACCTGTCCCTGAAAACATGACATAAGCCTCATAACCCCACACAAATGAAGAGACTCATGTTGTAAATTCATTAAGGTACATGTTCTGTATCATCTGCAAATGAATGCTTTTCATTTTTCTTTTTGGTTGATTTATTGGTAGGCCAAAATATAAGATTCTTTTTTAAAAAAATATATAGTAAAGGCAACATATTCGAGGGTGGTCCTAATCTTCTCATCTTGAATTTATATTTTTTATATCTTAGGGATGGAACATATGGGGAGAGTGGAATGTCAGGCAGGCAGGGTATTAGGAACAGACAGCACAGCATAAAGCAAGCAACCTTCATGTAACTAATTTACTATGTGCTAAACTGGATCAAATTCCTACAAATGTGATGTTAAACACTTACGTATGGCTGTATATTTTTATGGAACAGGATTAAGAAATGATGTAAAGTTCCAAGCATAAAATTCTGGCTAATCAAAATCTTTTGGCAAGTTAACCATTTTCATTTTGAATGAACGGTCTATATTACCACTTTGTCTCCAGAAAAAAACAACATATCTTCATATAGATCCCCTGAAAATTGAATGGATAATTTCTTTTCCTGACTCAAAGAATTTTCCTGCACCACCACCATCCCAATTTATTTCCATATATTTTATTATGTACAAATCTTTTTTTTTTTTTTTTTAGTAGGAACAAACCTTATACGTGAAATACAAGAATAAAACAAAGTTTCCTTGACTTCTGACCTATTAACTGCAAAAACCTATCAAAAAGATCCTGCAGTAGAGGAACATTTCTGTTTAAAGAGGAATGCCAGAGCCTGACAAGATTTTGGAAGACAAAAAGTTAAAGTGGCATATAGCAGGTTATAGCAGTTTTTTAAGTTGCAGATTGTAGATGGAGAGTCCATCATCACCTAAGTCTCCAATAATATGTCTCAAGAGGGAGAAAAAAACATGGTACAGCACAGCTCTGTCTATGCTGTTCCCTCATCTTCACATTACTTGACCCTCAGCTGAAAGGCTGTGACACAAGTTATCCCTTTTGGTCTGAGCGGCCAGGTGAAATTTCAGGACCTTAGAATTGGAGATGGACTGAGACATCACCAGGGTAACTCCCTCTACGTACAACTATATTTAAGGTGTTATTTCTTGCAGGCAGGAAGTCTTGAGCCACCCTACTTGCAGATCTCAGCACCTTTCAGCCTGCTTTTGCCTCCAGATAAAAGTTCTTCAAGTCAGGAGTGACACCTCTGGCAAAGCAGAGGCCCATAACTCATAATTCAGTGAGGTTTTTCTCCTCCTAGCAAGAAGTGCTCATTTTCTTTCCGTCCATCTGTCACTCTTCTTACATTCACATCTACGGTCCAAATCACAGTTTTTATTCTGGCCCAGTTTTCTTTCTGATTACAGGAATGAATGCCCCTAGTGGGAATCTGAACTTAAACTTTTAATTTACTTTTAAAAGAACTAATTGAGAGAAAGTGTCAACGGGAGAATCAACTCTGAACCATCAGGCCCATGTAAGGTAGCTAAAAAACTCATGTATCTGTGCTAGAATTTTTTTGAGGTATTCTTGCCCTAAGAAAAAGGGTAGGCAAAGGAAGCGCCTTGAAGTTGGCGTGATCATGCTCATGGCAAGACGCAGCAGAAGCCACCGGCTCTGTGAGGTGCACTGGCCTGTCATCACGCTGCAGGCAGCAGCAAATACAGGCAACAATGTGAATGCCACTCGCTGCACTGGCAAATTATTCTCTTTGAAAGGTCTCATCCAGCTAGTCCAGCCCTGGCATCTGAAATATGGGCGCAGAGATGCAGCGCCCTGCCACCTTATTTGGCAGAGCTACTTTCTGGAAACAACGTCACAAGCAAAAGGAGGAATGTTCCTTTGTTTTGGAGGAGGAGGAGAGATGGTGGGAAGAAGGTGGCTCTAAGGAGAACCATATGAGCGGGAAGGAAGGAATTGTTTAGTTTTCTTTACAGCCTAATTAAAAAAGCATGTTACGGAACACAGACCACAAAAAGGGCCGTGTCTCTCGGACTGCGTATTTTGACTTGTGGGATGCTCTTGAGCGTGAAGGATGTACTATGGACGAAAGACTTGGTGACTTAAAATCACTCCCCCCCTCTCCATTTGATGACCCACATCCAGTTTGGTGACATTCTCCAACATTTCTGGATGTGAAGAACATGCAAATGCGAGGTGGCTGCACAGACAGCTTGTTCATTTAAGCCCAGCGATGGGGAAAATGGAGGTGGGTGGATATGCAAGGAAAAGCTGCTGCTGTGCAGAAGATGTTTCAGCCTGCTCACATGGAGGCTTCTTCCAGCTTGCAATCAAGGAGGCCAAGCAGAGGGGACACAGATTAGTTCAGGAGTTCATAGCCTCGTTGAGTAATTTTCTACTGGGGTAATGCCAGGGTGCGTTTGCTTGCACTTTCGGATGTCTTAATTCCCTCCTCCTGTGATGATTCCCATCCTGTAAATGCTTTTTCTGTTGCCAGTTAATGAATTCTCTTAGCCTGGCAACTTATCTGCTAATGCAGTTTGAGCAGCAGATAGTTTATATTTACCAGGCTGGAGTTAAAAATAATTCACGTGTTACATTCAAATGTTGAATCTGAGGTAACCAGTCAACACAAGAGCGTAGCCCCTAAGTAAGAACAGATGCAAAATTAATCTGATACAATTTTGGTTTGTTTGTTTCTTTCCCTGTGACATTTCTATTTTTTTCTGCTAAAACCTGACCCTTCCCATCTTTTTCCTGCTGCACAGAATGGCACCTACATGCCAAGCTCATTGGCAAAACCGCTTTTAATGGTCTTTATGCTGATAAACACAGCATTCAGCCATGCTTGCAGTCCCACAGGTTGCTGCAATGACAACGTTATGTGCAATCAAAGACGCGCCAGGAGGTGCAAGCTGCAGCGTGATGGGAACAGGACATCCCTACGCGTCTGATGGCCAGAAAGCTGGGAGCACACACACGACAAACACTGCCGTACGCCTCTCAGTACCTTTGCTTTCCTCACAACAGAAAGATTTTTGTTCGGCCTACCACGGCAGTTCCCGGGGCTTGTTTTATGTTTTTATGTTTTCTTAACCGCTTAGTCACATAGCAGTACTCACTGCCTTGGGGGAAAGCCCTAGGGATTTATCTTAGTTGGACTGGACTAAAAACCCTTTCAAGCGCAATGCTGCCCAAGTGCTTGTGGCTGTGCTGCACGGGGAACTCAGCGCAGCAAAGCAGCTAAAAACGTTCACGACGTCCCCACCCATGTTCCCCAGCCTAGGAGCCTCCATCATGTGGCACAAGCAGCAAGGTGGGCAGCAAGGATAAACAGGGTCCATCCTGCTATCAAGAGGCCTGTCGCCTCAAACCCTTCAGGCTTGACACGGTGCTCGAATTCCTGCTGACTGGCTGGGCTGTACAACCGAGAGTCAGCCAGCCAGCGATGGGATTCCTACGTCCATAGCTTTCCTCACTCTGCTGCCTCTGTTAGGAAGTGTTTAAAAGGTTTTGGGGACAGGCTATGAATAGGCTTTATTCTTTGCCCTCTAGCTGTACCCTAAAGGCAACTGAGAGAGGTGCATTGTGGCAAGCTGACCGTGCTTATGCGGGGCCCTAATAACATCCTGGGAGCAGGCCTGCCATTTTGACAACACAAGGCAATGGTTTCACACTGCAAAAACATAAATCAGCATTAGTTACCTTGGAGACTGTAAATGGGCTGTAAAATACACGATGTGCTTGGCTATCGATGTAAGAGCACCAACAAGCCACCCTCCATGCTGCATGAATCAATTACACATAGGTGGGCAGCTACTAGCAGCCAGGGAGGTGGAAAGCTTTATTGGCCGGCCTGAATTTGGCAATCAAGAGCCGAGCTAGTGCCTGGGGCAGCAAACAGCAATAGCAGCAATGGATAGCTCTTCGTAATGCCTGTAAGGTTGTGTACTGGCCACCCTTGTGTAGGTACCAGGCACAGGCTTCCTGGGAGAGGTTGGGCACCCCTTCAGTGACTTCCCCCAGTTACACACCGTGTGTCACACAGCTGGATCTTCCCCCCACCTCTTCTCCAGGACATGCAGCCCTTGGAGGTGAGCAGGACAGGGAGGGATGCCCTGGCCCAGAGCAACAAGGCAAGTGAGGAAAACACAGACTTTCAGATCAGCCTTTCTCTCTGGTAAATGCAAACAAACATCAGGAGAAAGGAAGCTGGCCTTCCCTTCACTGTCCTGTCACTACACCTGCGTGGGCCTTCAGGCACTGGGGACTGTTCAAGTTCATGTTTGGCTGAGGGGTATGAGGACTTCCCCTCCACTCTTGAGCCTTGTGCCCAATTTATTTCTCTTTGTTTCTATCCTGCAATGTGGACAGATAGAAGAGGTACTTATAAGTATCTCAGATAGCTAGTTTAAATAAAAGGCAGCTGTTGTCTGTGAGGAGATGATAGAGGTGGCTCCGTAATGTCCAAACAGAATTTCAGCGAGTGCTTGAAGGCATGTTTCCCTCATTTTCTATGACATCTATCCAAAAAACACCCACGAGATATTAAAAATAATAAACATTTGTTAGATAATAAATCCCAGCCTCTGTTTTCAGGATAAACTAGATGATTTTGTGAGGACTCTTCCTTGACCAATAGTAAGAGGTGTAAGAGGTCAGTGCTGAAGGGATTTCCAGTCCTGGATTCAGATTCTTTTGTGGTATCATCATCTGTTTTGTACTTCGCTCTTTGTTACCTGGTTTTGCCTTAACCCTTCTCTGTGAATGAGAAAAAAGCCCTTTAATTGCCTTTTGTGTAATCTTGAGGGAGAAATTCAAGTAACTGGTAAAGTAATAAATCCTGATTACAGATCATCACTCACTTTTCTTATGAATATATCTAAGACTTTTACCGCTAGTTGGAGAGGGAGAAAGCAAAGGTTAGTGCAACTTCTCTGCTTTGTTACTAAAACAGACTGCAAAATTATATCCTCCCCCTCTATCCAGTTATTGCCCCAATCCAAATCTATGCAGTGGGACTGAGAGTCACGTCACTGACAACTCTGCAAGCACAGAGCTATTTCTACATCCTAACAAAAGCAATTCTGTAGCTCAGGATGACAAATTCACGAAACATCTGTGAAAGGTCATGGAACAACAAGCCACTTTGGGACAAACAGACTTTCTTCTGAGGTCCCTTGTTTTGGTGAAAATCTCTGATTCTCAGCATACACTGCCAAAATGTTATATTAAAAATAAGATACCATAAAAATATATATTAATATAGCATAGTGCTGCTTTTATTTACTTTCCTCGCTACCTCAGAACAGCAGTTGTAATATTTTAAGAAGACAGCAAACCAGCAGCCAGGTATCAGTATTTTTCACGCTACACAGGTGTTTCCCCGCATTAAAGCCAGACCTGCTTTTTACCCATCTCTGCTGCCCCTTTCCCTCTTTGTATAACCTGTGCTGGGAGGTGGGATCAGCCCCAAGGGCTGGAGGCTGTGTAGACACAGACACAGACACAGATTTCTTGGTTGGAAGAGACCTCAAGATCATCGAGTCCAACCTCCGACCTAACACTAAGTACTCCACTAAACCATATCGCTAAGCTCTACATCTAAACGTCTTTTAAAGACCTCCAGGGATGGTGACTCCACCACCTCCCTGGGCAGCCCGTTCCAATACTTAATAACCCTTTCGGTAAAGAAGTACTTCCTAACATCCAACCTAAAACTCCCCTGTCGCAACTTTTGCCCATTCCCCCTCGTCCTGTCACCAGGCACGTGGGAGAACAGACCAACCCCCACCTCACTACAGCCTCCTTTAAGGTAACTGTAGAGAGCGATAAGGTCGCCCCTGAGCCTCCTCTTCTCCAGGCTGAACAAGCCCAGCTCCCTCAGCCGCTCCTCGTAAGACTTGTTCTCCAGACCCCTCACCAGCTTGGTCGCCCTTCTCCGGACTCGCTCGAGCACGTCCATGTCCTTCCTGTAGCGAGGGGCCCAAAACTGAAGACAGTACTCGAGGTGCGGCCTCACCAGAGCCGAGTACAGGGGGACAATCACTTCCCTAGACCTGCTGGCCACACTGCTTCTTATACAGGCCAGGATGCTGTTGGCCTTCTTGGCCACCTGAGCACACTGCTGGCTCATATTCAGCCGACTATCAACCAATACTCCCAGGTCCTTCTCGGCCAGGCAGCTTTCCAAACACTCATCTCCCAGCCTGTAGCTCTGCTTGGGGTTGTTGCGCCCCAGGTGCAGGACCCGGCACTTGGCCTTGTTGAACTTCATACAGTTGACCTCAGCCCATCGCTCCAGCCTATCCAGATCCTCCTGCAGAGCCTTCCTGCCCTCGAGCAGATCGACACACGCACTTAGCTTGGTGTCATCTGCAAACTTACTGAGGGTGCACCGGACGCCCTCATCCAGATCATCAATAAAGATATTAAAGAGGACCGGCCCCAGTACCGAGCCCTGGGGGACACCACTTGTGACCAGCCTCCAACCAGATTTGACTCCATTCACCACAACTCTCTGGGCCCGGCTATCCAGCCAGTTTCTAACCCAGCGAAGCGTACACCAGTCCAAGCCCCGAGCAGCCAGTTTCTTGAGGAGAATGTTGTGGGGAACGGTGTCAAAAGCCTTACTGAGGTCAAGGTAGATCACATCCACAGCCCTTCCCTCATCCACCAAGCGCGTCACTTTGTCATAGAAGGAGATCAGGTTCGTCAAGCAGGACCTGCCTTTCATAAACCCATGCTGACTGGGCCTGATCGCCTGCTTGCCCTGCAAGTGCCGCGTGATGACCCTCAAGATAATCTGCTCCATGAGCTTTCCTGGCACTGAGGTCAAACTGACAGGCCTATAGTTCCCCGGGTCTGCCCTCCGGCCCTTCTTATAGATGGGCGTCACATTGGCTAGCCGCCAGTCAACTGGGACCTCCCCCGATAGCCAGGACTGCCGATAAATGATGGAAAGCGGCTCGGCCAGCTCCTCCGCCAGTTCTTTCAGTACCCTCGGGTGCATCCCATCCGGCCCCATCGACTTGCGCACATCCAAGCTCCTTAGCAGGTCACCAACCATTTCCTCATGAATAGCAAAGGCCACATCCTGCTCCCCATCCCCTTCCGCCAGCTCAGGGCACTGGGTATCCAGAGAACAACCGGTATTGCCGCTAAAGACTGAGGCAAAGGCGGCATTAAGCACCTCAGCCTTTTCTTCATCCTTAGTAACTAGGTTTCCCCTCGCATCCAGTAAAGGATGGAGATTCTCCTTAGTCCTCCGTTTCGCATTGATATATTCGTAAAAGGATTTTTTGTTGTCTTTAACGGCAGTAGCCAGGTTGAGCTCCAGATGAGCTTTGGCCTTTCTAATTTTCTCCCTGCACAGCCTCGCTACATCCTTGTAGTCCTCCTCAGCGGCCCGCCCTTTTTTCCAAAGATTATAAACCCTCTTTTTTCTGCTAAGCACAAGCCGCAACTCTCTGTTGAGCCAGGCCGGTCTTCTTCCACGCCGGCTCGTCTTTGGGCACGTGGGGACGGACCGCTCCTGTGCCGTTAAGATTTCCTTCTTGAGGAGCGCCCAGCCTTCCTGGACTCCTCTGCCCTTCAGAACCGCCTCCCAAGGGGCTCGGCCAACCAGCGTCCTGAGCAGCTCAAAGTCAGCCCTCCGGAAGTCCAAGACAGCGGTTTTACTGGTCCCCTTCCTGGCCTCGCCAAGAATAGAGAACTCTACCATTTCGTGGTCACTCTGTCCAAGATAGTTTCCGACCACCACATCTCCCACCAGTCCTTCTCTGTTTGTGAAGAGAAGGTCTAGCGGGGCACCACCCCTGGTAGGTTCACTGACCAGCTGCGTCAGGAAGCTATCTCCCACGCTCTCCAGAAACCTCCTAGACTGCTTTCTCTGTGCCGTGTTGTGTTTCCAGGATATATCCGGGAAGTTGAAGTCCCCCACGAGGACAAGCGCCGACGATTTTGCAACTTCTGTCAGTTGCCTATAAAACTCCTCATCCGTCTCCTCATCCTGGTTCGGCGGTCTATAACAGACCCCGACCAGGATGCTAGCCTTGCCGGCCTTCCCGCGGATCCTAACCCACAGGGATTCAACCTTATCATTCCCAGCCTGGAGTTCCACAACATCAAAAGATTCTCTAATGTAGAGAGCCACGCCACCACCCCCTCTGTGCTGCCTGTCCCTCCTGAAGAGCCGATAGCCAGGCATTGCAGCACTCCAGTCGTGGGAGCGGTCCCACCACGTCTCCGTGATGGCAACCAAGTCGTAGCCTTCCTGCTGCACGATGGCTTCCAGCTCCTCCTGTTTGTTACCCATGCTGCGTGCATTAGTGTAGATGCACTTCAGCTGGGCCATCGCCTTCTTCCCCAGCCTAGCCATTGTTTCCCCCGGCACGGCTCCAACAAGCCTTGTTTGAGCCCCGTCCCCCTTCTTGCCTAGTTTAAAGCTCTCTCTATGAGCCCCGCCAGCTCCTGGCCTAGGATCCGTTTTCCCCTTGGAGATAGGGACCCATCTGGGGCCATCAGGCCGGGTGCCGAGTAAAGCTCCCCATGGTGAAAAAACCCAAAATTTCTGTGCTGGCACCAGCCTCTGAGCCACCTATTAACCACGTGAGCTTTCCATGTCCTCTCCGTGCCTCTCCCTTCCCCCGTAGGGATAGATGAAAACACCACCTGCACTCCTGCTCCCTCCACCAATCGTCCCAGCCCCCTATAGTCCTGTTTGATAGCCTTGAGGCTTCTCTTTTCAAGATCATCACTGCCAGCCTGGACTATCAAAAGCGGGTAATAGTCAGAGGGGCGAACCAGGTTTGGAAGCTTCCTGGTAACATCTCTGACCCTGGCCCCAGGGAGGCAGCAGACTTCCCTATGCGTGGGGTCAGGCCGACAAATAGGGCCCTCCGTTCCCCTGAGGAGGGAGTCGCCCACAACAATCACCCTTCTTTCTTTCTTGGTGGAGGCAGTCCTGAGGCGTGGAGTCAACTTCCTCACCTCAGGCATCCTCCTGGGCAGGCTTCCTTCCTCGTCCTCACCCACCGGCCTCTCAAGCTCCAGGGCCTCAAACCTATTGTTCAAGGGCACCTGGGAAGGCAGCGCCGGAAGGGGAGGGCTTTGTCCTCTGAGGAGCTACCTACCAAGCCACTGGAGCAGAAACAGCCAAATGGCTCCCGGTACCTCCATGATATCTCCTGAATCCCTTTGACCTGACGAAGGACAATGTACACCAGCAAAAGTGTCCCTGTCAGGCTGCTGCAGCATTTTCACCAGGTTCCAGGTAACCTGCAATTCCCAGCATGGATCTTTGAAGCTCCCCAGTCTCTGCTGTGTTCAGGTTGCTTTGTGCAACTGAGATGAGGAGGTGGCAAGGCCAAAAAAAATCCTCAGGTAAAAGATGTTCTTAGTATTGCTTCTTCATGCATGTATATTTTGATTAATCGCTCATTTTTAAACAGCATTTAAATGAGTGTGAATAAATTCCCTTTGCAAATGGGAATGTTCCAAACATGTAGGACTGTATGCTCCATTAACTTTCAATGAAATAAAGGCTCGTGAGTGCCGATGTTATTTTTAAATATTTTAATTATTATTTTAAAAATTATTTTAAAACAAGATCTAAGGTGCTTAGATCTTAGAAAGCCTTATGCACAGCTTTTAATTACATACTTGAATCATTAAAACACATACAAAAATAACATTTAAATGTATATAAACATCTACTTAGTGCACACACACATCCACATGTATTTAATTTAATTTTAAGGTGGATTTCGTATACTATTTCCTTCCTTTATTCATGACTAGAACTGAGCTAAGACACTGAATTGGAATTTCCTTGTTTTCATCTTCTTGTAACTTTCTTCTTAGTATAAATTCTACTGTTTTCTCACATCTCAAAGTTACAATAGTACTTATCATAAGTAGGAAAAATTACTTACCTTCAGCTATCATCTAGAATTATACAAGCATTTTTAGAACATTACACTGAAAAACTGTTTTTCTAAAACATTTCCTTTTAAAATTAGGGCCTTTTTCCACCCCGCCCCTAGGAAGAGATCTGCTGAGAAAACTGTGCTGTTTTAATCACCCAGATATGTGGATCTACACTCAGCAACCACATGGATTTTAAAGGAACTGCTTGGAGTGGTAGGCTTATGCACACAGTGCCTGGGACACACTGTTGATTGCAGTTTTCCCAACTCTCAGCATTTACCAGAGATGTAATTTTGGTGTTTCCTCACCACTTGCACTGTACTTTTGTGGAAAAAAAAAATACCAATAATTCTTAATACTACTTTTAAAGATAATAGAACTTAAAGTTTGTGAAGCAAAAAGTTTTTCTGTTCAGTGTTTGCCTAACACCAACAGTGCTACAATTCAGGTCAAAAACTAAGCCTTTATTTTGCAATTACACTACAAGTAAGATACAAGATACAAGACTAAGATACACCTGAAAATTGAGAGGCAGGTATTTGAATACCAAAGAAAAATGGGATTTTTCCCCAAGACACTCAATTCTTTATATAATTTGACGTCTTCTCCTGTATCAAAGAGGTTAATAAGTTACACCACTGACATATACACAGATATTACACCTACACGTATATTAGACAATTACCACGCCAAGAGAATATTTTGCTTTCATTTTTACTTCTGGCCCTGTGCTTGTTCCTGCAGACTGTACTGATTCAAAAGCCAGTGACCTTGGCTAATTTGTGAAGGACAATTAACACTCGAGCAAAAGTGTTCCAAAATCCCTCTCCTGCTAACTTGCCAAAAGAAAGGCCAAATCCATAAAATGCACATTAGGGCTGGAGGGAGGGGGAGAGAGAAAGAGAGAGAGGAAGAGAGTGCTGACTTCAATCCTTCAATCCTGGGAAAGGAGTGAAAACCAAGAGAAACATAAGCAGAAATAAAATACACTGAGTGTCTAAGTAGTGAAGTGGTTTTTTGAACTCTTGGCAACCTTATGTGGGAATCCAGGCATCAAAGAATATAGGAAAAAATAAAAGCTCCCTATTTGTGGTTGCTTAAAGAATAAAAAAACTCCATACGTGCAACAGAAAAGAGCATGTTTGAATATGAAAAATAAATTATTATTCAGCATATGATCAATGTATTCCAAGTATTAGGGGCCTAAGTATTCTCTCACTGTTTAAGCTGCAGCAAAACACAAATGGATCTTCAGAGAGAAAAGAAGGTTACCCAAATCCACTTCTATTTCTTCCAGGACTTCAGTGCAGTGAGAGGAAGAATTATTCAACAGAGCCACAGCTTGGCCCCCACTTTCCCAACACTAAATGCCTTTGGAAGCCTGATCTTTAATTTTGCTGTCTTCATGTTTGCTAAAATCATTCCATGTACTGATTTTGCCTTAACTGCTCAATTAGAAGTTGCTGGTTAAACTGAACTACCTTACAAAGTATTTAACCACACACATGTATATCCTGTACTTGACAAGGTCTTAGAGATCATCTCACTGTTCACGAGGTCAAACTCAAAAGTTTCAGTGGGGGGTGAGGGCAAAGGAGAGGGACAACATTCTTTGCAGAAGAAGGACAACAATTTGAATCATGACTTGGAAGACATTCATTTCAAGGCCTGTTATTACAAACAAATCTCCCTGGATGACAAATCTTCCTCCTATAACCTGTGAAAAGCACACCCACTTTGGGAGTACATAAATACTCTGAGACTGGTTATAGCTACCCACATATTATCATCATATATTTCAGTAGTTTAGAAACAAAGGAGGATTTCAAATTACACTTTTTGTTTTTTTGTTTTGTTTTTTACAGGTGGTAGTAGTAGTGAGCTGGAGATAGACCTTGAAGAGCAGACACTTCAATGGAGAAGGCTGCTGTGAAGCATGACCTACCTTTACCTTCCTTCCTTCTTTTCATTTTTCTCTGAATGAGCAAAATTATTAAGATCAGAACATTACAAAATGCGAAGCAGAAAATCCGTTCATCCAGGGCTCCCATACAGAAACTGAGGCCTGTGGGTTTCAGTGTAATCCCCAAAGGAAAGTGAAGACAAGCTTCTCAATTCATAGGCCATAAAGGGCAGCACAGAGTGAAACGACTTTCCCCAAACTGTGCAACTGTCATAAATGGAAGCAGAATCCATACCCCTTTACCACACTTTATTCCTTCATCCACACCCAAACAAGTGAGCTAGCTGAAATGCAATGGAGAGGAGCTTGCAGAAACCACTATTCCTCATTAAGTTGTCCCCTTATAATAGTCCATTGAATTTGGTACCCAGCTAAATTGCTGCAGCAATTGGAAGGGTAAGAAATCACCTGCAGTTTACAGTGTTGATAGAAATAAAGAAAGACAGCAAAGATGTCGTGACTTATCTTTAAGACTTCCTAGACTGAATAGCAAAATAGCTAGGACTTCAGTAAAAACTTGTCTCCAATGACGCATCGTGTACGATAGCTTTATTACCTTGAAGAGAAAAGCCCCCAAAAAGCTTTCTCACAAATCTCAAATCATAATGTTCATAACCCTACTGAATATCAAATCTGATCTGCAGCAGTGTTCAAATCATGCAGGTCAGAACAAGAAGAATGGAGGATCAGCAGAATGAAACGTTTTCCAGAAAAAGGGTGTGAAAGTATAAGCAACCTTACTTGGTTTGTTCATACAGCATGTCTGTCTCCTGTTTTCTCTCTTTGGCAGGCTACCTGAAAAGCTTGAAGTTGTTCTTTAAGCATGGTTGAACTGCCACTTGATTTTCTTCACACCATTCTTGGGAATTACCTGGATGTTGTAAGAGAAAAACAAACCAAGATTTTCTATGTAATCCCAGCATGGAAAAACTACAGCAAGGTTAATATTTTTTTCATTTGAATACCTAGACTATTTATAATTCCCAATTTATAATTCAATCTTATGACAACAATTGCAGAAATAGTGACTGAAATTAAAATTATTCTGAATCTTTGCTTATTGTTCAAGCTTTGTGTGGTCAAGCAGAAAATAAAGTGTGTGTTAATTTTAGCGTACAGTACACAAGGTGAGGGTAATATCTTAAGACTGTATGCATATGAGCTTGTATCTGTCATAATATAACTACAGACAGTGCCACTGCCTTCCCTTCCAATGGGTTGGTGGTATCACTAATCCATACAGTAACAAATGTGTGCCTAAACTTATTTTTTTAATCTCTAAGCCTTATCCATGTTTTTCTATGAAATACTTCTTCATTTCAGTCTCCAGTTTTTGTGCTCTGAAGGGCTGAAGGAGTTGATGAAGAGCTTGTTCAAGTTAATAAACCAGTTGGCTAGCACAATTTAAGACCAAAGTCCTGCAGCTTTACGCAGCGTCTTCAAAAGTGTAACTCACTTGCAAGGACAAGAGCAGTCACGAAGCAGAAACCTAGCTCAAAATAGGTATGCAAATGCTGGCTGTACTGGATAACTAAGCCACCTGCTAGAGAGTCATTTACATCTACTTACGCAGAACACGGTTTACTGTAATACAGACTGCTTTTTTAAAATGTCTCATATGATCTAGGCAGGACAAACCTCATTTTTTATTGCAAAAGGTCAAATTTTGCAATCCGCACCACAATGCAGCAGCAAGAATTTTGAACAGCTAAAAGTGACAGCATTAAGAGATACTGTGTTCACATAATCCAGTGAGCCTCCAAAACACGTGCCAAGATCACTTTAGAGGAAGATGAGTTATCTAATGAGCTAGTACAAGGGAATGCAGCTCTCCCTGCACTAACAAGTTGAATACCAGAGCACGAAGCAGGCACTCCAGGTGAACAAACTTGCTACAGAATTTGAATCAGAAAGCTTTATCAAAGTGAAGATGTTTTTCTTCCTAGCAAAGACAGTAGACACCATTCAGGAGTGCCAAGCCTGGCAGTTTCTGTAATGAATACATCTGCCTGTCTGTGATCACCCCTCCAAGATCTGAATCTACGTGCTGTCAACAAACAGCTGTACCACAGAACATGTTTGATCAAACCAAAGTATTTTCACTATGCAGGATTGTGTCTGGCTCTGAATCTTTTCCAGCACTGGTTCACACCAGCCTTGGAGTAAACCCATTTAAAACAGTGGAGCTTCAGCAGCATAAAGCTGCCACCTCTCCAAAAAAGAAGTCACTGTCAGTCGCTATTGAAACCAACAAAAATCCGTACCTGCTACTGAAGTGAAGCCAATGCCTTCACTTTTGAATCTTCAATCAGATGATCAGAAAATTACAGAAGTGGCTAGACAGCTAGGGCAAAAACAGGCTGGGCATCAACAGCTTCAGACCAAGTACCCCTTCATATAAAAATTTTCCATAAAACTAACTTTAATAAACTTTCATTGTAGATCACCTGATGTACCAATCGATAGAAATTATAGAAATATCTCAGCAGGAACTGATTTTAGGATGATGTCTGATGAGGTGGAGGAGGGCAATGAGAAGGATCCTGGACATGACCAGAGCTATTTGACGCTTTGCACTTCACTTTTGACTGGAGATTTATGATGAGAACACTGCTACAAATTTCAGCATCAGTGCAGTGAAAGTATACGGAAATAACAACAGTAAGTGCTAAGAAAAAAATAAATGGAGGTATTTCAAACAATCCTTATTTCTGTAGACATGCTCATTAGGTGGTTCAAACATTTACATGGACTGTTTACATATCGGTATTGTTTTCCTTCTCTATCAGTGCTTTTTCTGCAGCATAGATATACCTGTAGGAAACCTGTTCAGCACATAAAACCTAAAGGTGGAACATATGCATCTGATAAACAGCCTGTTACAAGCTTATTGTGTTTCAGGATTGTTCCACTTCAGTTTACAATTTGTTTTATGTTCCTTTGAAACTGTTTCGGTAAAACTGGGACTAATTTAATGCACATTTTATTAAAATCGTTTGCAGTGGGGTATGACAAAAATATGAAGTACAGGCGACATTGAAGTGCTGAGCTGCCTATGGTGTTTAGGCAACCAAAAATAAAGCATGTTGAGCTATGAATTCCACAGATTTCCTGATTTCCTGGCCCCAGTCATCCTGTCTCAGATTCATGTTAGAGTGAAAGGTCTTTCATACAATTCAGCCTTTTCTCAGACAATATGATAGGTATATCAAATTATTTCCATGCAGCCACTGTGTTCAAACAATAAAATTCTCAGTCCAACTCATTTTGTAAATATGCCATAGCTGTTCAAGGGCTCTCTGAGCTCATGTGATTGGATTGATGGCCCTCAATGGTCAAAAGAAGGGAAAATTATCCTGTGGGATTTTTCCATCTGGTTTACATTGCAGTTCAAACTCTATGGATCAAAGGAAAAGCATTTTCTCTTTCACTGTGTTATCTAACATGAGCCAAAGTATTTCTGGGTCTGTTCAGTGGAAAAGCAAGAGAGCACCACTTCATGGAAACTACTCCTATTTTATTAGTTTTCAGTCACTTTTTAAAGCCATAATGCATAGTAATAGATAGGGGCACCAGCCATAAGATTGTAGGACAGGGAGCTGAATACTGAAATCATTGCTCAGTTTTTATTTTGTCCTTGAGAAAAGCTGTGACACCCATTCCTAAAAAGCTGATCGGATGCTTGCAAGTTTAGATGAAAAAAAAGCAAGTTTGGGCTTTTCACATTTACAAATCAATAACAGAGTTACCCCGTTCTTTTTAAAGTTGTAAGGCTGCCCAGTCTTTAGCACTCAAGCTGAAGTGCAGCAGTCTAGAAGAACCAGTTTAGTTAGCCATGCAGAGCTTTGATTTGAAGTTTCTGAAGGTAGACATGCTCTGCTCTCTCTCCCTTTTAAATCACTTTCTTCTAGTGTTTCTTAGTTAAACCAACAGCACATCTTAGTCACGAGTTCTGGTGCTCAGTTCTCATGAGCTGGCACCTAACCACGCTGCCTAGTTAACTGATAGGATTTTTCTATTTGGGGATAAAAATAGAAAAAAACTTTTTAAAAGACAGAAACCAAAGAAAAGACAATGTGCAAGGAACATGGGTTCTTTTACATCCTGAACTTTTCAGAAATACAAGTAATGGAAGAAGTTTTGAATACAGACATCACAAATCAAGGGAGCAACGCAAAACTGCACCAAGGGAGGTCCAGACTGGACATTAGGAAAATTTTCTTCACCATGAGGGTGGACAAACATGGACAGGTTTCCTAGGGCGATGGTTGATGCCCCGTGAGTCTCAGCATTCAAGAAGTATTTGGATAATACCCTTAAAGCATGCTTTAACTTTTGGTTAGCCCCGAAGAGGTCAGGCAGTTGGTCTAGATGATCTTTGAAGGTCCCTTCCAACTGAACTACTCTAATCTCTTCCTGTCAGGGTACAGACATATAAAAAAAAAATCTATATTTCTGTATTTTTTTCCCCCCTGTATCTTAGAGATCCAAGACTTTTCAGAGATATAACTTTACAAGTAACCTATATCAAATTATGGTACAGAGAAACAAAGGATACCAGCTGTACAGTCAAACACTTTGTTCTCAACCACTTATGAAGTATTTCAGTCCTTTTAGTCAGGATTTTAATGGAGACCAGAGATCCAAAACTTCTTTAAAACTTGCTGGATTTAAACTTAGAATCACAGAATTGAAGGGGTTGGAAGGGACCTCAAGAGATCATCAGGTCCAACCCCCCTGCCAAAGCAGGTTCCTTAGAGCAGGCTGCCCAGGTGGGCATCCAAACAGTCCTTGAGCATCTCCAGAGAAGGAGACTCCACAACCTCCCTGGGCAGCCTGTTCCAGTGCTCCATCACCCTCACCGTGAAGAAGTTCTTCTGCATGTTGGTGCGGAACTTCCTGTACTCCATTTTGTGGCCGTTGCCCCTTGTCCTATCCCCACAAACCACAGAAAAGAGGTTGGCCAAATCCCTCTGTCTCCCACACCTCAAGTATTTATACACATTGATGAGATCCCCTCTCAGTCTTCTTTTCTCCAGGCTGAACAGACCCAGGTCCCTCAGCCTTTCCTCATAGGGAAGATGCTCCAGGCCCCCTATCACCTTTGTGGTCCTCTGCTGGACTCTTTCCAGGAGATCCCTGTCCTTTCTGTACCGGGGAGCCCAGAACTGGACACAGTACTCCACGTGAGGCCTGACCAGGGCAGAGCAGAGGGGGAGGATCACCTCCCTTGACCTGCTGGCCACGCTCCTTTCAATGCACCCCAGGATCCCATTGGCCCTCTTGGCCACCAGGGCACACTGCTGGCTCATGGTCAACCTGTCGTCCACCAGGACCCCCAGGTCCTTCTCCTCAGAGCTCCTCTCCAGCAGGTCATCCCCCAGCCTGTACTGATACGTCCGGTTGTTCCTTCCCAGGTGCAGGACTCTGTACTTGCTCTTATTAAACCTCATTTGGTTTCTTCCTGCCCATCTTTCCAGCCAGTCCAGGTGTCACTGAATGGCAGCACAGCCTTCTGGCATGTCAGCCACTCCTCCCAGAAGAAACATTAAGATCAATCAGACATACACAGAAGATACCCATCAGACCACATCAGATTTTTCTGGGAAGGCCATCAGACAGCAAATAGCACAGGCAGCTCAATGAGCCTGTTCTACAAAGCCTGTGAACAGACCAGCCTTGCAGGAAGCAAGGAGCACAAGTGGGAGCAAGCACAGGCATGCAGTATGTCCAGTTATTGGGAAAAAAAACCACTCTTCTGGCTGTAGGAAAATCAGGTGTTTTTAAATTAGTCTGCAAAAATGAAAAGAATACACCCAAGACCAGCCCAAAGCGCACACATTCTGAATAAAAGAATATTCATCCATGGAAAGGAAAAATTATCTGAGTTCAAGAGCTAGATAAATCTACTGACTGGAATATTATGTTGGACTCAGATGAGATGATTACTACAAATGGGACATGACTACACTGATTAACGTGACATCTGACTAAAGAATTTGAAGAGAAAGTTGAGTCATGGGGAATACAAATGGGTAAACCTTAACGTGTACACAGGGCAGATTATTCCCTATAAGGAGGAAACAAAATCTTAGGAAAAAGTTTGCAATTGCTCTGAAACTTGGTATTCAATTTCCTCAGGCATTTATTAACTTTAAAGACTTTACAGTGTAAAGGACATTAAAACCTTAAAAATGCAAAGTGCATCTATAGAGAGAAAGAAGAAAGTACAAATCTGCATGAAAGCTGATTTGCTGTATTGTGGGGAGCCACCAAGAGGCAAAGGCCACCTCCTTCCCTATCCCCCTTTGGGGCTGGGATGGATGCTGTCCTCCCAGGCATTGGTTCAGCTGTGCAGGTCAGTCTGCCCAACTTGATCATCTCCCACAGCGTTGCTTGCTGTTGCAGTGGGTTGATTTGGTGTTGAATCAGTTCATTGATTGGGTTCCTGCCTTGGCTAGCCACATAGCAGCCATTTACTATTCCTGGGCTGTGAGAGGGCTGCCTGGTATTGTGGCAGCCTGTGGATAGACCAAGTTCGACATGATGTAAAACTCAGCACGAGCAAGAGTACGCCAACATAAGAAACAAACCTCCTGCAAGTAAAGAAGTACCATGGATGCTCCATCGCCATTTTTTTTTTAATGTTAGAAAAGTTGTTAAAAACAAAATTGTTAAAACCACACGAAGTAAAAGGCAGAATGAAAAGAGTCTGAATGCACACACAAATACATGCAAGAAAATGTTAGAACCATTGTACAAATTTGGCCTGGGTGTACTTGTTGATATTAACTCTGGGTAGTAGCTCTGTATTCCTCTTGTCACTATCCAGATCTCCTTAAAGGATACAGTACGTGATCTCCTGTATAACCTCTGTATTTGGTACCTGCAGCAAACTAGCTGAGAGTAATGACAGCAGCTGGATCACAATTTGATTATGTTTTACAACAGCTGTGATTTGAATGACATTACTTCATAACCAGGCAATTACAACTAAGTTGTTGTATTGAAAATGGCTAAACTGACATTTTAGAAACTTGTTAAGTTTGTGTAGGTAGGGAGAACTAACTTGCAGGGCAACACAGCTTAGACTATCACCTATTAAAATCTTGTGTAATAAGAATCTTAGAAATAGGCCACCAATGCTAAAGTAAGAGTTTTAAAAATTCTTACAAATACAATGAGAAGGTGAGACAAAGAAAACATGCAGGCATAGGTTTGTGCACATATATAGTATCAAAAACATAGTCCTAGTCCCAGTCTCATCTGTCTCTATTGAAGCTGCTTATGTGAGTTGATTGCTATGGTCCTGAATACAATCCAGAGCTCAGTATCTTAACTCTTGCATGGCAATGGATTTTAGCTTACCAAAGGTACTGAGTAAATTGAAGCAGCTTTCCAAGACAAACTAAACAAGGACTTGAGCCAGAAAATTGTTGCAAGAAAAAACCACCACACTTAATACAGATGAGATTGAGGGGGAAGTCAGTGTGGCATCAAAGGCTTCATGAGAGTAGCAAAGCCAGCATTTAAACTCTGTGCAGCACTGACAGGAGCAGAGGAACATAATAATACGGCCTCAGGTTTCGAGTCCCTAAGCATACACATATTACGTGTTAAAAAAAAGAGCATTTCACTAGCAACAGCAGCATGAGCTAATTTCTAAAGCAACTCCATAAACCCCAACTGAGATGTAGTGTGAGCCAAAGGAGAAAGAAAATATATCTGGGAATGGCAGTGAATGAAGCTAAAACTAAGAAAGTTTAACACGCTGCTTTAGTATTGCTTCCCAGTAGGACACAATCAAGATCACCTTGGTGATCAGGTCTAGAAAGAATAGGATATGGTCAGAGAGGAAAATGGAGTTCTTTGCAAACTGCAGGATTAGAGGATTTAGAATAATTCATAATGCATTTAATGTAACCTCTGCTGCTTATGGAACAGCTAGAAATAGATTAAAGTTTAATGTATTCATTTGTCATGCATGCAATTAAAACAAATTCTTTTGCTGATTGTGAATTGTTTATAGAGACTAATAATTACCTGATATATCAGTTTGAGAAACGCCAGCAACTATATAGTCTGTCTCTTGGCTAGATACACAAGCATAATTTACTGTCGGAAAGAATGGCTTAGGAAGCTTTATTCTCTTGGAGAAAAGTTGGCAGTATATTGTGAAGCAGGAGATTAAAAAGGTTTAGACATTTTAGACATGTAAACTTTCCTTGTGAGGGCAGTTTACATTGCCTGATATGTCCTTTTATAAAACATTAGCCTTATTGGCTAGAAGCCCAATTCTCTGGTCACATCTACAAACAGGATTCATGAACAGCCCTCCAACGAGCACAGGATCAGATACAGTAAGAGAAGCAGTTCCTGTGGCTGCCATGTTACCAGCCAGATGGGCTTACATACATTTACCTGTGCAAGCACATGGATTTACCACAGGTGAGCAAACCAAAACAACTCAACCTGCGAGGCCATACTTCTGACTGAGAAGAAAATGATACTTTTTATTCCAATCTGGAGGAGAAAGCAGAAGGACCCATTCTCTGATTTGACTGCTGCTGTGCAGGAGAGCTGTCACTGTCACAGAACAGGTCTCAGTGAGAAGCATCCATACAACCTACCCTACAAGAGCAAGCTGGGAGGCTGGTCTCCCCAGGTGACAGAGCAGATGCTCTCCATCAGCCCAGGACCAGCTCCTCTGTTTCTCTCCAGCAGCTCTAGAGGTGACCTAGGAGCAAGGTTTCTTCCCCTAGGAAAATGTTGGCTGCAACCACCATCTTTTGTCTTCCATGTGTTCCCTGGATTATCTCACCTGGGTACAGCAAAACACCACACTTGAGCAAGGTCCTGTTTCACAACTTCAGAGAAGGGGTTGGCCACCATGTGCTCAACATTTCCACCCCAGAGAAGTGCTGAGGGAATCCCTACTTCTACCAGCCATGGGACTTGGCAGCACATAAGAGTTGAAGCAGCCCCAGCACTGAAGTAATTTCAAACACTCTGAGCAAGAGACAAGGCCACTTTTGTGAATTGTTAGAAGCCTGGTATGGGCGGAAGTCTGTAATTTTTGCCTGTCCTGACTGCCGAGCACAGTGAGGCAATAGATCTCCTCACAAGGTCAGGCACACTCCCAAAGAGCATTGAGCAGGCCTGGCGCCAGAACCATTCAGTGTGTACCTGTGCAGGCCAGATGCCTGTGTTGTATGGCCCACAGTCATAAGGACATGAGGCCCACTGACTGCAGACCATAGTTCGAGATCTCAGCTCACAATTAGGTTTTGTTTTCAGAAGACATTCAAGGTGTTTGTGGCAATTTTCTCATGTCTCTTGAAGACAAAACCTTTTTCCCTCAAGAGATCTGTTGATCAAGCCAAAATACCTAATTTGGCCGTCATCCTTAAGATAACTTTTAGCTTGTTGAAGCAAAAGGATTTTTTTTCTTTTGGGAAAGAAATCAATAGAAACAGTTAAGCTCAGCCACATGTATCTACATTAGTAATATATTTTTACTACATCATTGGAACCTGGTGGATTAGAAAGCCTGCTGCATAAATTACACTTTGCAATTCTTTGCCAGAGACTCAGGGGGAGACTAATTTTAAGTAATCATCATCCAATCTCATCCTTTTGGCTGTACTAATTTTCAAGGGATAAATTTACCACAGCACTCAGGGTTCTAGTTTCTAGGTTTACTTTAAAAAAAAACAAAAAGCACAGAGAATTGTATGATTACATAATGCAGAAACACTTTTGACTCATTACTATTATTAAAAAGCAAATAAAAACCTCAAGTTTAACACGCCCAGAGTTGTTGCTTTGGGAAAGGGCTTGGTAAAGCAATGCAAGAAAAGCCCCTTTGGGCCTTGGAGCATGACTCAGAAGCCATGAGATTTTCTACCAATGTAAACTAACACCTGGCACAGCACTCCAGTACCTGCCTGCCCTTTGTACTGTGGATGCAGGCAAGACTGGCAGCAAGTTCAGAATCCCTTCAGTGAAACCACATCAGGGAACGAGCCCACGAGCAACCCCGAGGTCAATAAAGCACATAGAGGCGCCCCAGGATGGTCCTTTCATTCCAATGGATGGTTGTGAATCGTGGCCCTGCTGAAAGCTTTGCTAGTGGTTTCATCTGCTAACATCAGGAGAAGAGGAAGAGATTTACGCACACCTGCATGGGGAGTTTTTAATCCCTTTTTCCCCCCAGCAAGACAGACTCTTAACTCACTCAGCAGGATATGCGGTTTGTCTGGATGCTTTGGCTGTACAGTTTTCCACATGAACACCCTGTGTATACAATTTGTACTGTTTTAGCTGTACTTGTTACCAGGATGAGACACGCAGACAAAAGAGCAGAGGTGAGCCCATATGTTAACTAGTTTTTTATTCACCACTGCTTTTAACATGACCTTGGAGAGCATCCCTTTTTTTCTTCCGTATTATATATACACTCATGCACATCTGTGGTGTTTTGGCTATTTTCCCCTTTTTACTCTCAAGAAGTGCTTTGTTATTTTTGTTTTAAGGTCTATCAGTTTTCAAGAAGCTGTTACTTTTTGAATTTCTCCCCCAGCTCACAAAAATGAAAAGAAAAAATCATCTGCATTGATCTCGTTATCTTCTGGCCACAAAAGAGATCTGTTCTGCCACAAGAAGCCATTTTCAGATCCTCCATAATGAGGAAAGGTTAAGGAAGGCTCTGCATTGTCTGAAAAAAATACTTCTGAGCTGGAAGAAAGTCTGAATTGCAAACTGAAATCCTTTCAGACGTGATACGCTCGGTGAGTGATGTTATAGCTTGAAAGTGATTATTTCATCAACAGTTTTCAACTAAAATCATTACCACCACATAAAAGATAACTTTTTTCTTTTGTTTTTGTCATTGGGAAAACAAAAACTAACAGGTGGGCTGACTTAAATCATATACCTCTGATTTTTATTTATTTATTTTTAAATCAAACTAGTCTGTTATTTTGAGGTTTGGGGAGCTGTACTTTAAGACATTCATTCCCATTTTACTCCAATGTATTTTATACAATTGCTGGTTTATATTTCCCAGGAAACATTGGGATTTCTTCTGTGGTCAGACCAATGCTGTGTTTCATGGGAGTCTTGATCATTAGTCAGCACAAGAAGTGCAGGTCTGCCAGAGAGCAATGCTTATACAGACCTGAACTGTGGGACTGCCAGCCTACCAATTTCATGAGGCACTGCAACAGCAGAGTGGATGTAGGTTCATTTTGACTTGAGCTAGAAACAAAGTACTTTGACTCTGTACAACATCCTATTCCAAGATATTTTGATCATCACCATAAACATGAATCTGAATTAACGCTTTCTTTCACTTTCCATTCTGTGAAACAGAATTTCATGCTTTTCATCTTAAGTGGACATTTTTGCTTCTGAAAAAAGAAGAGTCCACTACTCCATGAGATCTGCCAAGAGCAGCTCCTTTCTCCCTGCTCAGCCTTGTGGCTGAATGACAGACTCAGTTTGCAGCTGGGAGGCTGCTCTCCAGAGCAGCTGGACACAGTGGTGTGTGTAATTCAAACAAGCAGGCAAATAATGAACCTTTCTTAGTACATTTCTTTCAGGAATACGTGCTTCTAATCCCTACAGTCATGTCACACGGCAAACTTTAGCAACATCGCATTTATAGGAGGTAATGGATCAAATTTTAAGGAAAGATGAAAAAACATAGCCAAAAGGTACAAAAAGCAGTAACTGTAAACCAGTTGCATCAGTAAAAAGTTGCATTCCCTCTGCTGGGAGAAGCGGAGCTTTCTATT
This sequence comes from Cygnus atratus, assembly GCF_013377495.2. Lineage (NCBI taxonomy): Eukaryota > Metazoa > Chordata > Aves > Anseriformes > Anatidae > Cygnus > Cygnus atratus. The sequence goes on from NC_066363.1 coordinate 37,462,170, forward strand.
GAGGCTAAAAGCAAGTTCTTTGTGGAGCAGATGAGAGGTGACACAGTTAGGAGTAATGATTCCCATGTCTTCAATATTGAGGAGGAGCCACCCAAGCAACTAGGTGGCATGCACTTAATTCCTCTGGGAAAAAGCCTGCTGAGAAAGGCATTGTACAATAATCACTAAAGGGCAGGGAGGTTAAGGGCTCAGTTAACAACAGCAAAACTCATCCCACCAGAGAGTTAATCCCCTGTTATTTGGGCCTTCGTGAACCAGTAGACCAAGTTTGGTCTCAGCTCTCCAGTGGCAGCAGAACAAAGCACAGAGCACTAATACAGCTGACCCTCTCCATATGACTAGCCAGCAAAAGGGAATTTCTGTGTCTCAAGTTTGAAATCAGCAGAATTTCAAGGATTGTTAGGACTGGTCATATAGAGATGTTTCTTCCCTCCCTTTGCTTTAGTTTCAACACAAAGCAAGCACAGAAGCTTCCTGCCTGAAAACAGTAACAAGTACACAACATGCAATGGCCTGGCTAGGAAAACAAAATAATTAATCACTTGGGTTAGAAAACAGATGGGTGATCTGACCAGCCACAACAGCAGAAAATGAAGGCTTTCTGACCTATTTCCTTTTGGGGAATCATGAGCAAGGACAACCCACAAAGGTGTCCAACTGGATTTCTGAGGAAGAGCAGTAATAAAACTCCACAAACAAACATGATACAGGCTTTTCTCATCAACTGAAAAATTGAGACAAAGGTGGATATTCATATGAACCAACTGTTGATACTTACCATAAGTCTTTGAAGTTCTCTGTGTAATAGCGGGAGAGACATACACACTTCCCTAGGGTCAGTCCGTATATCTAAATTACACCCCTGCTATAAATCATCTTCTGAATAGAGGAAGCATCTTTGTCTCTCTCCATTAATGATGTTAAAGAGTCTAGTTCTTGACTTAGGAGCATAATCAGTGCCAGAAGTTTGGTGTTGTTAGTACTATGAGGTTGTCTTTTCTCTTTGTAGTGTCATAGCTGTACAGCTCTGACTGTTCTCTGATCTTTCCTAACTGTTCCTGCCTGCTTCCAAAACAGAGGAATCACTTTGCAGCTAGTTTGGGATGAGATAACAATATGCTAATACCAGATATAGAATCATAAAGTTTGGAAGAGACCTCCAAGATCATCTGGTCCAACTGCCCCCCTACCACACCACTCTCACCCACTAAACCATGTCCCTGAGCACCACGTCCAACCTTTCCTTGAACACCCCCAGGGACCGTGACTCCACCACCTCCCTGAGCAACCCGTCCCAATGCCTGACTGCTCTTTCTGAGAAGAAATGTCTCCTCATTTCCAGCCTGAACCTCCCCTGGTCCAGCTTGAGGCCATTCCCTCTAGTCCTGTCACTAGTTACCTCTGAGAAGAGGCCGACCCCCAGCTCCCCACACCTTCCTTTCAGGTACCTGTAGACAGCAATGAGGTCTCGCCTGAGCCTCCTCTTCTCCAGACTAAACAACCCCAGTTCCCTCAGCTGTTCCTCACAGGACTTGTGTTCCAGGCCCTTCACCAGCTTTGTAGCCCTTCTCTGGGCACACTCCAGGATATACACATAGAAAACAACAATTTTATAAAGAAATAAAAGCTAATTATCAATAAACAATGTTGTGTTCATGGGAGTCTACTCTCAGAAAACAGCTTATAGGACTACACAAGCACAGCAGATCACTGAGTGATCTTTGACAGCATCCCCTAGCTGGGATAACGTATAGCCACCAGGACACAAACACTCAAAATAAAGGTATCAGAATTCATACACACATGCAAACAAAACCATCCCACCTTCTGCTAAAAGATTACCACACTCCACCAGATGGTTGGCTGGATGACAAGAGGTAGCCCATCTCAAAAAAAAGCAAGATATAATAAGAGGAGGCAAGGCTGTAACAGCCTCTCATAGAACACAGCAGAAGCACTGGTCAAGCATTTTAGGCTGCACATGCCCTTCTCCATGTCTAAAAAGGCAACTACCAGGCCGAGTGCGTTTGGAAGCAGCCTGAGTTATGAGTGTAACAGCTACACATACACGGTCTTACTGGTTGCATGATGCTCCCCAGTTAAAGTGTTCAGCCGAGGACAAACAGAGAATTCAGGCCAGGTGGTTCCCTTGCCACCACACTCAGAGGTGCTACCTGTCCCTGCCTAGGCAGCTGTTTATAGAGAAGAATAGTGTGCATTAACTGCCAAGATGGTAGAAAGATGCAAGGTAGTAGGTAATTTTTAAGCCTAAGGCAAAAAATAAACCCAACGGAAACATACTCCACAAACCTTTTCTCCATGGAGCTGCCTTATTCCTAAGGATAAACAAAAGTCCTATTCTGAAAAATGCTATGAATGAAAACTGCTGAAGTATTTCTATTGTTAAAGTTTCCTGTGTTAGAAAAAGAGTTAATCTTTTTTCCTAGTTTTAGCCTACTTAACCCTAAGATATTTAAACATAGAAGAAAAAAATTGTAAAAGGGTCTTTAAACTCTAGGAACATTTTTTCTGAAATGAACTCGGAGTGACTGAGGTTCGTAACAGAAGTTGAGCATGTAATATTTTCCACTGCTTACAGTTCCCTTCTGAACTTCCATTTTGTGGGAATACACTTGGATCATTGCTGACCTGTCTCTGGAAAAGGCTCACTGTGTATTTTGGCTTGGCTTCTTTCCATTTCTACTCCTCTAAGTCTGTTCCCCATTTCAACATCTCTTATTGCCACATTCCCAAACATGTTACACAACCCTAAAGAAGCAATTTATAGGAATATTAGTAATTCAGCTGTGACCAAACAAGCACTTTTCCCTTCTAACAGATCATTGTCTCCTGGGAACCATAGTTATGTGGCTCTTTGCTCACTTGTTTACAGCATTTCTCTGGATTTGATATTTAGACAGGCAAATGACTCAAAGCAGTATAAATCCATGAAAGCTAGTGTTTTGCAGCAGCTTTCAAAGCAAAACCTGGCTGGAAATATTCTGCGAGGGCTTTTCCAAAAGTTCCTGGAAGAGCCTGGTATGTGAATGCGTATCCTTCCTATAGCCAACCAAATTGTTCCAAGTGCACGTACACAGAGATCCTGCTTTAATGTTCATAGCTTGAGGCAGCACCATCCCAGATGAGAATCTGGGAGCATCCCGGGAATGTAACCTGTCAGAGTACAGGGCACTTCCATAATGCCAGTAGCTGCAAGGATGTACAACTGCTAAAATTGCCCCAAGACTGGGTTTACTTATATACTGTATGTAGCTCAAAGGCAGCCTCACCAAACATACTGAAATTTCCAGCTATTGCCGGATCTTGCAAGCCTTATCTCCTTGAACTCTGGCTCTAATGGGATATATCCTACAGGTTGCTTGCCAGGTCAAAGATCTTAGCTTTCCGTATTTTGCCAGAAAAATAACACTGAGTTCAACGTCAGCTTGTCTGGAAAAAGAGGACCACTATTTTGTGAACTTAAAACCCAAGCCACAATCAAGACTTTTTCATCTGCCTGTCCGTAGAACAAAAGCCTTCAATTTTTAGCATGAAGTGGATTGTGTTGACCCTCAGCTTTCCTTTTACCCTGTTTTAAATGTTGCCACTCATGCATAAGAGCTTGCCAGGTATAGTATATACTTGCCACCGTTTATGGCTTAAC